>NC_090921.1:118885767-119192306 GCF_040938575.1 Ambystoma mexicanum
CTAACACTAGCGCGCCTGCAGTCCTCCGCTCTCCGTGACACTGGTGTGCCGGCAGTCCTCCGCTCTCCCTAACAATGGTGCGCTGGCTTTCCTCTGCTCTCCCTAACACTGGTGCATTGGCTTTCCTCTGCTCTCCCTAACACTGGCGCACTGGCAGTCCTCCGCTCTTCCTAACACTTCCAGGCTGGCAATCCTATGCTCTCCCTAATACTGATGCGCTGGTATTCCTCCGTTGGCAGTCCTCCGCTCTCCCTAACACTGGCACGCTGGCAGTCCTCCGCTCTCCCTAACACTGGCGCGCTGGCAGTACTTCGCTCTCCCTAGCACTGGTGCGCTGGCAGTCCTCCACTCTCCCTAACACTGGCTTGCTCTAACACTGGTGCGCGGCCCGTCCTCCGCTCTCCCTAACACTGGCGTGCTGCCAGTCCTATGCTCTCCCTAACACTGGTGTGCGGGCAGTCCTCCACTATCCCTAACACTGGCGTGCTGGCAGTCCTTCGCTCTTCCTAACACTGGTGCGCTGGCAGTCTTCCGCTCTCCCTAACACTGGCATGCTGGCAGTCCTCCGCTCTCGCTAACGCTGGCATGCTGCCAGTCCTCCGCTCTCCCTAACACTGCCACGCTGGCAGTCCTCCGCTGGCAGTCCTCCTCTCTCCTTAACACTGGCGCGCTGGCAGTCCTCCTCTCTCCCTAACACTGGCGTGCTGGCAGTCCTCTGCTCTCCCTAACACTGGTGTGCTGGCAGTCCTCGGCTCTCCCTAACACTGGCCCGCTTGCAGTCCTCCGCTCTCCCTAACACTGGCGTGCCGGCAGTCCTCCGCACTCCTTAACACTGGTGCGCTGGCTTTCCTCCGCTCTCCCTAACATTGGTGCGCTGGCTTTCCTACGCTCTCCCTAACACTGGTGCGCTGGCTTTCCTCTGCCCTCCCTAACACTGGTGCGTTGGCTTTCCTCTGCTCTCCCTAACACTGGTGCACTGGCAGTCCTCCGCTCTCCCTAACACTGGCCCGCTGGCTTTCCTCCGCTCTCCCTAACATTGGTGCGTTGGCTTTCCTACGCTTTCCCTAACACTGGTGCGCTGGCTTTCCTCTGCTCCCAGTAACACTGGCGCACTGGCAGTCCTCCGCTCTCCCTAACACTGGTGTGCTGGCTGTCCTCCGCTCTCCCTAACACTGCCATGCTGGCAGTCCTCTGCTCTCCCTAACACTGGTGCGCTGGCAATCCTCTGCTCTCCCCAACACTGGGGCACTGGCAGTCCTCTGCTCTCCCCAACACTGGGGCGCTGGCAGTCCTCCTCTCTCCTTAACATTATTGCGCTGGCAGTCCTCCTCTCTCCCTTACACTGGCACACTGGCAGTCCTCCGCTCTCCCTAACAGTGGCGTGCTGGCAGTCCTCTGCTCTCCCTAACACTGGTGTGCTGGCAGTCCTCCACTCTCCCTAACACTGGCCCGCTTGCAGTCCTCCGCTCTCCCTAACACTGGTGCACTGGCAGTCCTCCGCTCTCCCTAACACTGGTGCGCTGGCTTTCCTCCGCTCTCCCTAATATTGGTGCGCTGGCTTTCCTACGCTCTCCCTAACACTGGTGCGCTGGCTTTCCTCTGCTCTCCCTAACACTGGTGCTTTGGCTTTCCTCCGCTCTCCCTAACACTGGTGCGCTGGCAGTCCTCCGCTCTCCCTAACACTGGCGCGCTGGCTTTCCTCCTCTCTCCCTAACATTGGTGCGCTGGCTTTCCTACGCTCTCCCTAACACTGGTGCGCTGGCTTTCCGCTGCTCCCCCTAACACTGGTGCGTTGGCTTTCCTCCGCTCTCCCTAACACTGGTGCACTGGCAGTCCTCCGCTCTCCCTAACACTGGCGCACTGGCAGTCCTCCACTCTCCCTAACACTGGTGTGCTGGCTGTCCTCCGCTCTCCCTAACACTGGTGTGCTGGCTGTCCTCCACTCTCCCTAACACTGGTGTGCTGGCTGTCCTCTGCTCTCCCTAACACTGGCATGCTGGCAGTCCTCTGCTCTCCCTAACACTGGCGCGCTGGCAATCCTCTGCTCTCCCCAACACTGGGGCGCTGGCAGTCCTCTGCTCTCCCCAGTCCTCCGCTCTCCCTAACACTGGTGTGCTGGCAGTCCTCCGCTCTCCCTAACGCTGGCACGTTGGCAGTCCTCCGCTCTCCCTAACACTGGTGCGCTGGCAGTCCTCCACTCTCCCTAACACTGGCGTGCTGGCAGTCCTCCCCTCTCCTTAACACTGGTGTGCTGGCAGTCCTCCGCTCTCCCTAACACTGGCGTATGTGCTGGCAGTCCTCCGCTCTACCGAACACTGGCGCGCTGGCAGTCCTCCACTCTCCCTAACACTGGCATGCTGACAGTCCTCCGCTCTCCCTAACACTGATGCACTTGCAGTCCTTCTCTCTCCCTAACACTGGCACGCTGGCAGTCCTCCGTTCTCCCGAACACTGGCGTGCTGGCAGTCCTCTTCTCTCCCTAACACTGGCGCGCTGGCAGTCCTCCACTCTCCCTAACACTGGCGTGCTGGCAATCCTCCGCTCTCCCTAACCCTGGCGCACCGGCAGTCATCCGATGTCCCTAACACTAGCGCGCCTGCAGTCCTCCGCTCTCCCTGACCCTGGTGTGCCGGCAGTCCTCCACTCTCCCTAACAATGGTGCGCTGGCTTTCCTCCGCTCTCCCTAACACTGGTGCATTGGCTTTCCTCTGCTCTCCCTAACACTGGCGCACTGGCAGTCCTCCACTCTCCCTAACACTGGCATGCTGGTAGTCCTCTGCTCTCCCCAACACTGGGGCGCTGGCAGTCCTTCTCTCTCCCTAACACTGGTGCACTGGCAGTCCTCCACTCTTCCTAACACTTCCAGGCTGGCAATCCTATGCTCTCCCTAATACTGGCGCACTGGTATTCCTCCGCTGGCAGTCCTCCGCTCTCCCTAACACTGGCGCGCTGGCAGTCCTTCTCTCTCCCTAACACTGGTGTGCTGGCAGTCCTCCGCTCTCCCTAACACTGGCATGCTGACAGTCCTCCGCTCTCCCTAACACTGGCGCGCTGGCAGTCCTTCTCTCTCCCTAACACTGGTGTGCTGGCAGTCCTCCGCTCTCCCTACCACTGGCGTATGTGCTGACAGTCCTCCGCTCTACCTATCACTGGCGCGCTGGCAGTCCTTCTCTCTCCCTAACACTGGCGCGCTGGCAGTCCCCCATTCTCCCAAACACTGGCATGCTGGCAGTCCTCTTCTCTCCCTAACACTGGTGCGCTGGCAGTCCTCTGCTCTCCCTAACACTGGTGCGCTGGCAGTCCTCCACTCTCCCTAACACTGGCATGCTGACAGTCCTCCGCTCTCCCTAACACTGGCGCACTGGCAGTCCTTCTCTCTCCCTAACACTGGCGTGCTGGCAGTCCTCTGTTCTCCCGAACACTGGCGTGCTGGCAGTCCTCCGTTCTCCCGAACACTGGCGTGCTGGCAGTCCTCAGCTCTCCCTAACACTGGCGCACCGGCAGTCATCCGCTCTCCCTAACACTAGCGCGCCTGCAGTCCTCCGCTCTCCGTGACACTGGTGTGCCTGCAGTCCTCCGCTCTCCCTAACAATGGTGCGCTGGCTTTCCTCTGCTCTCCCTAACACTGGTGCATTGGCTTTCCTCTGCTCTCCCTAACACTGGCGCACTGGCAGTCCTCCGCTCTTCCTAACACTTCCAGGCTGGCAATCCTATGCTCTCCCTAATACTGGTGCGCTGGTATTCCTCCGTTGGCAGTCCTCCGCTCTCCCTAACACTGGCACGCTGGCAGTCCTCCGCTCTCCCTAACACTGGCGCGCTGGCAGTACTTCGCTCTCCCTAGCACTGGTGCGCTGGCAGTCCTCCACTCTCCCTAACACTGGCGTGCTGCCAGTCCTCCGCTTGCTCTAACACTGGTGCGCGGCCCGTCCTCCGCTCTCCCTAACACTGGCGTGCTGCCAGTCCTATGCTCTCCCTAACACTGGTGTGCGGGCAGTCCTCCACTATCCCTAACACTGGCGTGCTGGCAGTCCTTCGCTCTTCCTAACACTGGTGCGCTGGCAGTCTTCCGCTCTCCCTAACACTGGCATGCTGGCAGTCCTCCGCTCTCGCTAACGCTGGCATGCTGCCAGTCCTCCGCTCTCCCTAACACTGCCACGCTGGCAGTCCTCCGCTGGCAGTCCTCCTCTCTCCTTAACACTGGCGCGCTGGCAGTCCTCCTCTCTCCCTAACACTGGCGTGCTGGCAGTCCTCTGCTCTCCCTAACACTGGTGTGGTGGCAGTCCTCGGCTCTCCCTAACACTGGCCCGCTTGCAGTCCTCCGCTCTCCTCAACACTGGCGTGCCGGCAGTCCTCCGCACTCCTTAACACTGGTGCGCTGGCTTTCCTCCGCTCTCCCTAACATTGGTGCGCTGGCTTTCCTATGCTCTCCCTAACACTGGTGCGCTGGCTTTCCTCTGCCCTCCCTAACACTGGTGCGTTGGCTTTCCTCTGCTCTCCCTAACACTGGTGCACTGGCAGTCCTCCGCTCTCCCTAACACTGGCCCGCTGGCTTTCCTCCGCTCTCCCTAACATTGGTGCGTTGGCTTTCCTACGCTTTCCCTAACACTGGTGCGCTGGCTTCCCTCTGCTCCCAGTAACACTGGCGCACTGGCAGTCCTCCGCTCTCCCTAACACTGGTGTGCTGGCTGTCCTCCGCTCTCCCTAACACTGCCATGTTGGCAGTCCTCTGCTCTCCCTAACACTGGTGCGCTGGCAATCCTCTGCTCTCCCCAACACTGGGGCACTGGCAGTCCTCTGCTCTCCCCAACACTGGGGCGCTGGCAGTCCTCCTCTCTCCTTAACATTATTGCGCTGGCAGTCCTCCTCTCTCCCTTACACTGGCACACTGGCAGTCCTCCGCTCTCCCTAACAGTGGCGTGCTGGCAGTCCTCTGCTCTCCCTAACACTGGTGTGCTGGCAGTCCTCCGCTCTCCCTAACACTGGCCCGCTTGCAGTCCTCCGCTCTCCCCAACACTGGTGCACTGGCAGTCCTCCGCTCTCCCTAACACTGGTGCGCTGGCTTTCCTCCGCTCTCCCTAATATTGGTGCGCTGGCTTTCCTACGCTCTCCCTAACACTGGTGCGCTGGCTTTCCTCTGCTCTCCCTAACACTGGTGCTTTGGCTTTCCTCTGCTCTCCCTAACACTGGTGCGCTGGCAGTCCTCCGCTCTCCCTAACACTGGCGCGCTGGCTTTCCTCCTCTCTCCCTAACATTGGTGCGCTGGCTTTCCTACGCTCTCCCTAACACTGGTGCGCTGGCTTTCCGCTGCTCCCCCTAACACTGGTGCGTTGGCTTTCCTCCGCTCTCCCTAACACTGGTGCACTGGCAGTCCTCCGCTCTCCCTAACACTGGCGCGCTGGCAGTCCTCTGCTCTCCCTAGCACTGGTGCGCTGACAGTCCTCCACTCTCCCTAACACTGGCATGCTGCCAGTCCTCTGCTTGCTCTAACACTGGTGTGTGGCCGGTCCTCCGCTCTCCCTAACACTGGCGTGCTGCCAGTCCTATGCTCTCCCTAACACTGGTGTGCTGGCAGTCCTCCGCTCTCCCTAACGCTGGCACGTTGGCAGTCCTCCGCTCTCCCTAACACTGGCACGCTGGCAGTCCTCTGCTCTCCCTAACACTGGTGCGCTGGCAGTCCTCCACTCTCCCTAACACTGGCGTGCTGGCAGTCCTCCGCTCTCCTTAACACTGGTGTGCTGGCAGTCCTCCGCTCTCCCTAACACTGGCGTGCTGCCAGTCCTCTGCACCTCCTTACGCTGGCGCACTGGCAGTCCTTCGCTCTCCCTAACACTGGTGCGTGTGTGGGAAGTATTCACTCACTTTTGCTCTATTGTTCTACATCACTCTGCTATGGTGGGGCCAGAAACAGCAAAATGGCTGTAAAACCCTTGTGCGCGCCAAAATCCCCTGAAAATCGCGCTTTTCAATGCACAAAAAGATGGCTGCCCAATCTGCCACGCATGTTTTCAGTGGTGGAACAGAGCTCTCACTACTGAAATGTGTCACTGGGCTCCACAGCAATTGAAAGTGGAGTGCAGAAGGAAAAGGCAGTGCTTTGCTAAATGAAACTCCAAATATTGCTTTAAATCACCTTTTATTTGCTGCTGAAACGTCAGAATGCCGGTACAGAACACCTTCAAATATTCAAAATTCTTGCTGGGTGCTACAATTCACTTAGTTTAAGGAATCACTGTGAACTTACAATGTCCTGAAAGGCTAAGAGCATAAAGATATTTTCACAGCAAAAGTGGCCTGTCCGTGGATCTGTGAAAAAAAATATCTGTGCAGCAGAGGGCTACCTGTGATGAAAGCTGTCAGGGGCCTTCCTGAGTAAACTTTAACATGTTATAAACTGAAAGTCAAATGTTTGCAATATAAGAGGCCTGTTACTGATAGTAACCCATATTATAGTTGTGTTTGATCCCACAGGTTTACATTCTTGAATGAGAATTCTATTTGTAATTTGATACAACAAGTTTGTTTTGTGCTAAGGAAAAGTCAAAAGAATTTAACAATAAAATTAAACCTGGCTGAATCTGCAAAACTGGACTGGAATAGCAGGTTTTTCTCACAGAAGGAAGGCCTTCCCTCAGCAGGAACTCATGGATAAGCGTTAATTACAGGGTAGGAAAGAATCTGGTCTACAGAGGGAAAAGGAACAATGACAAGCTGCAGCTCAGGAAATTCGAAGTGTGACTAGGGTCGTAAATGGCCTCTGCAAGGAACAAACAAGAAGGAGCCTGCTCCTGGACTGCAGGGAGACAAAAAGAGGCGGACCCAAGCAACCATCTGTGGCTGAACATTAACAAAGAACACTTTTTAAAAGACTTATAAATTGCTAATAAAAATGGTGAAAAATATAAAAATGACAGAATTGTTCATTTAATTCCTGGCTGCACGTTTTAAGAGGCGGCAAAACCGTGTGACATGTTCTGGAAAGCAATGGCAAGAAATGTGATTTTACGCAAAATGATTAACTGTTAAAATTGTGAAAATTTACACACATATCTCCATGTTAAACACGCATATTTGTGGAAAGTTGCAGAAAAATAGGAAAGTGTGTTCATAGCGAAAAGGGCAAAATCCTGTAGAAAGGAGAGACATGATCCCACAGCTACAGGGTTTTGAGGAATAGCTGCTATGTTAAATATGGCATCTGTAGGTGTGATTTGTTTAAAGGTGACCAATGTAGAAGTGTACATTTAAGGTAAAATCCGATTTTGAGACCAGTGGCTAAAGGGAGGTCTCTGAAGATTATAAAACAAATCATAAAACCTGACATCACCCAGCCTTGAGCCAATCACTCAAATTGCAAGGCGGAGATGAAGTAGTGACCCTATCCCAGCACAAAGGGGCAAGCTTAGATAAGCCGGCCCACACCCGCCCCTGTATGATGTCATTTCATAGCATAAATAGAGACAGCTCACCAGACATAGGGACACACAGATCCACTCACTCTCCTGATGCTGGCGGAGCACCCTGCTGCTGAAATCTACATCTTCCTTGTTCCAGACTCCAGAAACTTGGCAAAGCAAAGGCCAATTGCATAGCTGAACCATTCTCAGCTAGGCCTCAAATTCTAGAACAGAACCCCAAAAACCTAGGGGAAGCATCATAATACAGCTGGGCTGTGCTGTTACTGCTGCTTGCTTGCTGAATTGAAAGATCCTCAGATTTCAAGAAGGGCAGATCCTGTCCAGTCCTGTGCCATGCTGTGACCAGAGCGCCTTGCTGACCCATATCAGTCCGATGTGCCCAGCTGTCAGTCCCTGATAGGTCCAAGATCCTGACGGTCCCATTTAAAAATGTATCCAGTGAGTATAAATAGGAAGAACTGTGTCATATAGCATATGTACTTTGCATAGTCTTGTCCCTAGCGTATACCCATTCTATCTTTCATTTAGAACCCATATTGTCAGAACTATCTTTGCACAGACTCTTCTCTCACATGTGTTCCTAAACTGTAACTTCCTATTGATAGATTAAGAAAGTAATTCCCAAACCAAACAGAAAGCAGAGTACCACACCTGAACTGTTATGATCGTCCGTGAATAACCTTCCTGTGTGGCATTCTACTTTTTGGTAGTCTTTACTATAGTGTAAGCAAACCCATTTGTCATTTTTAAAAGTGCATTTCTGTTTTCAATTCTTGCGCCTATTTAAAAAAACAACCTTCACTAAAACCTCTGTAACTCCCTCAGTTTTTGTGATAGAAACAGAATTTCAACTCCTACTTGTAGCTAACATCTGTACCTATCCATTACAACTTAGTGTGATTCTCTCGTTATCGCGAATATCGCGCACGGAAAAGTTTGCCTCAAATTTTCATTTTGAGAAATTTTTACACGTGTAAAATAGATTCAAACTGCTTCCAACTTGGATTTTAAGATTTCAAATGTTTTCTTTGCGTTAAATCATTGCTTGTGTTTGTGCAACTATTCAAAGCGGCTCCCATAGGAATTTACAACAATTTAGGCATTTTTCCATACATTTAGAGTTCTTGCTCAGTCACTTTAAAAGTCATACTGACAGTTGAAAAGCCCACTTCGTTTTTCTCTTTCTGTGTAAAGGGGGAAGGGTGAAGTGAGACAATGTTTGACCTGTACTATCCCTGAATACATGCTCTCTCCTTCCATCTCTTTGCATTGCCTATTGCCTTTGATACTGCCTCTTGTTTGCTTACTTTACTCTCCACATATAAGCCCCATATTTGTATACATTGTAGTCTATTTATGTTTTGTTTGTATTAGTAGAAATATGCAGTAAGTGATGCATTATTAGCTACTTAGTACATGTTTCACAGTACGGAAAAGTCTGATACAGAAGCATTGAATGTTTTTTTATATAACTTTGGAAAATTACAAATATATTTTATTTTATTTATTTACATTTATAAAGCGCTCACACAGCCCGCAGGCATCGAGGCGCTGTTACAGGAATTGTTTGTTTTTCTTAGTTGCGTAATTGTGTTTTTTTTTTTTTTTGTCTTAGTTACGTATTTATAACACGCTTAAACACCCGGAGGTTTCTAAGCGCGGACCCGGGGATCGAACCTGTTGCTGCTTCGTGTCGTCTTGCTTCCAAGACGCGCACGCTGCCGCTGAGCTATCCTCCCGGGTGTACCTCTTTGGTGTATGCTGCAGCCAATACCTACATTTCTGTATGAGTAGGTTCCTGTACTAGAAAGAACACAGCAATGGAATGTTCTTTAGAACACTACATTGCGTAATGAAGTATTTAGTTAATTACACATCTCCCGATAATCCCTGATACTTTTTTGCCAACATTACATTCACAACCCCTTGTATGAAAAGTAAATGCACATGTGATGTCATCAATGATATTTGTGATGTCATCTTTGATGTCCTGGGTGTTAATCTTAGCAGTGCACGGTGG
This sequence comes from Ambystoma mexicanum, assembly GCF_040938575.1. Lineage (NCBI taxonomy): Eukaryota > Metazoa > Chordata > Amphibia > Caudata > Ambystomatidae > Ambystoma > Ambystoma mexicanum. Next base: position 118,895,203 of record NC_090921.1, read on the forward strand.
TGGCACGAGTTATGGTTGCTTAGCTTACCATAACTGGCAAATTACAGGGTTTTTTCGATTTTACTTGTAACCATAATGTCCTTTTAACAACATTTTTTTACTGAATTATATAGGTTTTTATTAGTCCAACTTAACCATAACGTCCCTTTAACAAAGTTTTTTCAGTGAATTTCATAGGTTTTTATTAGTGCAACTTAACTACCCCTTAACAAAGTTTTTTCATTGAATTTCATGGGTTTTTATTAGTGCAACTTAACCATGACGTCCCTTTAATGAAGTTTTTTCATTGAATTTCATAGGTTTTTATTAGTGCAACTGAACCATAATGTCCCTTTAACAATGTTTTTTCAGTGAATTTCATGGGTTTTTATTAGTCCAACTTGACCACAATGTCCCTTTAACAATTTTTTTCAGTGAATTTCATGGAATTTTACCAGTGCATGCTATTTTCCTACAACTTACTAATATCATACTTACCAAATATAACAATATTTGTGTCCAGTTTACAGTGTCACCTTAAAACTCTGCCATTTCCCACCTTCTAGAATCATTTTGAACACTTCTATACACTTTTTTCAACTATTTCAACTAGTTTTGCATCCGTAGACGTCTACGAACATCTGACTTCATTGCGAACCTGCCGGACAGTGCCACATGACCATATGCTGGCTCGCGGCATGATGACGTGTCCGAGAACCCGTCCGCACTTCACAATAAGATCCGTCCTTCGCGGACGGTTCGGAACTGCATTTTCTACTGATCTAGGAACTTTCAACTTCAAAATTTCCCTTGTACACCTCCTACACCTTTTCGTGCTCATTATCCATTACCAATCTAATACACAGTACACAGTACATACTTGGAAGAATTTTATCAAAACTGCTATTTATCTTAAAAATGGTATCAGTTATTGCCATCCCTCCTCCCCAAGAGCCACCACTACCACCAGCTGGAGGACCTTCACAACAAAAAAAGCGCAGTACTTTCAAAGACAATGAAGAGGACCAAGAGGATGAGGTAGAGGAAGTGCCTACGTCTAGAAACAAGATCGAATCATGGGTGTGCCAGTTCTTTGCTACTGTTGGGAGTGTACCAAAGGCTAAAGCTACCAAAGTGAAATGCACTGAGTGCAATTTTGTACTCAGTCGCAGACTACCTGGACAGTACTCCTACGGGACCACGTCCATGCAAAGCCACACCAAATCCAATGACAGCAATGCTCTCAGAAAGGTTGTTCCTTTCTCAGCAAGTGGTAAGCTGTCTTCCTCGACATCATATTCTTTAACAAATACGGTAACCACACAGCCTGATGTCTGCGGGCATTGGTGCGTTATAAATAAATAAATGAATACATAAGGAGGGCTACGGACCATTATCGTCCATTGCAGCCCCTGAAATGGGGGATAAAGCCCATTAGCACCCCTGGCTCCCAACGCGGGAACACAGGGTGCTAAAACATAGATTTTTCTTCCTATAGGTAGCTGTAGGAAGGAAAATCCTTTTCGAAGACAGCCAACATGGAAAGAGAAGGCGGGGCTCCGTAAACAGCCCCTCTTTCCTTGCCATGGCAGCCTGCAAAACCCTATGAACATATTACCACAAGCACTTTTTTCCCTTTCAAACCTATCCTACCTTCGAAGAACTTTACCACATAGCTGGTCCCAGGTAGACATAGCCACTTTAACACCATTTTCCGTCCCTAGTGGTCATGGCCAGTAGCCAGATTGTTAGCGTCATGACCTTATGCCATGACCCAGACAATATGGCTACTGCCCACGGCCACAGGCTGTACCTCAGTCACCAAAGGTATATGACTATTTTTTGTACCTACATTATTACACTTGTCAAATAATAAAACACAGGCACATTTGCAAAACCATGCTTTAATGTCCTTGCCAATGCTCCTCATGAGTTTGCTCGAAATCCACCCATGTTTTATTTTTAAAAAGTGTCAAAATGTATGTACATACAATAGTCATATAACTAAGCCCCCACTTGACAAAATCCATTCAGTCTTTACACAAACATTGAAGGTTGGGTCTATAATCTTTCTCAAAACATTTTTCCACATTCGACAAATAGCAACAAAGTTATAAGCCATCTAAAAATATTGAGACCCCTCTCTAATTTCGCCCCCTCTTGAGAAAATCCCACCAAACTTTAGAAAACCATTTATGTCTAGATCCAAAATGACACCACATTTATATGCCTTTACAATATTTTGGGACCCTCCCCTCTAATTTTGCCCCCTCTTGACAGAATCTCATGCAGTTTCACTGAGTGGTGCAAAAGTTATAAGCCATCCAAAAACTGCCTTTCCCCAAACCTGTAATGCAGAAATAGGTACAGATGTCCTAGGACATCTGAAGTGTCCGCGAACAACACAGGACTGCTCCAGGACATCTGGAGTGTTCGCGGACTTTCGGGGGGTGAAACAACCCATTTTTTGGCTTCTTATGGCCATATCCAATCTAATCCTCATCCTCCCCACATCCCCAGAGATTGTTTGTTGAGTTTTACAAGTGAAATGCTGTTCTTTTTTAATGTTTTTGCTGCGTTGTCCGCCAACCCCAAAATGTCAGCGAATCCAAGATGGTGGGCGTTTCAGGAAAACCGACGCATTTCATGTTTTCTCACCAGCCAATCAGCGGCCGCGTCCCAATGTCTGCGGACCACGCAAAAGTCAGCGAATTTTTCTGGCCAATCAGATGCCCGTCCCCGGACAGCACAGCCAATCAGAGGCCAGTCCGCAGAGCGGACATAGATATCACTAATTTTTTTGCCTTACGTTTTGGTTGTTTAAAAAAAAACTACTGGACGGATTTACACCAAATTATCAAAAGCACGCTTTCGGGACCAGGCTGCTGCTCCTGCCGCAAATTTGGTGGAAATCCATCCAGCGGTTTGGGCTGTAGGCATGAGCAACGTTTTTTCCCATTATGTCTATGGGGAAAAAGACATTTTGGGACCCCCCCTATAACTTTGCCACCCATTGACCAAACCTCACCAAACATTGCAAAACAATTCAGAGTGGGCCATATACTTATTTTTGCAAAGGTTGGTGAGGATTCGTCCAGGGGGAGCAAAGTCATAATCCACCCAAAAAGTGCTCTTCCTATGAGTTTAGCAACTTAACCATAACTACATGGCCGCTACCGCAGGCCAAGTAATATATATATATATATATATATATTATATAAGCGGCCATAATTGCATCCAAACGCACCTTTTATGCCCTTCTGATTGAATAAGCCACACGTTTCCAAGAAATTCTTCGACATCTTAAAATCTCATAACAAAGCAACCCGAGCTATTCACACCCCGGAGCCTTGAGTCGACTGGTGCAACTCCATTCATGTCAACCTTTGCGATAAAGTAACAAGATAAGGTCCAGAATTGATGATTGCAGCTTACCCCAAGTCTCCGAGTGGGGGCTCCATGCCTTGGGCCTAGTACCCACAATTATCAGCCCCATCCTAGCAGCAGTAAGTTTCAGCCAATGACAGTTCATCCAATGATAAACCCCCGCCATACGATCCTTAAATCGGAAAATGTTGGAGGTCAGAGCCGCATCAAGCCGCATGACGGGTAGGATCTCACCCTCATAGGAAGAGAAAACCGGGCCAAAACCTTGGATCAGGTGTGCCAGGCGATGGGGATGTTGACTGGAAGGTAGGGGTCAGAGGGCCGAGCCTTTGAGTCCACAGAGAATGGGGATGAGGAGAAGAACGTAAAAGGGAGAGATAGAGAGCGACTGTTTCCCTGCAGAAAGATAAGAATGGATACAGACAAGCGGCCGCTGATAGATCGAGTATAAACAGTGCAGTGACACTGTCACTACCTGAGACCAGGCAAAGGCCATCAAGGGCAGCTACCAGCATGGACTCACAAGAAGAAAACATACCAGGGCAGGCAAAGCTATCAAGGGCAGCTACCAGCATGGACTCTTAAGCGGAAAACCTAACAGGCCAGGCAAAGGCCATCAAAGGCAACTAGCAGCACAGGCTCTGAAGAGGAAAACCTACCATGCCAGAGAAAGGCCATCAAGGGCAGCTACCAGCATTGACTCTGAAGAGGAAAACCTAACCGGCCAGGCAAAGGCCATCAAGGGCAGCTGCCAGCATGGACTCTGAAGAGGAAAACCTAACCGGCCAGGCAAAGGCCATGAAAGGCAGTTATCAGCAAATACTCTGAAGAGGAAAACCTACCAGACCAGTAAAGGGACATCAGGGGCATCTGCTAGCATGTACTCTGAAGAGAAAAACCTAATCGGCCAGGCAAAGGCCATCAACAGCAATTATCAGCATATCCTCTAAGGAGGAAAACCTACCAGGCCAGAAAAGGACATCAAGGGAAGTTATTAGAACAGACTCTGAAGAGGAAAACCTACCAGACCAGTAAAAGGACATCAGAGGCAGCTGACAGCATTGTCTCTGACAAGAAAGTACTAGCATGCCAGGCCATTAATGATAGCTACCTCCTAAAGAGGAATACTTACCAGGCCAGACAAAGGGCATCAAGGGTTTCTACCAACACAAGCTCTGAAAATGAAAACCGTCTAGGTCAGGCAAAAGCCATTAAGGGCTGCTACCAGCATGGACTCTGAAGAGGAAAATCTACCAGATCAGGCGAAGGCTGTCAAGGGCAGCTACCCGCATGGTCTCTGAAGTAGATAACCTACCAGAACTGCCAAAGGCCATCAAGGGCAGCTACCCGCATGGTCTCTGAAGTAGATAACCTACCAGAACTGCCAAAAGCCATCAAGGGCTGCTACTCGCATGGTCTCTGAAGTAGATAACCTACTAGAACTGGCAAAGGCCATCAATGGCCGCTAAACTGGTTCAGGGCATTGGACATGTACAGACATTGTGAAAATGTGAATTTGGCAAACGTAAGCATTTCATCTAGGGCAGGTCAAAGGCAAGTAGGATGATAATTAGCCAGGGCCCTTGGGCTATGTGACAGCTTCTTTAGAAGCAGACGTAGAAGAGCACACAGAGGGATCTACCGGGGCCGTGAACGGAAGATGATGCCCCTTCGAAGGGCAGAGTGAGGAGCAAGTAAGGTGGTGAACCCCACCCCAGTGGCATGCAAATATTTGTGGGTCACCTCTTACAATTTCAATCACCTGTAAATATTCGATACTCATTTTTGCGGTGAAACCCTAAACAGACCCCTCCCCCACCAGAAGCACATATATGACCTCTCACACCGCAGCACTACATGCCACAGCACCCCAATAACATGAAAAATATACTTTCTATTTTCTGTGAAAGTAAAGCGTTTAATGGTCCCACTGCTCCAATGGGGACCCAGGGGCAACAGTAGAGCAGTTGGGGCATATTATGGGGCCCTCTGGGGGATGGCAGTTTTCCGTCATCCCTCAGAGGGTCCTTATTGGTGAACCAAGGCTGAACCTCAAACTTTTCCAGATGAATTTCTGTAAATGTTCGCAGGGCATCGAACCACCCAAAATGTGGCTGGTTCAAGTTATCGTAGAACTACTTCACCCAGGCCTGGAAACCAAATGGTGGATAGGCACTGCTTGCCAGTGGGTTATTAAGACAAATGCCGCAGACCTGGTGTTTGTAGAACAACAACGCAGGTGCGAACCAAAGAAATCCTGAGATGTTACCAGGGGTGTTGCTAGGTCTGGAAAAGATCCAGGGCTACACTAATGTTGGGACTGTCGAGACTCGGGGATAGCTAGTATTTGGTTGTAGCTCCTGGGCTTCTATCCGGGGCTACAACCAAAACACCAGGGGCTATAGCCCCCTCAGGCCCCCCCCTAGCAACGCCTCTGGATGTCACCACAGAGAAGAAGCAAGAGACATGGAAAGCTCTTCAATGAAAATGTTTACTTCTGCAGGTAAGGGACGGAGACTGCAGGTAGTGGTCACATGTGCCCCCACGAACCGCTGCCTGTTCAGTTATCCCCCAGCATGCTTTGCGAGGCAGAGGATAAGACAGGTTTTAATACAGTGGTCTTCAAGCTGGGGGGCCCGAAGGATGTCCACCGGTGCACCAGACTCTTTAAAAAGTGAATAAGAAAACGGTTTTTTATATAAAATATAAGCAGATTTCCTACTTCTTATGTTTTCTATTAAAATCAGTGTCCTTAATCATTTTTCAAAGAGCCTGGGGCCCCCCTGACCCTCCTTTGGGCCCGAAGGGGGTCAACTCCTAGGTGGGGAGGGGGGGCAGAAACAATATGTTTGCTTAAGGAGGCGGGGGGCTTGATATGAAAAAGTTTGAATACCACTGCTTAACTGCAATGTTACAGAGGGCTATTTAAAGGGAAAGGCATTTCCGGCGCCCTCCCCTGGAAATATTGACTGCTGGAAGGAAATCATGCAGTGGAACCTATGGCCCCAGGGGGTGGCTACAGTGCTGTATTATCTATAAACAGGGGGCATATGCTGTTAAGTCCCTCCAGAGGACAGAAAAAGAGGTTTCATGAATTGAAGATTGCGATATTTATACACAGCAGCGAATGAAGCCAGCTGCAATTATTTACCCATTATTCTCCGAGGTCGATAGCAATGCGCATTGTCATGACGTTAAATACCCTTTTGAAGTAGAGTAATGTTATGGGGAGCTTATATGTCACAATGCTCTTTTAATAGAAAATAATTTGTATAATTGTTCCAAGATGTAGGGTGACCAAAGGATAATGTCCAGTCCTGGGCTTCCCTTTTACCGATCATTGGTACCATGTGCTTAAGCACATTCTGTGAAACGCAAGTTAGTGAAGACTACACATCCCAGCGTGCACCCGCCTGTTAAATACAAGCACTGGACTGGTGATGTGGTGAGCTGGTGACTAAGCGGCGCGGTCACGTGACAGACCACGTATTACACCCACCCCCTTAAAATCCGTCAGATTCAGTAGAATGAAATCAGTTCACAATAAGTATAATCTAACTTTATAAGTCCTGTTCATAAGATGTATGGGGCCTTCTCCCCAAACGTCACGCAGCTTCTTCTTAGGAAAAGGGACTGATGTAAGAAGCATTCTTGTGGTGGTGAAATGTTCCAGAAAACATTCCACAAAGTTACAGGTAGGCAAAATGATATTCCTATCTTTCAGATACAAGCTTTTAAATCCGACTATCAAAAAGTTATGGAATGGAATATTCAATCATGGCAGCTCGGGATCTGCATAACTTACATTGGACACGAACAAAATCAAATCCGAACGTACCATCGTGGCAAAGGGGAGAGCAACAGGGAACCATTGACCATATTTACGTTTCGAAAGAGCTCTTGGCATTGATCAACAGCGTCAGAATTGAAAAAACGCGAAAACAGCGATCATAATACACTGATCACATCTTGGCTCGCCCCCGAGAAGCCTCGACAGCGTCTAAAATATGAAGTTGAAGCGGGAACGAGAGCTATTCGTCTGAAGCTTACGGAGAGAGCAATTACGCAGATATCCAATCAGTATAAAAGAACAAATACGGAAAGCGCAATGGCCACTAATAACCAACACGGGGTCTTGGATTATACTCCTTTATTAACCAGGTATATATTGACAAGTAGCAAGAACAAAAAATCAACCACAACTCCAATACATACAACGATGAGCTGGTAAAGAGAAGAAGAATGCTGCGACAACTAAAGAGAGTGGCAAAAAAATCCCCTACAGAGGAAAACAAAATAAGGTGGAAATGTGCACAAAGGGATTACAGAAACTGGTTAATCCAGCATTGACTTAATTTATACCAGCGTGACTCCCAAACAATGTTGCGTGTAATCTGCGGCAAGAAAACTAAAGAATCCTGGAGCCTGATAAAAGGCACTTCGAGAACAAACAACAATCAAATGCAAAATAACGTGGGAGAAGCCCGGTGAGTGACCCACTTTACTCGATTATACGCACCGCCTATTCCTGAAAAACTGTCACCCGAACAAACGGAAATTTACCAGGCTGATAAATCAACAGTCTGGAACATCCCTTGCGATGATGAGTCAATTCTAATTAAGATCAAGAAATTAAATAACTCCAGGGCTCTGGGACCAGACGGGATATCTAACCTGGAGCTCAAAAAACATCCATAAACATGGGCACGTCTTATTGGAAAAATCTTTGCATACTGCAATAGTAGTCAAGCAGTGCCCCAGTCATGGAGGAAAGCAACCATCGTCCCAATCTTCAAGCGGGGGGCCAGGGATGATCCTTGCCAATACCTGCCCATTGCACTTTTGGACGTTATTGGCAAGGTTCTTGCTTCCATGGCCCTGGAAGCATTTCAGAGTTGGTTCAGAAACATCAAGATCATTGACCCATTCCAAACGGGGTTTATAAAGAACTCCGGAACTACGACAAATATACTACTCCTGAGTACCATCAAGGCAAAGGTGCTCCAAGGGGGGCTGACTGTTTATATGGCCTTTGTTGACCTGGTCCAGGCTTTCGACCAGGTCAACAGGGACCGCGTATGGCACAAACTCCAAAGTAAAAATTGTCCACCAACGGTCCTGGGGCCGATCAAAGCATTGTACCAAGAGACTACAATGAGGGTGCGTCTTAGCCAAGAGGGCTTCCTATCAGAAGAAATAGTTACGGCTAGGGGTGTTAAACAGGGGTGTCCGTTGGCACCAGCACTGTACAGCTCCTACATAGCTGACTATGCAGATTCGGAGTCTGAGGTCAGAAGCTTCCCCCCGTCAATAGGAGGAACCAAGATATCCAGACTTTTATACGCCAACAATATCATTTTGATGGACTTAACACCCGTCGGCCTTCAAAGACAGCTGGATAACTTGGTGAACTATCTAAAGGAAAACAACCTGCAACTGAATATAACAAAAACCAAAATCATGCTTTTGGGAAAGAGTTCAAAAATATTGGAAAAGGCCACCTGGAACATCGACGGTCTTGTACTGGAGAAAGTGCCTAGCTTTAAATACCTGGGAGATATGGTGAGCAGCCACCCAGCGGAAATCGCTATGCAAGATTCCTTGTGGGCCAAATTGAAAATCCTTACATTCCCAAGCCAAGCCCGTTAATAGAAAACATGGGAGATTTTCTCTTATCCCTGTACTGAATTTTTTCAAAACAAAGGTGGTAACTGCTTAAACTTATGGGGTGGATGCAATGCCCCTATTGCCGGATACAATCTGGATGAAAATAGAGAGTCACTTTTGGAGGGGTGTTTTAGGTCTGTCAAAAACAACTCCAATGACCCTTATCAGACGACAACTGTGCCTGCCGTCCCTAGCAGCAATGAAAGCTAGAAACACCTCAATGCTGTATGGAAAAGTGTCTGTACCCCAAGATCAAAAATATTCAATCTAATTAAAAAAGAGATGGATGGCGGGACGAACAGGATATTAACAGGCTGGGTGCAGACCAACAAGCAACTGTTGAAGGACCTGGATACTTCTTTGGATCTATTAATAAACAACCCAAACAAAGTGATAAAGAAACTGTTTGAGCTCGACTGAATTAACACCTTAGATACAGCGAACACATACAGCCTGACCTCCACCATCCCCCCAACACCGATGAAAGTAAATGGATACCTGAAGAAATTCCCTGATAAGACCTTGAGCAGAACATTCCTAAGATTTCGTTTGAACCAATTGAAGACCAACACAATATTGGCATTAAGGAAACAATTTGAATCTGATAAATGCCGATTTTGTAAAGATTTTCATCAAGTAGAAACCAGTAGACACCTGTTACTGAACTGCCAGGGACTCAAAGTTGTTAGATCACGTCACCTTGCTAACCCCTTGAAAATATTTTCTACTTTGGATGAGGACGGCTGGTGGTCAGCACTGACATGTGGTAACAATACACGATTTGTAATCAGGGTGGCTTTGTTTTTAAGATATAGTGACTTGGATCAACTTGGGAAATAAAGGAAAGAACAAATCCAAACTAGGAACACTTGGAACATGTGAAAATAGGATAATATCAGTGACAAACAGTGGCACTGTTGGCTCTTTCTTTTTGTAAAAATTGTTTAACAATTAAATTAAATAGTAAAAAAAAATAACCAACGATTTTATTCTAAGGAGAACCGGGGGAGGTGAATGCGTTGTAATTACTTACCCCCCCTGATTCCGATTTTCCCAGATGACTAGGTGGGTCGACTGGGGCTCGCTGGAAGTAGATTTTCCCACCATTGGTTCCAGTGAGAGGTGCCCAGGAGCCGCGGGTGCAAGGAGCCTTCCGGTTGATTCCAGGAGCAGATTTCAAACCTATGCGAAGAAGAAATGCAGAAGGCACTGGTGCAGGCCTCTTCAGGGCACTTCACCAGACTGCAGAAGGCTATTTCCAGCTATAGCTATCGCACACCTACGACAGCAGGTGTTCTTCCAGTCGCGTTTTGAAAACTTTCCAGAGCAGGAACCTTTGGAGATGGGAGACTGAAACTGGACATGAAGGCGACCTGCTGGTGATCACCAAAGTTCCATTGACCATCGCAGAATGGCAATGATTCTACCAAGGGACCCCACTGGAGAGCTGGACAGTCCACCGGATGGTCCAGGGACACCTCAGACTACTCAGGATATTGAATCCTTGGGAATGTGTCGAGACTGGTTGGTCCCACCTTTCCAAGCACAGCTTAAGACCTTTGCAGATCAGGTAGTCCAGCAGGGCTTCACCGGGCCAATCGCAGAAAAGGATGCTTCAGGAGTCGTCCACCGATCTTCAATCGGCTGTTCATCTACAAGGGATTCTTGGCTCCAATGCTGCTTTGCAGAAATGTAATCTCTGCTCCCTAAGGGGTCACTCAATGGCAAAACACTTTTTCCACTGTGGCCCACCTTAACTCCCTGTCCTTAAGCCGACGGCTGATGAAAAAAAGTGTTCTCTGCCTACTCCTACTCCAGTATCGGAGGCATCAGTTTGTACAATAAAGGATCTCTGAATAGGCCTAGGGCCTGGTGTTTGAACACCCAGTGGGTGTAACTGTACAGTTGGTGCTCATTAGCCTGCTGTCAGAGCCCTGGCACGTGTCTTTTTTCTTTTTTCTTTTTTCTTTTATTTTCTCACTACCTCGCGGTGTGCTTAGAAGCAGCCAAGTCTCCCAGAGCATCTTCCTGATTCCCTCTGCACTCCCTCCTGCCAGCTTACCCCGACAACTTATTGGCCCTAGGGCCTGGTGTTTGAACACCCAGTGGGTGTAACTGTATAGTTGACACTCTGCGCGGCTTCATTAGCCTGCTGTCGGAGCCCTGGTAAGTATCTACTCCTGCTGAGCACTTGCTCGTTTGCCCGCATCTGGTTGACAGCTGGCTTCCCAGGTGAACACAGGCAAACACGGCTTGGAGCTGCTTCTGCAGGAGCTGCCCTTTGCCTTGGGGCCCTTCCCCATGTCCCCAGAACCCTCTTCCTGTTTCCCTCCCTGGTCCCTCCTCCCAGCCCACCCCGACCCCTTGATTGGACCTAGTGCCCCCTTTTTAACTGAAGCCTCCAGGGCAGCCTTCTGCCCGCGCAGCACTCAGCGAAGGGGCCCAAGGCAAAGGGCAGGTCCCGAAGAAGCAGCTACAGTGTGTTGCCTGTGTTTGCCTGGGAAGCCTTCAGCCGTCAACCAGCAATGACTGACAAGTTAAGTGTGGCCTGGGTGGGGAGTACAGCAATAACTGTATTCCGGAAGCCCTACATAACATAGCACACCAATGTTAGCCAGATAGTAAATATTTTTCCTATCACAGCTGTGTACCAACCTTTATGTGGTTCATTTCACTGTTGTGTCCCCATTTGTAGGCGTTTCTCCCTCTATCCAGGTATCTCACATATATGGGTTTGAATTTACTGTTGTGTCCCCATCTGAAGGCGTTTCTCCCTCTATCCGGGTAACTCACATCTAGGTGTTTGCATTTACTGTTGTGCCCCCAATTGGGGTGCTTTACTACTTCCCGGGTATCTCAAAGTCTGGGTGTTTTGCTCTTGCTGTTGTGTCTCTGATTTAGGCGTTTCTCCCTCTATCCAGGTGTCTCAGATCTAGGTGTTTCTACTTGTTGCTGTGTCGCTAGTTTGGATGTTTCTCCTACTCACTGAGTGCCTCAGGTCTGGGTGTTTCAAGTTGCAGCTGTTTCGCTATTCTGGGCATTTCCTCCACGTGCCAGGTGTCCGAGACTATGGTATTTATAACTCGCACCATGCCTGTGGGCACATGACGCAGGCACGGCTCCCAATCCATGCACTCTAGAATGCAGCTATGGCTATGCAAATCTACTCTAGCAGCTCACATAGCCATCCCCACTGAAACCCCTGCCGTACCTCAACAGCTCTGCCATTAGTATACAGAGACAACCTACAAAAAAAAATGTGTCTAACTGGGCACACTCCGAATCTCCTGCACTTGCACTCTATACTAAACTACGAACAGCACCCACCCACATGCCTGACCTTGGGGCTGCTTACTGGGGCCCAGCCAGCCCTCCTAAGTCCTAACCTGGCAGAATGCACACATGCATCTTCAACTTAACTCTTAGAATCTACCATACATGGACTTTGGTACCCAAGGTTGTTCCAACCACAAAGCGCGTTGAGGCCATACAAATGAGGAAAGGACGCTATATATTAATGACGATTACAATACAAGTACAATACAGTACATCACTGTAGGACATCCCCACCTGAGTATCTCAACCTAAAATGCTACTACAACACCTTGACAGTTTTTTAGATATCATCCTCATTGTCTTGTTCAACTCCTTACTCGAATCTTTTCTCCCAAACCACACGCTCCCTCTCCGACTTAAAAAAAAGAATATTGTAATTTCCATTTTCTTGGACATCAAAGGTCGAAATTAATCACATTTCAACATATTATAAAAAAAGCAAAAACAGAAACATAAGCAAAGCAAGCAGAACAACAGTTTGCCATATTCCTTCAAAGTACACAGTCGTCAGTGCAATAGACCACTCTCAATAGGCATCCCAGAACTTCCTTCCCTTTGTGCCCCATCCTCAGTTCGGGCTCCTCAATTCCAATATGCCAGCAGACTCCCCAATATCCAAACAATAGAGAGGGTCGCAGTGAACCCTTCTCCCCGATAATTTGTCATTCAGGGGGTCTGTCATCTCAGGGGTGAAACAGCACCTGTACCCAAGCCGTTTTGGCTTCCATATTATCGTAGGCCTCATGGGGTCCCCATCTTATAGCCCGGTACCACACTGTAGATTCAGATGTAATCCATCTTTTCATGTCTGCCCGCCATGCCACCGAGATTGCGCTCACCATCATTTTCCATGCAATGGAGGCCAAATCTGTTATGTCACATGTTTGACCTTCGGGCAGGGGTATATGCCCAGCAAGCACACTTCAGGGGTCCATTGAAATGCAGTTATACCCACCCCTTCTAATTTCAGCGGGACAAGTCTCCAGAAATCTTGTGTCACGGAGCACAACCAAAACATATGTAGAAGATTCTCTGGCTCAGTACCGCCCCAGGGGCAGGTCGAAGGTACCTGTGTATTTTATCTAGCCGCTCTTTCTGGTGTCAATATGTTCTGTGGAGAATTTGTAGCTGTATTAATCTATGTCTAGTATTCCTTGAGCCCTGTTTCACATATAGCAAAGCCCTATCCAAGTTAGGGTCTTTTATACAATTCCAAATTCCACGCCTGTTGTACCCTGAGTGTCTTACCGCTTATACCAGAACCTCCTGTCAATTCTCGACCCCCGTCGCCAACCATCTTCTAACTCATACATGAATGTGAGCGTTTCGTCACACTACGATTCTTCAGCTAGTTCCGACCACCTTTTCCCATCAAGCTTCGACAATCTAATATACAACAAGAATTGTCCCTGGTGAAATCAATCCGTATTCCCTCACTACCTCCGGGAACCCCATTAGTATTGCATCCAAAAGACATCTCCCCATGTAGCTATCCCCAGATTTTCCCATGCCCTCACACTCTTAAGATCTCCCCCGCCTCTGCAGATTGCAGCCGACAATGGGAGATGAGGGGAAAATGGGTGACGGATCTTAAGCAGTCGCACCGTTCTATCCCAAATCACTTCCCAGCAGCAGAAGAGAAAGTCTCCACAGCAAGCCTTTCTCCAATACCCATAGAGCCTCCTTCAGCAAAACCAGTCTGATGGCTGCCTGCCACAGATCGGTGTCTAGTGTAGCTTCCTCTGACAGCCACCCAGCCAAATATTGAAGTTGGGCAGCCAAGTAATACAATTCAAACCAGGGAGCTGCACTCCACCCCTCTCAAACCTCATGCACAGAGTCAACATCGCAATCCTGTGACTCCCAGAGCCCCAGAGAAACCCTTTAATCTCAGAGTCTAATGATTTGAAAAAAAAGATCTAGGAATGGCAAACGGTACGTTAACGAAATAATTTAGGAGACGCGGCAACATAACCACCTTAGTCAATGTCACGGGTCCCATCACAGACAATGGGAGTAGTGATATAATCTGAAGCATCGCACAATATTATATGATATGATAAGTCATTTATAACGCGCCAGAACACAAGTGTTTCTAGGCGGGACGACCCACTACACAGGGCTGCATACATGGTTTTGCTGGAGGGCCAAATGCTCCTTACAAGCTGCCTGCAGTGGGCCTGACTGTTAACGTGGGGTGGTAGTGTGTGTAGAGGGATACAACACACCCAGATATTTTTAGTAAATACATGCACAAAAAAACTGCAAATTGATGTGTACTTCTTCATATACATACATTTCACTGAATACAATTTTACCTAAGGAGATTTCACCGAAAATGGTAGGTAAAGTGGTATATGTATAGTGCATAATAGTTGGTGTGTGGGGTTAGGGTAGAAATTAGGGTAGGGATGGGTGATGAGGGGGGGCTGCATCAGTGAAATACATTCGGTCACTTCTCCATTAGTAAAATATGTTCGAATAAATCACCCATCCATACCTCTTGCCCTTATTGCCATTTTATGCTTTACATTCTGCAGTATCGATGCTGGCTTTTTATTTAAATGTGTGCACCGCCATCTAATGCCTGCGCCATGACTACCTCACATCGTATGCCAGTAGACTTCACGCCAAGTGCTTGTAGATATTGTGCCAGGAACAACATTAAAACTCAGCACTTTTTGTGTGCTTCAGTGCAAATTGTCAGAGCATAAAATGCAATGGGAATTAGCTGCAAGGCTTTTGCTTTGTGCTCCGACCACTAATGAAACTGCACCCAAAATAAACATGCCTGCATATCCCTTATCCCTTCTCCTTCTCCAGAACACTTCCAAGAGAGTGCGTGGCCACTACAATGTACACATTCATGATAGGTTTTGTCCACAACATATGCCAGCATGGTTTTTGAAGGCTCAACTGTACAACACCACAACATATGACAGTATGGCAACTACAGTGCGCCTATTCATGATGGCCAGTGAGCGCAACACATAACAGCACGACAAAGCAGTGGCCTCAACATATATGGGCCTTTGCAGAATCTCTCTCTTGAAAGGGGCCCCTAGGGGTCCCTCGTGCTATGGAAAAAAGGCAATAACCATACACGAAAAGATGCGCCAGACACGAGGTTCAAATTCCCAATGCTAGGGTTTATTGCAAGCAAAAATAGTATCAATTGGCCAATTCGGATCTCACGCCCCGCGACGTGAGTTTCCTAGACCTCGAGGGACACAAGAGAACGAATTACGTACATCAGTTACATATATACAAAATGCAAATCATACAATCAGCAATGTCATGTTTAACACCCCTCTTTATTAAGTTCCTTTGAACTCGGGATGACGATGGACATATCCGACGAGTATGACGATTATGACACTTTCGATGCCTATTCTAGTAACAATGTGCAATTAGAAAGTGCGGAGGCATCTTTTAGTTGTTGAACAGAACACGGCGGTTCTGTTCTTGGAAGCAAGCTGCACACGGGGGAAGAGCCACATTCCAAGCTTTGCTATCTATGAGGTACTATTCGTGTCCTGGGAGCCAACACGTTCTAAAGGGTTTTGCGTAGGGGGGCCGTAGCAAGAGCATAATTCAAACCTTTAGCTGTTTTATTCTAACATATTCTACGATCGTACGAGACTGGCTGGCAGCTGTGAAGTGATTAAATACCCTGCAGCTCTCTCCCAAGGCTACAGAGAGGGAGCATGAGCATTCCTCTCTGGGCTACTCATGAGGAGTTTCAACAAACTCTTCAGTCCCGCGACCTTGTCCTTTCATATTCAGACAACAATGTTAACAGTTGAGCAGAGTAAGCAGAATCCGCAAGAATTGCAAGCTGCAAAGCAGTTTTAGACAGAAAGCAATGAGCAATGGTTAACAAGCAAAATGGCGATTCTTGCTACATTTAAAATGGCCGCTTGTTGGTCAAGCATAGCAGTTTATATTTCTATAATTCGGTGCATAAAACGGTTGGCCTATGGCCATCAAGTTACGTCTGTCACTCAAATGAAGGGTATTCATTTTTCCAGATTGACAAATCCTCCTTTTGGCCGTATGCCAAATGTCTTATTCATTCATTGTATCCTCCTCCAATGAGGCCCAACTGTACAACAGTACTGGGGTATCTATGTCTGAACCATCTTCATCATTAATGTCTATAGCCATGAATTGTTTTACTGTTTTTGTTTCCTCAGTGTCTCTGTTATTTCGGCCATGCGTTTGTTTTCCTCTCGACACCATGTGCATACATCCCTTAGTACATCCATCAGTTATTTCAGTGCAAACTATTGGTAAGCATTGTATGCAACAGCAGCATGTTATGAATATCCCAAGTACCATCATTAGAATTGAAATTAACTTCCATCCCCAAGACCGCAATAATCCCCAAAATCAGGATCCTATCCCCCAACCCCCTTCTTCAGTAGTGAGTGTGGAACTTATGACATGTAATTTCCGGATTGCTTTAAATATCGTAGGGGAGTAGTCATCTATATACACACAGTATGCAGTTTTGTTTGCAAACTCCCCCACGATCAACTAATATTATATCGAGAGCCATCCTGTTTTGAAGTGCCATTAGTCTTATTCCTTTTTCTTGTAACGTCATATTCAATAAAATATCCGTTGTGGAATCTATTGTTTTTTGTAATATTTCAGACAGTTTTCTTATATTGTAAGAATTTTCTATTTGGGACAAGAATGGTATAAATGATCCATTGCTATCATTCCATCCTTGCTACTCCTTTGAGTTCTACCTTTTGTTCGTTTGGCTACTTCTGCTGTCTCCAAGAGGAACACTCCTGGAAACAGTAGACCTAGGTAGCATGTACCTCCCCAGTTCCTAGGTAACCATGGATATTCTTTTTCTCCACATATAAAGTAAACAGGGTCTCCTACGTACACAGGTTCTATTTCGTGTTTTAAAACCACTGTGTTCAGACAGTTGCTAAACGTTCCTACTTTATAGGAGCCCTTTTTCTGTAGACATAGGGGAGCAGTTTTGGGGCTGTGATCCACTGTATAGGCAGGGGGCACAGCATCTTTATTCCATCCATCCCTCATTCGAAATGTCATTACTGATGTTTTTTCTGCTGGCGGAGTTGGTCTATTTTGCTAATGTAATCTATCTAGTCTTGTTATCTTTCGTGTGTTCTTTCTCATGGGTTCTAGTGCAAACACGCAAGCTTTTTGGAATATGGAACAACCCACAGGTCTCATGATCACTTCCTCAAATTCATTCATATTTGTCTCATCTAGCTGACCCGTATTACTCTTGTTCCATTTCCCAAAGAACATTGCACTTAATGTTACCTCACATGAATAAATCAATGGCAACAGTTGTACATACCAGCCTATCCCTTTTCCACCGTGCTGTGGTAAATGGGTGCAAACCCAGCAATCTTTTTTCTTTAAAACCGCATGGGTCATGTTCATGATGAGCAACAATGTATTGTTGCCGTATCCTTCTCTATGTCTCTCTTCCATTGGGGGCGAAGTACCAGTGATTACATGAACCGGGCTTTCAGTAGCTGCTTTTGGCAAAAGTGTTTCTAATGGGTGCACGTACTCCAGGAACCATTGTGTAATAGCTGTTATTGTTGGTACTACCATACTTAAGAAACACAGGACCAATGTCCAAATCAGTACCTTATTCCTTTTACCATGCTTTTTCCCTAAATTTACAGTCTCTAAATCTATTATCTTTTCAGCAGGGGTGCAGGAGGAGGCTGAAACCGGTCTTGGCTTGTTCTTCATCGTCATTCTTCTTGCTGGCAAAGTTCGTCGCAAATGTCTCTCGTTCTTGATGCCAGAAAAGTTCAACGAAAAATGTCACAGTTCAATTCTGCCAGCCTTTTCACAGCCTAGATCACTTATCCACTCCGAGCAAGATTAGTTGTTCTTTCTCCCACTGCTCAGACGATTTCTGAACAGTTCTTTATTGATAGAGTACTATGTGCATCCAGCTTGTCGCGCTCTGGCTTAGGACACATGTACTTTATCAGCCTTAGTACTTATGTGCGTCCAGCTTGTCCTGCTCTGGCTCCTGATACATGTACTTTTATCAGCGCACCGAGGAGCCGTGAGTCTTGAATTGTCTGACTTGCACAATTCTCACACTTCTCTCCCCTACGCCCCTGGGTCCTACTCCGTCCGTGAGTGGAACCAAAGGGAAAAGAAAAGCACCAAAGATCTGTGGATCACTTTGCCTGTCGAGGCCACAAATTATTCCGATTCACTCCTGGTGTTGTATGATCTGTGAATAGTGCCGTTGTATTTTCAGTATCAGGCTCAGTGTCAGCCTGTGACACAATGATGGGTAGCGATGAGCGCCGTGGCAATGATCTAGTTTCTTTCTTTGGTTTTGGTGCATTTGCAGAATCTGGGGGGCGCCAAAGGGGTACACGCGTTGTTTCTGCTCGTGTTTGCAATGCAGGGTTTGTGTCGTTCGGCAGTGATGTTGTTTCTGTTGAGCAACGTTGGGGCACTTTTCGCCCTCTCCCCTTACTGGCAGCCTCCTCAGGCTCTGTTTCGAGTTTCACTTCTCGCTTGCGCTTTGTTTCAACTTTCACTTCTCGCTCAGGCTGATGCTGTGGCAATGGACTGGCAACAGTTTCTTTCGTTTCCGAGACCGTTTCCTTTCTCTGGTCGTCGGAAGTTGTCAGCAGTCCTGGGAATCTTTTTGCATGTGTTGTATGGATCCATGCCTTCCGTCCGTCTACTCGGATGGCCGTTTGCGTTGCCAAAAGTACTTGGTAGGGGCCGCGCCACCTGGGTGCTAATGCTGTCTTCCGTTCAAAGTTTTTTGTTAAGACCCAACTTCCAGCCTCCAGCGAGTGCCCCGGTCCGGTATATCGCACTGGTAACGCCTCCTGCACCTACTGATGAATCAAACGCAACTTCTGTATTAAAAGTCCACAGTACATGCTTAACATAGGATGCTCGACCTCACATAATCTTTTGGGCTGCGGTGCACACCATACATTTGCTGGTCTCCCCATTACAATCTCATAGGGGGAGAGCCCAGTCTTAGCCTGCACAGACGTGCGCATACACAACAGCGCTAGGGGTAATGCATCCACCCAACTCAACTTGCTCCCAGCGCAGATCTTTGCTATCTTTGACTTCAAGATTCTGTTATGTCTCTCCACAAGCCCGGCAGAACTGGGATGCCTGGAACTGTGGAATCTCTTCTCTATCTGCAGACCTGCACTACTGCGCCCACAAAGTGGGGGCCGTTGTCTGACCACAGGACACGGGGCAACCCAAACCGGGAGAAATACTCCTTTAACATTACTTTTGCTGTTGACACGGCAGTACAATCTTTTAAAGGATATGCCTCCACCCACTTGCTGAATGCACAAATCACCACTAACACATTTTTGTAGTTCTGGCACCTTTCCATTTCTATGAAATCAAAATGGACCACCTCAAATGGCATAGAGGGTGGGCCGAAACTACTTGCTGGAGTCACGGTTCCCTTCCCTACATTGTGTTGCAGGCACGTAATACAATTCTGCACTAGTCTTTCTGCATTCTTTTTTATGTGCTTGTTTTTCCATACTGTGGATAAACGCTGTACCATCTTCTTCACGCAAATGTGGGTAAGGCTATGCGCCATTGTAACCATTGCAGTCACGTAACAATTTGGCAACATCCAGTTCTTTGTTTCCTTGTCCACCCAACATCCTTCCAAATCTAACTCAGCAGAGCCCTCAGCCCACCCCTGAATCTCTTCGGTCATGGCCTCAGCCTGCATTTCTTTGACTGTGGCAACTCCATTCTCTATCATACAAGGTACTTCCTCAGTCTGTACTGTCATCATTTTATTTCCCAAAACTGTGGCTGTTTGCTTTGCAATCATGTCTGCAAATGCGTTTCCCTCTCCCACTCTACATGTTACTTTCTTATGCGCCTCGCACTTCACTATAGCTAGGCGCTTTGGAAACGTGAGTGCAGACAACAATCGCACAATCAAAAGGCCATGCTGAATCCTGGCCCCATGTGATGTCAAGAAACCCCTCTCAGCGCAAAGTCGGCCAAAGTTATGAACCACGCCAAAGGCGTACTGGCTGTCAGTATAAATATTCACGTTCAAATTCTCAGAGAGTTCACAGGCTCAGGTCAGTGCTATTATTTCTGCGGCTTGCGCCGAATTGTAGGGGATTCTTCTGTTTTCTACAACACTCTCTAGGGTATAATTGCATATGCGGCCGTTGATGTGCCATCAGGTAATTTAAAACAAGAGCCATCACAAAATAACTCCCCATCTGGCTCCTTCTGTGGGATGTCGCTCAAGTCAATTCTTCCCTTTGTTTCTTCTTCAGTGATCATTAAACAATCATGGATTAATGATTCGTTGTCACCAATTTCTGCTATGGGCAGTGGCATTAATTCTGCAGGATTCAATGCGCTACACCTCATAATTTGGATGTGGGGTGCAAACAAGATGAGCTCATATCTTGTCAGTCTAGCTGAGGTGAGGTGTTGCGTCTGTGTCCTATTTAATACAACGTTTATAGCATGTGGCACCATCAGAATTAAAGTATGCCCCGATACCTTTCCTTCCGTTTGTTTCACTGACGCAGCAGCCGCTGCGACAGATCGCAAACATTGTGGTAGTGCGCGCGCTACAGGGTCCAACGCGCAAGAAAAATAGCCGCACGGTCTATTTCTTCCACCTTGTTCCTGTGTCAAAACCGCCAATGCACATCCTTCACTCTCACTCACAAATAGTCTAAAGATCTTTTTATAGTTAGGAGTGCCTAAAACTGGTGCAGCACACAGTGCAGCTCTCAATTGCACAAACGCTTTCTGACATTCCTCATCCCACTGTAAAGGCATCTCTGCATCCTTTTTAGTCAACTTTATCATCGGCTTCACAATCAACGCAAAATTACTGATCCACTTCCGACAATAAGAGGCCATGCCTATTACAGCTTTCACTCCTTTTTGAGTTTTTGGAATAGGCATACTAGAAATACTTTCTATGCGTTCTGGTGTTAATCTTCTCCCTTCTTTCGAAAATAGGTAACCCAAATAAGACACTTCCTCTGATTATTCTGGAATTTCTTCAAATTTGCCTCATGACCATGGGTCGCTAGGTGTGTCAATAGTAATATAGTACTTTCTTTACAGATCTCTTTCGTGTCAGCAGCTAATAACAAGTCATCTATGTATTGCAAAAGTATGCAACCTTCGGGTAATTCTAGCATGTCTAGCTGCTCTTTTAGCGCTCTGCTGTAAATGCTCGGGCTTTCTGTGTATCCTTGTGGAATGCGTGTGAATGTAAATGATCGACCTCCTAGAGTGAACGTGAACAGATATCTACTGCTTTTATCCACTGGAATGCTAAAGAACGTGTTCTTCAAATCAACTACACTGAAGTATTCTGCAGTGGCCGGTATCATTGTCAGTATTGTTGTGACATCTGGGACCAAAGGGAATTGTGGGTCTACCACTTTGTTTAATGCGCGCAGATCAATTATGAAACAATAGGGTACCTCATTGCCTCCTTTCTTGTAAACTGGAAGAATCGGGCTGTTGCACGTGCTACCTGCAATTTCCTCAACCACCCCCAATCTCACCAGGTCAGTAACAATGCTTTTCAATCCCTTCTCACCTTCAACAGAAATTTTATACTGGGGAATTTGTGGTAGTGTGACACCTTCTTTCAAAGTTATTTTTGCTGGCTCTATTTTCAAGCATCCTACATCGTTATCATGCATTGCCCACAGACAGGTTGGTACTGTACTTAGCTCTTCTGGCAACTCTTTTTACATAAATTCCGTCACCGGTGCATCGTGAGGCCACATCGTGAGGAACACCCCGTCTGCCATACAATGTATGACTGCCCCCAATTTTCTCAACAAATGTAATCCTAGCAAGTTCTCTCCACAATTTTCTGTCAAA
Organism: Ambystoma mexicanum; assembly: GCF_040938575.1. Taxonomy (NCBI): domain Eukaryota; kingdom Metazoa; phylum Chordata; class Amphibia; order Caudata; family Ambystomatidae; genus Ambystoma; species Ambystoma mexicanum. The sequence continues at coordinate 118,917,484 of NC_090921.1, forward strand.
AGAAATGGACACTGTTCCGTAAATGGTCCTATTGTAATTGGGACAACTTCGGACATGGGGTTAATTACTGGTGTACCTGCGAACCCTACAGAAACATTCTTCTGCCCCGACAGTGGTATCCCCGGAACCAAGTGGTGGTCTATCGAGCACTTCTGTGCCCCTGTATCTACAAGGAAACGGTGCTCCTTATTCCCGACTCTCATTTCAACGTAGGGTCCTCTCTGATTCACGGGAATAGACACTGGTTCCGACCCCTGCCATGGGCTGTCCTATCGCGAAAATAACACATCGTCCGATGTGTAGTCACCGCTACTGCTATAATACGTGTTTGGTTGCGTATCAAAAATATTCCCATTTCCCCCTCGATGTCCTCCACTCTGATCATTTCTCTGTTGGCCCTGCCACCCTGATTTTGGTTCGAAACACTTTGGTTCAATGCCTGGTTCTGTTGTGCTTGGTTTTGACCATAGTATTGGGTTTGAGTACCTCCATTGGTATATCCCTGCTGCTGCTGCATGCTATTTCTGCTTGGGCCGTTTGACCCCTGATGTCCTCTATGAGGCCTTCTCTGACCAAACCCACCTCTATTCTGTAGGTGCGGGCACTGCGCTCGCCAGTGTCCTTCCTCCTTACAATACGCACATTGATTTAATCCCAATGACAGCCCATGCATATTATTCAAATTTCCTCTGCCTTGTGCATTTTCTCTACCTCTATTGTATCCAATGACCTGCTGCAGTGACACCCCTACTATCGTTCGCATCGCTTCTTTTCTCATCTCCAATGGGTACCCATTACATATCTCACTTACTTCCTTTACTGACGTTCTTTTGTTCGACATCGATCGCATTGTTTCCCCTACCCATACCTGCAATCTTTGTTTATCACCTATTTGTCCCGGTACTGGCAAATGCTTTGTACCACCTGGAAAAACTCTCGGCCATGATTTTTGCATATACAACCTTGACGCCTCCTTCCTACCTTTCTTAATATACTCACTACTATATTCAGGTGTAGCAAACATATCAGCATATCTGTCTTCCATTTCATTTTTTACTTCAATGAGTTTGTGCACATGTTTTCTTACATCCTCATCTCTTTGCTCACTGTGTGCTAACTTATTCAAATCTAACAATCGCTGTGGCAGTAAATTCCTGAGTATCTTTTTCCATTCTCCCACCAAAATTTCCCCCATGCATTCCAACACTACCTGTCTCTCATCGCTTCTTTGGTACCCATACAATGAGGCCAATGCTGCCGTCCCATCATTTCCTTCTATGTACATTTCTGCCTCTTGACGTAATTCAATCTTTCTTTCTTTGTTGATCGCGCTTCGAGTTACCCGTCCAAATCATGTTCCTTCAGCCCCGCCTCTTGCCTCCCCGGTCTCAATTTCGACTTCAGGAGGGGCGGATGGTGCTGAATCTGTCTCTGGAGCGGGAGGTGCGGATGGGACAAGTGGCACAGGTGGCATCTGTGAAGGGCCTTCCTGGATGCTGGGAAATTGTGTGTCCGCGGTCTGCACTTGTGGGAGTGCTCGCGCTGTGGGTGGGGCTTGGGTTAATGCTTGCTTGAGGGGAAGTGCTTGGGCTACGGGAGGGGGTATGAGAGCTACTGGTTGGGCCTGCGCAGTCACTGCTGGCGTGTTTGGTTTTGCTTCTGGTTTTGGGCCTCGACCCGTGTTAGTTAACAAATGTTTCATTAATTCGTCCGCTATGTGTAGTTCCCGCTGCGGGTATATTCTTTCTATGTTCATCTGGTCACGCCTCCCTTCCCGTCTTAGACTTGCCGTCCACTCCTCCTCTTCCTTTTCTTCTGCTACCTCAAGCTTTGTTTTGTGCCTACGCGCATGCTTCTCTCTACTCCTAAGTCAGAGCATTGCTTCCCTCCTCCAATCTTTGACACTCTCAAAAGCTGCAGGTCGCGCTATCTTTCTAATTAGCACCCTCTCTAGGTTATCTATCCTCCCAATCTCTAAACTACCATTAATCGGCCACTCATCGTCAGGTTGCTTTCTAGTTTGCCTATGCCAAATTTCACAGAATATTATCGCACCCACACCATATTTTGCATACATATCATAAGCCGGCATTCCCCAGGTGGTGCACTTTGGCCATATTCCAAGGACTGTCTACCGCAGCTGAAAAACCCCGCTAAAGTGGACAGTACTCCAGGCATGTTTCTTTAACCTTCCCCTTTGGTTAGCTAACTTTTACCTGGACGTTTGAATTTGCAAAATCAAGACTCTACCAAAAATCAGGTTTTTCTTTGAATCGGGGAATGACTCACCTGATAAAACAAGTCGCCTGTCCTAACGCAACCTCTCCCAACGTCGTGTCTGCGCTTCTCTGGCTTCTGCCTCGTCTCGGGACCCTCGCCTCCTTTGCACTCTTGCCCGGTACGTCGATCAGGGATCACATGTGTGCAGATCTGCGGAAGGAATCTCTCCTCACTTCTACAGGGCGCCCCGTACACTTCTTGATCCCAGCTCGACCGTCCCGTCCTTGCCGTTCTTCCGCCTTTACTCCGTTACAACGTATACGATGGGGCAAGTGGGGGAGGGTCCCTATTCGGGCGCCATCTTGAAAGGGGTCCCTAGGGGTCCCTCGTGCTATGGAAACAAGGCAATAACCATACACGAAAAGATGCGCCAGACACGAGGTTCAAATTCCCAATGCTAGGGTTTATTGCAAGCAAAAATAGTATCAATTGGCCAATTCGGATCTCACGCCCCGCGACGTGAGTTTCCTAAACCTCGAGGGACGCAAGAGAACGAATTACGTACATCAGTTACATATATACAAAATGCAAATCATACAATCAGCAATGTCATGTTTAACACCCCTCTTTATTAAGTTCCTTTGGACTCGGGATGACGATGGACATATCCGACGAGTATGACGATTATGACACTTTCGATGCCTATTCTAGTAACAATGTGCAATTAGAAAGTGCGGAGGCATCTTTTAGTTGTTGAACAGAACACGGTGGTTCTGTTCTTGGAAGCAAGCTGCACACGGGGGAAGAGCTACATTCCAAGCTTTGCTATCTATGAGGTACTATTCGTGTCCTGGGAGCCAACACGTTCTAAAGGGTTTTGCGAAGGGGGGTCGTAGCAAGAGCATAATTCAAGCCTTTAGCTTTTTTATTCTAACATATTCTACCATTGTACGAGACTGGCTGGCAGCTGTGAAGTGATTAAATGCCCTGCAGCTCTCTCCCAAGGCTACAGAGAGGGAGCGTGAGCATTCCTCTCTGGGCTACTCATGAGGAGTTTCAACAAACTCTTCAGTCCCGCGACCTTGTCCTTTCATATTCAGACAACAATGTTAACAGTTGAGCAGAGTAAGCAGAATCCGCAAGAATTGCAAGCTGCAAAGCAGTTTTAGACAGAAAGCAATGAGCAATGGTTAACAAGCAAATTGGTGATTCTTGCTACATTTAAAATGGCCGCTTGTTGGTCATTCATAGCAGTTTATATTTCTATAATTCGGTGCATAAGACGGTTGGCCTACGGCCATCAAGTTACGTCTGTCACTCCAATGAAGGGTATTCATTTTTCCAGATTGACAAGTTCACTCTAGCCAAATGCTCTATATTGCATTGAGTGTATGAGAGATGTTATGCACTCAGACAGCCATACAGAATGTAGCCTTGCACTGAAAGTGTGGAAGGATGTTGCATGGAAGAAAACTACATGGCAGGATGTCGCCTGCCAAGATGTCAGAATACATCTGTGAATATCATGGACGGACGTTAAAGTAAAATCTGATAAGGACGAAGTGATGTCATGATGAAGATATGTGAAGCTATGTTTAAACGATATGAAAATATAAAGTAACAATGTAGTTGAAACATTGAGAGTAACAGGAACGTAAAACTAAAGTAATCATGGATGTAAAGAGATTGAAGTAACTTACTGACCAATATCTGTAAATATGCAGTACGCAAGGTAGAAGGCCAACGTATATATTACAACATTCAATCGGCCATGCTCGATAAATTTAACATCTTGCAAACTAAAAGGGTGCTGACACATAATAGCTAACCTGCACAGCAACCCGCCCAAGGCTACCAAAACTAATCCATCCACGCCTTTCTACTTCAAGGAAATGAGTGAACCGGAAGTCATTGCCGTCCTCAAATCCATTAAACCGTCCAATTGCAAAGGGGAAGTTTGCCCGGCTCAGCTTATTAAAGATTGTTTCCCTACCCTTGCCCCCTTTCTAACAGCATCAATTAATGCATCCTTCCAGTCTGGTCATGTCCCAACTGGACTTAAGGAAGCTTGGGTATGCCCACTCCTTAAGAAACCTTCCCTTGACCCATCGGTCCCGCGATTATAGGCCTATTACCACTGTCCCTTTTTTTACAAAATATTCTGGACAAAGCAGCCTACCTGCAAGTCCAAAAATTCCCTGAAGACAACTGTCTTCTGGGCCTCCGGCAGTCTGGCTTCCGTCCACGACACGGCACCCTGACGGCTCTCCTAGATCTGAAAAATCAAATGGATGACCATAGAGACGCAGGCAAACCAGCGCTCCTTCTGCTCCTTGATTTATCGGCTGCATTTGACTTGGTTGAACACAACACACTTTGCCACCATCTCTCCATTGTGGCTAATTTCTCCCCGAAGGCATGTGCTTGGATCACCTCATTTCTACATGAAAGGGCCATGAAAGTCTTCCCTGACCTAGCCTGTGTCACTCCCAGTCACATCAAATGCGGAGTCCCTCAGGGCTCGTGCATTGCGCCCACCCTCTATAACGTGTTCACGAGGCCCCTGTTCAACATTCTGGACGCCCTGTGCATCTCATACACTAACTATGCTGATGACACACAGGTGCTTATCCCCCTCACGGGTGATTACCAGGCCGACATGAACACCTTCAACTCCATCTACTCCACGATCCAATCCTGGATGGCAGAAAACTGGTTGTGTCTTAACAGCGAGAAAACCAAACTTCTGTTAATTGGATCACCTACCACTCTGGGTAATTTGGACAAACAATACAGCTCTTTCACCATTGATAATATACCTATCGCAGTGTCCCAAACAGTCAAGACCCTGGGCGTCTACCTGGACTCCAATATGACTATGAATAGACAGGTTAATGCCATTGCCTCCTCCTCGGCCTACTATTCTAAATTACTCAATGCAACAAGACCCTTCTTATCTCGACAGAGCTGCCTCACCATTGCAAGGGCAATAATCACATCAAGATTGGATTGCTGTAATGCGCTCCTTATAGGGACCTCTGGTACAAACCTTGCCAAACTCCATCTGGTCCAAAACAATGCCCTGAGGGCTGCCACAGGGATCTCTAAGAAGGACCACATCTCGGAGGTAAGAAGGCAGGTTCAGTGGCTTACCGTTAAAGAGAGAATTATCTTTAAAACCCTCTCCCTCACGCACAAATGCCTCCAGGATCTGGCACCCCCTTACCTTGTCCAAATAATAGCTAAACCAACTTCCTCCAGGCCTATGAGAAAGGCCTACACTAACATGATCTCCACTCCCAAGACCCGGAGAGTGTGTGCAGGCGGCACCAGCTTCCCCACTGTGGCCGCATCACACTGGAACGCTCTTCCTATGCACCTTAGGATGATTGAATCTCATTTAGCCTTCCGCAAAGCTATTAAAACAAGGTTATTTGTTTGATGGTATGACTCTGTCCTGCTCCCACTCTCACATCTCGCCGTATTGCGGCCGGATGTTAGTACCATTTTGGAAAAACTCTCCCAATTTTGTATTACATGCTAATAATGAAACTTGTTTCTTACTGTTTTTCATTGCTGTAACCTACTCTGTGATGACCAATGTATCTGTAACCAAGAAACCTTACTTTGTTCCAATGTAACCCTTGAATCAAGCTTATGTACAACTTCCTGTAATAGCGCCTCGATACCTTTGGGCTGTAGTGCGCTCTACAAATACAAAAAATAAATAAAATAAATAAATAAATATAGAAGCTTGCTATAGAGGAATATATAACGTGGCAAGGACAGCCATGTTAGGAAAACTGGACAGCAGCTCACGTTGAATTTAACCAAGCTACCTCAGAGATAGGCCAAGGGTTTAAAAATCAGGATACGTGGAAAGACGGCTCAGTGATCAGACCCGATGATGAATCAAGGCTGGCCCAGAGCAAAAATGCTATTTTAGGGAAAACCGCAAAGCAAAAAGGGAGTACATGGATAAGTTCTGAATGTGGAACATTCTTTATAGATGGAAGAAGATGAAAACATCTGTGAGAGCCAAACTGCTGGTCAACTAAAAGTGTATAAAGTTCATATGAGATAGAGTGAGCAAGTCTCTAGAGGCCAAGAGGAGCAACTGCACCCGGCATAATTAAATCAAATAGCAGTAAATGGAAGGTTGAAATGGACACATTTGTGGTCTTTTCACACTTGACTCAGAAAGGCTATTCATTACTGCCCTCAACTAAGATAGCGGTGTGCTCACACTCCCTTGAGTGTTCCAGAACAGTGAGTAGTAACAAGGTCAACTACAAACGAAAGACTTTGGCTGATGGCCTACCGATGACTAATGATAGACTAATTCGGAAAATGGGGATTAGTCTGTCGGAATTCAAACACCTAGGTTTTGTTTCAGATATGTGCTGCTAAAGGGCTAAAAGTCCAGGATTGGGATAGAATGGCAACCAATCAGTGGGGTTGGGGGACAACCTAACATACAAAGTTGCAGGAGCTAATCCACCCATGCTTTGTGAGCTATAATCAGTACTATATGTGTTTAAAGGTAGTTCAAAGCATGCCCTACAGACAAGGGGTAGCCAATGAAGCCCTGATCCTTATATATTATAAAATAGATATGTTCCCTTCACCAATCCCTTCCCATGATATGTTTTGTATTTTGACACTTAGAATGACATCATAGATGACGCATATAGAGATGCATATAAGACGTCCATGTAATCAAATTTGGATGTGAATGTGCAGGCATCAGTCTGATGCTTGCCAGTTGACTGTGATTTATTAAACTGTGAATAAAGTGGCACTTTGCCATGCTCTATGAGTCTGTCCGATTATTTGGTCTAAGATCTAATATTGTAATTTCATCTAGCACAAAAGACGCTTCAAGGTGCTAGAGCACAAGGCCATCTCTGGGAGGCCATGAGAGTGCAGAGAATGGAGCCATCTCCAGGAGACCAATGCGAGTGCAGAGAATGGAAACAGGCCATCTCTGGGAAGCCATGAGAGTGCAGAGAATCGAGACAGTCCATCTATGGGAGGCCATGGGAGTGCAGAGAATGAGGACAGGACATCTCTGGGAGGCCATGAGAGGGCAGCAAATGGGCACAGCTAATCTCTGGGAGGCCATGAGAGTGGAGAGAATGGGCACAGGCAATCTCTGGGAGGCCATGAGAGTGCAAAGAATGGGCACAAGGCCATCTCTGGGAGGCCATGAGAGGGCAGAGAATAGAGCCATCTCCGGAAGACCAATGCAAGTGCAGAGAATGGAAACAGGCCATCTCTGGGAGGCCATGAGAGTGCAGAGAATGGAGGCAACTCTAGGAGGCAATGAGAACGCAGAGAAAGGAGACAGGCCTTCTCTGGGAGGCCATGAGAGTGCAGAGAATGTAGACAGTCCATTTCTGGGAGGCCATGAGAGTGCAGAGAATGAGGACAGGCCATATCTGGGAGGCCATGAGAGTGCAGAGAATGGGGCCACCTCCGGGAGACCAATGCGACTGCAGAGAATGGAAACACGCCATCTCTGGGAAGCCATGAGAGTGCAGAGAATTGAGACAGTCCATCTGTGGGAGGCCATGGGAGTGCAGAGAATGAGGACAGGACATCTCTGGGAGGCCATGAGAGTGCAGAGAATGGCGGCATCTCTAGGAGGCAATGAGAGCACAGAGAAAGGAGACATGCCTTCTCTGGGGGGCCATGAGAGTGCAGAGAATGGGCACAGGCCATCCCTGGGAGGCCATGAGAGTGCATAGAATGGACACAGGTCATCTCTGGGAGGCCATGAGAGTGCAGAGAATGGACACAGGCTATCTCTGGGGGGCCATGAGAGTGCAGAGAATGGGCACAGGCCATCTCTTGGAGGCCATGAAAGTGCATAGAATGGACACAGGCCATCTCTGGGAGGCCATGAGAGTGCAGAGAATGAGGACAAGAGGATAGCCATCTCTGGGAGGCCATGAGAGTGCAGAGAATGGACACAGGTCATCTCTGGGAGGCCATGAGAGTGCAGAGAATGGACACAGGCTATCTCTGGGGGGCCATGAGAGTGCATAGAATGGACACAGGTCATCTCTGGGAGGCCATGAGAGTGCAGAGAATGGACACAGGCTATCTCTGGGGGGCCATGGGAGTGCAGAGAATGGGCATAGGCCATCCCTGGGAGGCCATGAGAGTGCATAGAATGGACACAGGCCATCTCAGGGAGGCCATGAGAGTGCAGAGAATGAGGACAAGAGGATAGGCTATCTGTGGGAGGCCATGGGAGTGCATAGAATGGACACAGGCCATCTCTGGGAGGCCATGAGAGTGCAGAGAATGGGCACAGGCCATCTCTGGGGGGCAATGAGAGTGCAGAGAATGGGCACAGGTCATCTCTGGGAGGCCATGAAAGTGTAGAGAATGGGCACAGGCCATCCCTGGGAGGCCATGAGAGTGCATAAAATGGACACAGGCCATCTCTGGGAGGCCATGAGAGTGCAGAGAATGAGGACAAGAGGATAGGCCACCTCTGGGAGGCCATGAGAGTGCATAGAATGGACACAGGCCATCTCTGGGAGGCCATGAGAGTGCAGAGAATGGGCACAGGCCATCTCTGGGGGGCAATGAGAGTGCAGAGAATGGGCACAGGTCATCTCTGGGAGGCCATGAGAGTGCAGAGAATGGGCACAGGCCATCTCTGGGAGGCCATGAGAGTGCAGAGAATGAGGACAAGAGGATAGGCCACCTCTGGGAGGCCATGAGAGTGCATAGAATGGACACAGGCCATCTCTGGGAGGCCATGAGAGTGCAGAGAATTGGCACAGGCCATCTCTGGGGGGCAATGAGAGTGCAGAGAATGGGCACAGGTCATCTCTGGGAGGCCGTGATAGCGCAGAGAATGAGGACAGGCCCTCCCTGGGAGGCCATGAGAGTGCAGAGAATGAGGACAAGAGGATAGGCCACCTCTGGGAGGCCATGAGAGTGAATAGAATGGACACAGGCCATCTCTGGGAGGCCATGAGAGTGCAGAGAATGGGCACAGGCCATCTCTGGGGGGCAATGAGAGTGCAGAGAATGGGCACAGGTCATCTCTGGGAGGCCATGAGAGTGCATAGAATGGACACAGGCCATCTCTGGGAGGCCATGAGAGTGCAGAGAATGGGCACAGGTCATCTCTGGAAGGCCATGAGTGTGCATAGAATGGACACAGGCCATCTCTGGGAGGCCATGAGAGTGCAGAGAATGGGCACAGGCCATCTCTGGGAGGCCAGGAGAGTGCAGAGAATGGGCACAGGCCATCTCTGGGAGGCCAGGAGAGTGCAGAGTATGGGCACAGGCCATCTCTGGGGGGCAATGAGAGTGCAGAGAATGGGCACAGGTCATCTCTGGGAGGCCATGATAGCGCAGAGAATGAGGACAGGCCATCCCTGGGAGGCCATGAGAGTGCAGAGAATGAGGACAAGAGGATAGGCCATCTATGGGAGGCCGTGAGAGTGCAGAGAATGGGGACAAGAGGATAGGCCATCTCTGGGAGGCCATGAGAGTGCAGAGAATGGGCACAGGCCATCCCTAGGAGGCCATGAGAGTGCATAGAATGGACACAGGCCATCCCTGGGAGGCCATGAGAGTGCAGAGAATGAGGACAAGAGGATAGGCCATCTCTGGGAGGCCATGAGAGTGCAGAGGATGGGCACAGGCCATCCCTGGGAGGCCATGAGAGTGCATAGAATGGACACAGGCCATCCCTGGGAGACCATGAGAGTGCAGAGAATGAGGACAAGAGGATAGGCGATCTCTGGGAGGCCATGAGAGTGCAGATAATGGGCACAGGCCATCCCTGGGAGGCCATGAGAGTGCAGAGAATGGGCACAGGCCATCTCTGGGAGGCAATGAGAGTGCAGAGAAAATGGACACAGGCCATCTCTGGGAGGCCATGAGAGTGCATAGAATAGACTCAAGCCATCCCTGGGAGGCCATGAGAGTGCAGAGAATGAGGACAAGAGGATAGGCCATCTCTGGGAGGCCATGAGAGTGCAGAGAATGAGGACAGGCCACCTCTGGGAGGCCATGAGAGTGCAGAGAATGGGCACAGGCCATCCCTGGGAGGCCATGAGAGTGCAGAGAATGGGCACAGGCCATCTCTGGGAGGCCATGAGAGTGCAGAGAATGAGGACAGGACATCTCTGGGAGGCCATGGGAGGGCAGCAAATGGGCACAGCCAATCCCTGGGAGGCCATGAGAGTGCAGAGAATGGGCACAGGCCATCTCTGGGGGGCAATGAGAGTGCAGAGAATGGGCACAGGTCATCTCTGGGAGGCCATGAAAGTGCATAGAATGGACACAGGCCATCTCTGGGAGGCCATGAGAGTGCAGAGAATGGGCACAGGCCATCTCTGGGAGGCCAGGAGAGTGCAGAGAATGGGCACAGGCCATCTCTGGGGGGCAATGAGAGTGCAGAGAATGGGCACAGGTCATCTCTGGGAGGCCATGAGAGTGCAGAGAATGGACACAGGCTATCTCTGGGGGGCAATGAGAGTGCAGCGAATGGGTACAGGTCATCTCTGGGAGGCCATGAGAGTGCATAGAATGGACACGGGCCATCTCTGGGAGGCCATAAGAGTGCAGAGAATGGGCACAGGCCATCTCTGGGGGGCAATGATAGCGCAGAGAATGAGGACAGGCCATCCCTGGGAGGCCATGAGAGTGCATAGAATGGACACAGGTCATCTCAGGGAGGCCATGAGAGTGCAGAGAAGGAGGACAAGAGGATAGGCCATCTCTGGGAGGCCATGAGAGTGCAGAGAATGGGCAGAGGCCATCCCTGGGAGGCCATGAGAGTGCAGAGAATGGGCACAGGCCATCTCTGGGAGGCCATGAGAGTGCAGAGAATGGACACAGGCCATCTCTGGGAGGCCATGAGAGTGCATAGAATGGACACAGGCCATCCCTGGGAGGCCATGAGAGTGCAGAGAATGAGGACAAGAGGATAGGCCATCTCTGGGAGGCCATGAGAGTGCAGAGAATGAGGACAGGCCACCTCTGGGAGGCCATGAGAGTGCGTAGAATGGACACAGGTCATCCCTGGGAGGCCATGAGAGTGCAGAGAATGAGGACAAGAGGATAGGCCATCTACGGGAGGCCATGAGAGTGCATAGAATGGGCACAGGCCATCCCTGGGAGGCCATGAGAGTGCAGGGAATGAGGACAAGAGGATAGGCCATCTCTGGGGGGCCATGAGAGTGCAGAGAATGGGCACAGGCCATCCCTGGGAGGCCATGAGAGTGCAGAGAATGGGCACAGGCCATCTCTGGGAGGCCATGAGAGTGCAGAGAATGGACACAGGCCATCTCTGGGAGGCCATGAGAGTGCAGAGAATGAGGACAAGAGGATAGGCCATCTCTGGGAGGCCATGAGAGTGCAGAGAATGGGCACAGGCCATCTCTGGGAGGCCATGAGAGTGCAGAGAATGGACACAGGCCATCTCTGGAAGGCCATGAGAGTGCATAGAATGGACACAGGCCATCTCTGGGAGGCCATGAGAGTGCAGAGAATGAGGACAAGAGGATAGGCCATCTCTGGGAGGCCATGAGAGTGCAGAGAATGAGGACAGGCCACCTCTGGGAAGGCCTGAGTGTGTAGAGGGTCGGGAGGGGCCTGTCTTTAAAAGCACTGAGAATGTGCTATGGAGATGTTTTACGTACGAGCCCCAGATTTGTATTCTATGTTTGCGAATGTTGTCTAGTGCCAAGTTACCTTTCACGGCGTTAAGCGCTGTACAAACAACCACTATACACTGTGCACTGCTGAACTTGGTTACACACTCACCCTTCCTGCAATCTCCTGGCACGGATGTGGCACTGAGGAAACAGGTGCCAAAAGGGTGCATCTTATTTCTACGAAATAGGAGGAAGTAAGAAGAACGCGCGGCCTATTCACATGTTTAATCTGCAGCTGGCACCATTGTGGTGGGAAGCGGAAACTCGGCTTGGGCAGACTAGAGCTTCATCGCACAGGGCCGACCCATCATATAATGGGCAGGGGTGGACTGGGAACCAAAAGAGGCCCCGGGAATATTGCTCAAAGCGGCCCCCGTATTACACATTTTAGCAAGCCCAACCATCATTTTGAAATGGGCCCACACACAGGCCTGCTGGGCATTACACCGGAAAGGCTCGTATGAGGACCATACACCAAGGTATTCCCGAGTGTACATTTTGAGATGTGAAATTTGACAAACTTGAGAATTCCTGGAAAACCCGCCCCATTCCTATATCATTTTAATAGCTTCCATGCACACCCTCGCCACCCTGATGCATTTCGTGCACGCTCTTGCGATGTTTTTTTTTACCCGGAATAGAACCGTCTCCTCCAATCAATTCAGAGCGGCCGCATAACCCAGGAGGTCGCAGCTCGTGCTCACGTTGCACAGCTCAATTATTTAATTTTGTTAATTGCTCTAACTCGTTAGCAAATACCTCATACACGTGGAAAGTTAATTTACAAACACATTGAACACATTGCATGCCGGGTATTTTGTTCTAAGCATAAAACATCTGTGGAGCACTAATTATGGTCATTTATTTTGTAAGGGTATGGCGATTTTTTATATTTAATATACACAAGGTTTTGTTTTCTGCACTCCATAATCCCTGTGAACATCTCCTGGGAATGAATATATGCGGATATGTGGGAATACCAATGGAAAAGTGGGAACTCACTTCATCACTGTTGAACGATTTACACCGACCTTTCCAGCTTTTTTCCAACTGGGGTGACAAACCTTTATGCACATTCAACAAATGGGTCATCAAACGTTATTAGCCACAGAATCTTTGGGAAGGACAGTGGATTCAAGTTTCACTTCAATCATAGGCAGGTTGTATCATGAAATGTTTTGCAGTTCATGATACTTTCTCATGTTGGTGCCAGGAGGATAGCTCAGGGGCAACGTTGCCTTGGAAGCGAGACAACGCAGAGCAACCCAAGTTCGAATCCTGGTCCTGCGCTTAAAGGCTTGTCTCCGGTGTTAATCGCACTGTAAACGATGAATTCATTATTTTAATTAATGTCATAATATATAAGGTCCTCATGTCATCCCGTGTCATGTTATATATTATGTCATGATATGTCATGCCATGATTTTCCATGTAATTCCCTGATATGTCTTGTTCTGACAAGTCATGATTCATCATATCGTGATATATGCCACGTGTTGTCACGATGATATGGCATGTTGCAAAATCTCCTGCAATGCATGATGCCATTCTACAGTATGCCATGTCATGTCATTATTTGCCATCATAGGATACATCTCATGTCATGATATATTTGTATTTGTATTTATTAGTTTATATAGCGCTTTACGCCAAAGCGCTGTGGCATGATATGATATGATATGATATTTTATTTATATCGCGCCCATACATAGGTGTTTCAGAGCGCGACCAGGCAAAGGGAGGGGAAGCAGGGGAGAAAACAAAAACAAACAATCTTACTAGGCCCAGTGACATTGAGAACGTGCAAGTGCATGGGAAAGGGAAAGGGGGAAGTGCAACAGAAATAGGGAGGGTGGCAAAGAAGTGCAGGGATGGGATAAATAATAAGTTAGTGGATACATAAGTAAATAAATAAGGTGATAAGAGCAGTGATTGGTGCAGCCAGTGAAGGGTGCAGTGCAGGGCAAGTCAGATAGGGTAACATCTGGTAAGTGCAGGAGAGGAGTGGGGGGACCTGTGAGGGTACAGATAACAGGCCCCGGTGCAGGGGTGGCCGGGAGGCAGTGCCGGAGGAAGTCCAGGAGGGCAGGTAACTGCACCAAGGGGGCCCAGTTGGCAGGTGAGGCAGTGCTGAGAAAAGAAGGCAGATCAACAGGGGAGGAGATTGGCAAAGGCAGATGCAAAGAGGAAGGTCTTAAGGAGCTTACGGAATCGTAGATGGTTTTCCTCCAGTTTCAGGTTGGCAGGGAGGCCGTTCCAAAGGGAGGCCCCGGCCGAGGACAAAGATCTGCCCCCTGCACGTTTCTTAGAAAAGCGGCTGACCCTGAGGGAGTTTAAAGTAGAGGAGCGAAGGGCTCGAGAAGGGAGGTATTTAAGGAGGGATAGTTGAAGGTATTTAGGACCCAGGCCCCAGAAAGCCTTGTGGACAATGCAAAGGGTTCTAAATATAATCCTTGCATCCACTGGGAGCCAATGGAGGGATTTCAATGCTGGAGAGATACCATCCCGGGGCTTGAGGCCAAGGACAATTCTCGCAGTTCTGTTCTGGATTAGCTGTAGAGGGCGGAGGGTGGAGGCAGGTAGCTTTAGAAAGAGGCTGTTGCAGTAGTCCAGCCTAGAGAGAATCAGAGCTTGGGAGACAGTGAGCTTCTGTGGGAAGGAGAGGAAGGGAAAGGTACCTCTGAGCAGGTGTAGTAAGAAGTTTGATTTTTTTGAGACTTCAGAGATGTGTGAGGAGAAGGATAGTGTGGAATCAAAGATGACCCCGAGGTTCTATGCTTCATAGGTAGGTGTAGGAGGAGGGCTGAGGGAGGCAGGCCAGAGAGTAAGGGGGAAGGAAGGAGAGGGTGTGCCGATGAGGATGATCTCAGTTTTATTAGTATTTAAACAGAGATCGTTGGCGGCACACCAATTTTGAATGCCGATTAGACAGTCAGAGATGAGGGAGGAAGGGGAGGTGGCAGAGGAAAGCCTGAAAATGAGTTGTGTGTCGTCAGCATAGCATTGGAAGTTGGAGCAGAAGATGGAGATGCAGTAGGCAAGGGTTGCCAAGTATTGGTTGAAAAGTCAGGACGAGAGATTAGACCCCTGAGGAACACCGCAGGTAGAGAGGGAGATAGAGGAGAGGAAGGACCCAAGTTGTACCTGGGAAGGTCGATCAGAGAGAAAGGAGGTTAAGCCAAGCCAGAGCCTGATCAGTGATGCCAAGTTTGCCACAGAGACGATTGAGCAGGATGGTGTGGTTGACCGTATCAAAAGCGGAGGAGAGATCAAGTAGGATAAGGACGGAGGGAATGTTAGAGTCAAGGAAGGTTGGAGAGCAGATCTTCACGGATGTTCAGGAGAGCAGTTTCCGTACTTCTGGAGGCTCTGAAGCCTGATTGGTGGTCATGGAGTGAGCCGACAGAGTCAGAATGAAGGTTGAGATGAGAGATTGCAAGCTTTTCAAGGAGCTTACCCAGAAAGGGGGTGATGGAAATGGGGCGATAGTTAGCTGGACAGGATGGATCAGCTGAGGGTTTCTTGAGTAGCGGATGCACAATGGAGTGTTTCAGGGGGAGGGGAAAGAACCAGAGGCAAAGGAGAGGTTGCAGAAGTCTGCAAGGGCAGGTGCAAGGGTGTCAATGTGTTCCTTAATGGTTTTGGAGGAACAGGGATGAACCTGTTTTGATGAGGCTTTCATAGATCAGACTTGTCTGGCAACCTCATCAGGGGAGAAAAGAGGAATGGCGGAGAAAGAGGGAGGAGGAGAATCTGAGGGAAGATCGGCAGGCAGAGGAGGGAAGGGGAGGGGAGAAGGAGAGGAGGAGAGTGTGGACAGGATGTCCTTAGTTTTACAGATAAAGTGTGAGGCAAGGTCATTGCAAAGGGCCTGAGAGGCGAGAGGAGAGGTGGATACTGTGGCAGGGTTGGCCAGCTCCTTGCAGAATTTAAAGGCACATTCTCCATAACATGGCATGTCAAATGTCATGCCATGTTATGGCATGCTGGCTGGCTTTCGGGATACTTCTGACTGTAGCTGTAGGAATCAGTTAATCATGTTAACTTTGAAACAGTTGCCTGATTGTTGTAAATATAGAATTACCAAAGGGTTAATAATGTATTAATGACATGTGTAGACTAGCATCATTTGATTCCACCCTTTGGTCTGCGTTTTTATAACTTTGTATGCAATTTACATGTATTATGATTTTTAATTGTGTAATTGTTACTGTTTTAATGCAGTTGTGGGGTTTAATGGCAGTTCTAGGATCAAATGAACTGAAAGGCCATGCTAGTGCCAAAATGTGCATAAATACCTTCTTGCTGTGGGAAGGCACAGTGGCAGACTGAAAAGCCAGCCTAAAAAATGTCAACACTGCCAATGTGCCTAGCGAATTCAAATGTATGCACTTCTGCAGTTGAAGCAAGGAACATGTGCAAAATGAAACCAGACTGCAGAAGGGCACTGGAAAGGCACATTGTTGACTGATTGACAAAGGGCAGCATTTCACTCTCAACTGCCACACATCTAAATGCTATGTACATTGAAGAGTGCAAAATGGTGCTTGCATGCAATTGTCAAAGCCCGAAACCAGAGACCTACTTTCCATTATAGCCGATGACATGTTTTTAGTATAATCTTGCTGACCAGGAGAATGTGGAAGTCCTCCCATGCCCATGGTCAGACCACCTATTTATACAATTTCCACTTTCTCTGGTAATGCATAAGCAGACAATTAGAGATCCTCCTAGGAACGTCATGTGCCGTAACCTGTGTAAGCTCACTCCAGCTTCTCTGCTACCCTTGTATGCACCCATTCTTAACGATCTTGCCAGCTTTGAGTCATCTACTAAACTGGTTTCAGCCCACGGGGAAGCAATGGCTTTGGCAGTCAGCACACCAGCCCCATTGAAACAAAGATTGGTTAAACCTCATGCCTCTAAACTATGGTATACCCCACAAATTCATACACTTAAGTGCAAGGAAAAACTGGCACTTAAGAGCTGGAGAAAGTATAATCATTGGAGGACAAAGCTAGCTACTCTTTAGCAGCTAAAGCATATAACTCTGCCATTCATGAGGCGAAGAAACCCTCCTATAAACAAAGAATCAAGGATGCAGCATCAACCTCAAAAGAACTGTTTAGAATTTGCAGCGAGTAGGAAGAACCGGGTCCCTGCTATCTCGCCAGTGATAAAAGATACTACCTGGTGCACTGATACCCAGAACTCTCTGAGGCAAAAGATTGCTAAAATCACGGAAGAATCTAGTAACAATCACGGTGTCACTAATGATCTATCTATCCCAGCCAGACTTCAGCAATCAACCGCTTCTCGGCCTCTCTTTAGGTTCTATCAAATATCTGAATCTGATATGCATGAACTGCTGTTGAAGAGCAAACCTAACATCTGCCAGGGTGACAGCTGTCCTGCGCCTATTGTGAAGTCATGTAAGGTTTTTCTGACACCTCTCATCACTAAATTTGCGAACCTTTCATTTAGAGAAAATGTGGTCCCTAGTTCTATAAAACAGACCTGGGTAGCACCTCTCCTGATAGAACCCTCACTAGACCCCAACTTACCTGGCTGTTATCATCCAATAACAAACTCCCCTTTTCTGCTGAAGATTCTGGATAACGTTGCGTATCAACAAATTCAAAATTTCCTAGAAATATATAACATTCTTGGCTCCAACCAATCAGGCTTCAGAAGCAATCATAGCACAGAAACCACTCTCCTTGATTTAAAAACATCTATTCTTCAGCAATCAGACAAAGGCAAATCATCTCTTCTGATGTTATTAGATCTTATTGTGGCCTTTGACCTCGTTGATCATACCATCCTGGCCACTAGACTACAAGACACTGCCTCCTTCTCTAGTGAGGCATCTAGTTGAGTCTTGCCATTTCTCTCAAATCAAACGGCGAGAGTCTTTCATGAAGAGTATATGGCAGAAGGCTATAAATTGGATTGTGGGATACCCCAGGGCATCTGTGTCCCCCCAACACTTTTTAATGTTTTCACTCTTACTCTCTTCAACTGTCTGGATGCTGAAGGCATTGGGTATGCAAACTATGCGGATGATAACCAGTGCCTCTTTCCACTTACCGGCAACTATGAGCTAGGCTCACAGACTATTAATGACACCTATAATCGAATTCATCAATGGATGACTTTGAATCGGTTTGTAATCAACAGTGGAAAAACAAAAATTATGTTAGTGGGTACCGCCGCCGAGCTGCGCAAAATGGATCCTGCCAATGCTACTTTTCAAATTGCTGACTGTCATCTGACAATGCTTAAGAAAGTTAAAACATTGGGTATGGTGTTGGATCCAGAACTCACAATGAAAGCACATGTCAGCAGTCTTGTGTCCCGCGGTTCCTATTATATCAAACTACTCGTCCTGTTCAGACCATTCCTTGATACAGCAGATAGTGCCACATTAGCTCAGGCAATTATCAGCACACGTCTGGACTATTTTGCCACCCTTCTTCAGGGTATTGGCAAGATGGAGCTTAACCGACTGCAAATAGTTCACAATAATGCCGTCAGGGCAGTCACAGGCCTTCGTAGAATGGAGGATGTGTCTGCAGTAAGAAGGTCACTCCATTGGTGGCCTGTACAAAAGTGGATCCCCTTTAGGATGCTGTGCATTACTCATGCATGTCTCTACGGGAAAAGCCCTGCCTATTTGACGAAACGGTTAAGGTGGCTGCCAGCTAGGTGCACACTACGAACCAATAACACAGGACGTCTGGAAATAACTGCAGCCAAGCTGTCCCATGTTCAAGATGGTTGCTTCTCTTCAGCAGCCACTCAGTTGTGAAATGCCCTTCCCCCCGATCTGAGACTATGCAGGGCATTATCACTTTTTAAGCGGAAGCTCAAGACCCTCCTGTTTGAATAACTTCAATAAGGAATTTCTCTGATGATCAGGCATGGCTAATTCTCTGTTTTAGTTTTATCGTTTTTGCCTTGTCCTCGCGCTTCTATGATATGATATGATATGGCATTTATAACGCACCTATACACAAGATTTTCAAAGCGCGACAAGGCAAGGGAGAGGAAACAGAGGTGAGACAGAGACAACGATCCTACTAGGCCAGGTGACATTAAGATCTTGCAAGTGCAGGGGAGGGAGAAGTGGAAAAGTGCAGGGGAAAGGGGAGGGGGCAATGCAGTAAATAGGATAACAGTAGAATAAATAAAGACAATAAATAAATGAACAAACAAAAGACAATAAATAAATGCCCACGGGCGATGATCCTGCACACTACAAATAAACTAATAATAATAATAATAATGACACAGAGAGCAAATAATAAAGGGCAACTGAAAACACGTAAATAGTTAACATGGAAAGGAGTGCATTTGCTGCTTAAGAACAATGAACACATGGGAAAATGAATCTTCATTGCCTGAGTCATGTGAAATATGAATTATAATGTAAATCGACTTAGGTGATATTATGAGCGATATTAAAAGGACTCATGTTTAAAAAGAATAGCAAAATTTCAAAACATCAGTTTCTGATCACTTTCCCAACAGAGCTAAAGGTCGAGCTCTGCCTTTCCCCGTTATCTGAAAATCTCTTTTGAAGAGTCAACTTGTGCTGGACTGACATCTGGGTAAATAATGGCAGCGCCTAATGGGTTGAACTTTGTTAAATCCCCAAAATTCAAGAAATTGTGTGGTCCCTATCTGGGCTGACTGGGGGATGGCCTGTAATCAAGTCTGTCACATGATGCTAGAGACCCATCCCCCAGAGAGATAAGATCACTTCAGTGGCCATTAAGTCCGGCCCTTGACTGTGAAAGAATGTTGGTGTGCTTTATGGCTGGCAGAGTAAACAAAGAAGGTAGATGGCCAGATCACAATTGTTCAGTTTGAAGAAATAAAACTTAATGTGCCGTCTAAGTCAGACTATGCACATCTGGTTAGAGTTTACCATAGAGTTGTATTAAGAATCATACTTTGTGCATTTTCTCAGGAACCATAAGTCATTCGGTAATGGTTCAAGTATCATTGAAAAGCTGGTGAACAGGCCTACATGTTGTTCATATTAATTCGACCTCGGGAAGAAGAGATGCACCCTAAATTGTCTTTTTAGATCCGCAGAAATTGTCAAAAAGAGGAGATTCAGGGAGGTGATAGCTTAATAAATGATAAGTCTGTTTAGAAAAGTGCATGTTGATAATTGTTATAATTTATGAATTAATCACAAGAAATAATTTGCATTTGCAACATCGTGCTGAGATGAGACACGTTTCATTAGAGCTGGCATGGACAGATCATTTTAATCATCTACATATTATTATGGTTAAGTATAAATTCACAATGGCTGCCATGTAGTGACTTTTTAAGTGCAAACATTGAAATTTGTAAACAAATAAATGCAAGTGGGTGGACTGAACCTCTCCCAATTTGGCTTAGGTAAACCAAAGAGGTCAATCACAGAAAATAGGACATCCACTTGAAGAAGGGGATGGGAAATCATTTTCCAATCAAAACTGATAACCAATAAGCTGGCATATGTTAATTTATACATTTTTGATTGTCTGGTAAAATATTAATAAGGAGACAGCCGGTCGAATAGCACAGCAAGTAGAGCGCTCGCTTTGTCATCAGTGCAGAGCCTGCTGCTGCAGGTTCGAAACCCGGAAGGGGCAAACTCAGCCTTTCATCCTTCCAAGGTTGATAAATGAGCACCACACACTGTGGGAAATAAGCAGCGCTCAGATACCTGAGGGTTCGTAGCGCTATATAAATAACAAAAAACAAACACACAAGGGAACTCAAGGAGAACCTCCTGGGAAATGAATGGGCAAGATTGACTGAAATCATCTGGGTAGAACTGCTAACCACAAAAAGGGACAGAGTATGGGGATCCTTTACCAAAGGAGGCAGGAGAAGGAATGGAGACTAGAAAATATCCATGACTGATGTTGGATTTGTTTACCAGGTTCCTGTCCTGTACCTGAAAGATGACCGGGGTGCTCTTTCCTATGCAAAAACCCAGAGATGATTATGTAAGTTAACTTGTCCAACAAAGGTGTCCAATTAAACCTTGTTTTATGGGGATCTCCTTCAGTTCATACCTCTACCTTAATTAGTGGGTGAGGGGCTGACAGTAGACCCTTAACAATGTTATTAAACAATAATTTAATTAATTAGCATATAGCCCAATTACATGGAGCTATTTTGTTGAAGTTTGAAATCAATACCATTGCTTCCAGTGTGAATAAAAAACGATTCCTATTCTTTTTGCCAGCCCAAAAACTCCCTGAAAGGAGGGGTGCATAAAAAACAAAATCCCCTGCTGCTTTCTGATTCCCCTGTACTCTGCATTAAGGTATAGGGGTCCCAAATGATTAACTGAATAACTGGGTTTTTGTGCTGGGACAGAAAAAGGGTTTTGCCAAAGTTCAACAGAATAAAGTCCCTTATTTGAAAGTGCACTTTCTACAGAAAGTGGGAATGTGTTCCCTGAGAGAAGGGAGATTGTGCATTGCAGAATGGGGATAAAAAAGGTTTTCTACAAAATTATATGAAAGTGTTTGTTTTAAAGTTTTGTTGTGCTATAACATTGTGAACATTCCAAAGAGTGTAGGGAGATTAAAATAAAGAGTGCTGTCAAATTTAATTTTTGTCAATAGTAAAAGTGCCATTTTATTTAAATTAAACTTTTTGAAAAGTAAATGTCATGCAAAGTCTTTGGGGTAGTGAAATTATTTTGGTTATTTTTTAATAAGCTGCATCATTTGTAGCATTCAGGGATTTTTGTGTGTGAGAAAAGTGCTGAAATGTTAATTTGACCTGCATTATATTTACTGGAGACTGAAAAGCAAAACTGCACATGTGGTGTAATCTCAGAACTTTTGTTACCGCTTATGCCCAAAAGGTGAATTATTTGCATTGAACCTTTGTTTTGGTGCCCTGGAGAATGTGGTGTGTCGGTTGAAGTAGTGTAAATATACATTTTTCCATAATGTTTGGATGGGCAAGCTTACCGGTAACGTCAATAGTATGGTCCTGGTAGGCTAAGGCCTTGGTATATTGAAATAGTTGTACTGTATAGTATCTGTGGAAATAATATTAAAGTTTTGTTAACTAGGGGTGCTGTTGATGCTTAATAGGTATCTTGTTAGAATTGGTGGGTTGTGTGCAGGCTGAAAATTACATAATATTTATTGACGTAGTGAAAAAGGTAAATGGTAGTGATAGTCATAGAATTCACTTGGGTAAAAATATTAAGCTGACAAAGACCTAGTTTCTTTTTACCCAAGTGAATTCTATAACTATTACTACCATTTACTATTTAGCTACCGGGACCATACAATTGACGTTACCGGTAAGCTTGCCCATCCAACCATTAATTGACCAGGGAGCTAGAGTTATAGTGACACATACTAACTATGTTCTGCACCATCTTCTCTCCCATTTCATCATGCTTACAACAATCGTCATGACTTTGTGACCACTGTATTACTGATTGTATAACCATGTTAATTTCTAAACACACACCAAATTTATTGCGGCATGTCTACTGTGCAATATAATGATGTGCAAATATGAACATGTTTTAAAAAGAAAATGAAACCGAAGTGAAATATGATGATACTAAAAATTTGATGCAATTAATGCACATGCCGGGCACTTGTCACAGAACTTTATGCCTTACATACATAATTTGTACACTATGGTCTTGTTGGCTCTATGAATAAACCTTATGTATTCCCAATAATGTCACCACTTCCTAAAAAATCACCATTCACTATGCACTTTTTCACGATAATCACCACGTCCACATTGAACAGCCTTGAGAAAAACCTTAATGTTGAAACACGTGTCGGCACCAGCAAAACCTAAAGCATTATGCTTTTCGTCAAAATACATGAAAAAGTTTGACATACCAGTATGTATGTTGCACAAGTGACAAGTACTGTATGGAACACAGATTGACAAATAAATCAACAAGGATTGCAAACACTAATCAAGTGTGGAAAGTTACAATTATTTCACAAAAGTTATCACTTGCCAGCGCCAGAGTATAATCATTGGATCTAAGGCACCAAACCAAATATCACACAGAACTTGGACAACAGGAGCTCTGTCCTCCTGAGAACTACATACAGGCGGCAGGCAAACATCGGAGAAAGCCTGCGCAGGAATTTTTAGCCAACAAACCAATAGCGCGGGGATCCACAGTTCTCAAAAGCTCCAACGCCCCCACACCTCTAGATGAGTTACAGACAGAACTAGATAGAATCTAAAGGTATATTGGTGTGATGCTTTTGATTGGGGAGGGAAAAATTCCCTTCATTAATTGTGGTACCATACATATATCTCACACTGTAGTGAAGTGATTGTTTGATATTCTTAATGTTTATATTTGTATACATTGTTAAAATGTTAAAACTTTGTCAAATCATGATATATGTCATTTTTATAATGTATGTCATCGAATATATCATGCCATATTCCATCTTGCGTTATAACATTTCATATGTTGTGATATATCATGCACTAAGTTTGACTTTCCCGGTAAGCGCTCAGTGAGATATTGCCAGTAACCTCTGGCCGCCAGGCTACCTCAACTGTAACACCACTACACCTTTACAAATGCCTCTGCTGCAGCTCTATTGAACCTCCAATGCACCTTCATTGCTTATTGCACTGCACCTACAACGCTCCCCCACTGCTTTACTGCTTCCTTCATTGCCAGGATTTATTTGTGGCATTTAATATAATACACTCATCGTTCCCATTTATTTTTAGGTATAGTAACATGTAATCATTGATATTGGTATTGCTGTCTGTTTTCCCTAGGACTGTTTCCATGGGGTTACCCTATCGCCAGAACTCCTTGTGTCCTTGTTGAAGGTATGTAGGAGGTCTGCCTTGCTTCCTCTGTTCCTTTGCTTTGTGAGAAGCATACCTTGTTGAAGGTATACAGGAGGTCTGCTTTGCTTCCTGGGTTCCTTTGCTTTGTGCGAAGCATACCTTGTTGAAGTTATGCTGGAGGCCTGCCTTGCTTCCTCCGTTCCTTTGCTTTGTGCGAAGCATACGTTGTTGAAGGTATGCAGGAGGTCTGCCTTGCTTCTTCCGTTCCTTTGCTTTGTGCGAAGCATACCTTGGTGAAGGTGTGCAGGAGGTCTGCCTTGCTTCCTCTGTTCCTTTGCTTTGTGCGAAGCATACCTTGTTGAAGGTGTGCAAGAGGTCTGCCTTGCTTCCTCCGTTCCTTTGCTTTGTGGGACGCATACCTTGTTGAAGGTGTGCAGGAGGTCTGCGTTGATTCCTCTGTCCCTTTGCTTTGTGGGAAGCATACCTTGTTGAAGGTATGCAGGAGGTCTGCCTTGCTTCCTCCGTTCCTTGGCTTTGTGTGAAGCATACCTTGTTGAAGGTATGCAGGAGGTCTGCCTTGCTTCCTCCGTTCCTTTGCAGGAAGCATACCTTGTTGAAGGTATGCAGGAGGTCTGCCTTGCTTCCTCCGTTCCTTTGCTTTGTGGGAAGCATACCTTGTTGAAGGTATGCAGGAGGTCTGCCTTGCTTCCTCCGTTCCTTTGTTTTGTGGGAAGCATACGTTGTTGAAGGTATGCTGGAGGTCTGCCTTGCTTCCTCTGTTCCTTTTCTTTGTGCGAAGCATACCTTGTTGAAGGTATGCAGGAGGTCTGCCTTGCTTCCTCCGTTCCTTGGCTTTGTGCGAAGCATACCTTGTTGAAGATATGCATGATGTCTGCCTTGCTTCCTCCGTTCCTTTGTGCGAAGCATACCTTGTTGAATGTATGCAGGAGGTCTGCCTTGCTTCCTCCATTCCTTTGTGCGATACATACCTTGATGAAGGTATGCAGGAGGCATGCCTTCCTTCCTCCGTTCCTTTGCTTTGTACAAAGCATACCTTGTTGAAGGAATGCAGGAGGCCTGCCTTGCTTCATCCGTTCTAGGTCTGCCTTGCTTCCTCCGTTCCTTTGCTTTGTGCGAAGCATACCTTGTTGAAGGTATGCAGGAAGTCTGCCTTGCTTCCTCCGTTCCTTTTCTTTGTGCGAAGCATACCTTGTTGAAGGTATGCAGGAGGTCTGCCTTGCTTCCTCCGTTCCTTTGCTTTGTGTGAAGCATACCTTGTAGAAGGTATGCAGGAGGTCTGCCTTGCTTCCTCCGTTCCTTTGCTATGTGCGAAGCATACGTTGTTGAAGGTATGCAGGAGGTCTGCCTTGCTTCCTCTGTTCCTTTGCTTTGTGTGAAGAATACCTTGTTGAAGGTATGCAGGAGGTCGGCCTTGCTTCCTCCGTTCCTTTGCTTTGTGCGAAGCATACCTTGTTGAAGGTATGCAGGAGGTCTGCCTTGCTTCCTCCGTTCCTTTGCTTTGTGCGAAGCATACCTTGTTGAAGATATGCATGATGTCTGCCTTGCTTCCTCCGTTCCTTTGTGCGAAGCATACCTTGTTGAATGTATGCAGGAGGTCTGCCTTGCTTCCTCCATTCCTTTGTGCGATACATACCTTGATGAAGGTATGCAGGAGGCATGCCTTCCTTCCTCCGTTCCTTTGCTTTGTACAAAGCATACCTTGTTGAAGGAATGCAGGAGGCCTGCCTTGCTTCATCCGTTCTAGGTCTGCCTTGCTTCCTCCGTTCCTTTGCTTTGTGCGAAGCATACCTTGTTGAAGGTATGCAGGAAGTCTGCCTTGCTTCCTCCGTTCCTTTTCTTTGTGCGAAGCATACCTTGTTGAAGGTATGCAGGAGGTCTGCCTTGCTTCCTCCGTTCCTTTTCTTTGTGGGACGCATACCTTGTTGAATGTGTGCAGGAGGTCTGCGTTGATTCCTCTGTTCCTTTGCTTTGTGGGAGGCATACCTTGTTGAAGGTATGCAGGAGGTCTGCCTTGCTTCCTCTGTTCCTTTGCTTTTTGCAAAGCATACCTTGTTGAAGGTATGCAGGCGTCTGCCTTGCTTCCTCTGTTCCTTTGCTTTTTGCAAAGCATACCTTCTTGAAGGTATGCAGGAGGTCTGCCTTGTTTCCTCCGTTCCTTTGCTTTGTGGGAAGCATACCTTGTTGAAGGTATGCAGGAGGTCTGCCTTGCTTCCTCCGTTCCTTTGCTTTGTGGGAAGCATACGTTGTTGAAGGTATGCTGGAGGTCTGCCTTGCTTCCTCCGTTCCTTTGCTTTGTGCGAAGCATACCTTGTTGAAGGTATGCAGGAGGTCTTCCTTGCTTCCTCCGTTCCTTTGCTTTGTGCGAAGCATATCTTGTTGAAGGTATGCATGATGTCTGCCTTGCTTCATCCGTTCCTTTGCTTTGTGCGAAGCATACCTTGGTGAAGGTATGCAGGAGGGCTGCCTTGCTTCCTCCGTTCTTTTGCTTTGTGGGAAGCATACCTTGTTGAAGGTATGCAGGAGGTCTGCCTTGATTCCTCCGTTCCTTTGCTTTGTGCGAAGCATACCTTGTTGAAGGTATGCAGGAGGTCTGCCTTGCTTCCTCCGTTCCTTTGCTTTGTGGGAAGCATACCTTGTTGAAGGTATGCAGGATGTCTGCCTTGCTTCCTCCGTACCTTTGCTTTGTGCGAAGCATACCTTGTTGAAGGTATGCAGGAGGTCTGCCTTGCTTCCTCCGTTCCTTTGCTTTGTGCAAAGCATACCTTGTTGAAGGTATGCAGGAGGTCTGCCTTGCTTGCCCCATTCCTTTGCTTTGTGTGAAGCATACCTTGAAGAAGGTATGCAGGAGGTCTGCCTTGCTTCTTCTGTTCCTTTGCTATGTGCGAAGCATATGTTGTTGAAGGTATGCAGGAGGTCTGCCTTGCTTCCACTGTTCCTTTGCTTTGTGCGAAGCATAACTTGTTGAAGGTATACAAGAGGTCTGCCTTGCTTCCTCCGCTCCTTTTCTTTGTGCGAAGCATACCTTGTTGAAGGTATGCAGGAGGTCTGCCTTGCTTCCTCCGTTCCTTTGTGCGAAGCATACCTTGTTGAAGGTGTGCAGGTGGCTTGCCTTGCTTCCTCCGTTCCTTTGCTTTGCTTTGTGCAAAACATACCTTGTTGAAGGTATGCAGGTAGTCTGCCTTGCTTCCTCCATTCCTTTGCTTTGTGCGAAGCATTCCTTGTTGAAGTTATGCAGGAGGCCTGCCTTGCTTCCTTCGTTCCTTTGCTTTGTGGGAAGCATACCTTGTTGAAGGTATGTAGGAGGCCTGCCTTGCTTCATCCTTTCCAGGTCTGCCTTGCTTCCTCCGTTCCTTTGCTTTGTGTGAAGCATACCTTGTTGAAGGTATTCAGGAGGTCTGCCTTGCTTCCTCCGTTCCTTTGCTTTGTGCCAAGCATACCTTGTTGAAGGTGTGCAGGAGGTCTGCCTTGCTTCATCCGTTCCTTTGCTTTGTGCGAAGCATATCTTGTTGAAGGTGTGCATGAGGTCTGCCTGGCTTCCTCCGTTCCTTTGCTTTGTGGGAAGCATACCTTGTTGAAGGTGTGCAGGAGGTCTGCCTTGCTTCCTCCGTTCCTTTGCTTTGTGGGACGCATACCTTGTTGAATGTGTGCAGGAGGTCTGCCTTGATTCCTCCGTTCCTTTGCTTTGTGGGAAGCATACCTTGTTGAAGGTATGCAGGAGGTCTGCCTTGCTTCCTCCGTTTCTTTGCTTTGTACGAAGCATACCTTGTTGAAGGTATTCAGGAGGTCTGCCTTGCTTCCTCTGTTCCTTTGCTTTGTGTGAAGCATACCTTGTTGAAGGTATGCAGGAGGTCTGCCTTTCTTCCTCTATTCCTTTGCTTTGTGGGAAGCATACCTTGTTGAAGGTATGCAGGATGTCTGCCTTGCTTCCTCCGTACCTTTGCTTTGTGCGAAGCATACCTTGTTGAAGGTATGCAGGAGGTCTGCCTTGCTTCCTCCGTTCCTTTGCTTTGTGCAAAGCATACCTTGAAGAAGGTATGCAGGAGGTCTGCCTTGCTTCCTCCATTCCTTTGCTATGTGCGAAGCATATGTTGTTGAAGGTATGCAGGAGGTCTGCCTTGCTTCCACTGTTCCTTTGCTTTGTGCGAAGCATAACTTGTTGAAGGTATACAAGAGGTCTGCCTTGCTTCCTCCGCTCCTTTTCTTTGTGCGAAGCATACCTTGTTGAAGGTATGCAGGAGGTCTGCCTTGCTTCCTCCGTTCCTTTGTGCGAAGCATACCTTGTTGATGGTGTGCAGGAGGCCTGCCTTGCTTCCTCCGTTCCTTTGCTTTGTGCAAAACATACCTTGTTGAAGGTATGCAGGTAGTCTGCCTTGCTTCCTCCATTCCTTTGCTTTGTGCGAAGCATTCCTTGTTGAAGTTATGCAGGAGGCCTGCCTTGCTTCCTCCGTTCCTTTGCTTTGTGGGAAGCATACCTTGTTGAAGGTATGTAGGAGGCCTGCCTTGCTTCATCCTTTCCAGGTCTGCCTTGCTTCCTCCGTTCATTTGCTTTGTGTGAAGCATACCTTGTTGAAGGTATTCAGGAGGTCTGCCTTGCTTCCTCCGTTCCTTTGCTTTGTGCGAAGCATACCTTGTTGAAGGTGTGCAGGAGGTCTGCCTTGCTTCATCCGTTCCTTTGCTTTGTGCGAAGCATACCTTGTTGAAGGTGTGCAGGAGGTCTGCCTGGCTTCCTCCATTCCTTTGCTTTGTGCGAAGCATACCATGTTGAAGGTGTGCAGGAGGTCTGCCTTGCTTCCTCCGTTCCTTTGCTTTGTGGGACGCATACCTTGTTGAAGGTGTGCAGGAGGTCTGCCTTGATTCCTCCATTCCTTTGCTTTGTGGGAAGCATACCTTGTTGAAGGTATGCAGGAGGTCTGCCTTGCTTCCTCCGTTTCTTTGCTTTGTACGAAGCATACCTTGTTGAAGGTATTCAGGAGGTCTGCCTTGCTTCCTCCGTTCCTTTGCTTTGTGTGAAGCATACCTTGTTGAAGGTATGCAGGAGGTCTGCCTTTCTTCCTCTGTTCCTTTGCTTTGTGGGAAGCATACCTTGTTGAAGGTATGCAGGAGGTCTCCCTTGCTTCCTCTGTTCCTTTGCTTTGTGTGAAGCATACCTTGTTGAAGGTATGCAGGAGGTCTCCCTTGCTTCCTCCGTTCCTTTGCTTTGTGCTAAGCATACCTTGGTGAAGGTATGCAGGAGGTCTGCCTTGCTTCATCCGTTCCTTTGCTTTGTGCGAAGCATACCTTGGTGAAGGTATGCAAGAGGTCTGCCTTGCTTCCTCTGTTCCTTTGCTTTGTGTGAAGCATACCTTGTTGAAGGTATGCAGGAGGTCTCCCTTGCTTCCTCCGTTCCTTTGCTTTGTGCTAAGCATACCTTGGTGAAGGTATGCAGGAGGTCTGCCTTGCTTCCTCCGTTCCTTTGCTTTGTGCGAAGCATAACTTGTTGAAGGTATGCAGGAGGTCTGCCTTGCTTCATCCGTTCCTTTGCTTTGTGCGAAGCATACCTTGTTGAAGGTATGCAGGAGGTCTGCCTTGCTTCCTCCGTTCCTTTGCTTTGTGCGAAGCATACCTTGTTGAAGGTATGCAGGAGGTCTGCCTTGCTTCCTCCGTTCCTTGCTTTGTGCGAAGCATACCTTGTTGAAGGTATGCAGGAGGTCTGCCTTGCTTCCTCCGTTCCTTGCTTTGTGCGAAGCATACCTTGTTGAAGGTATGCAGGAGGTCTGCCTTGCTTCCTCCGTTCCTTTGCTTTGTGGGAAGCATACCTTGTTGAAGGTATGCAGGAGGTCTGCCTTGCTTCCTCCGTTCCTTAGCTTTGTGGGAAGCATACCTTGTTGAAGGTATGCAGGAGGTCTGCCTTGCTTCCTCCGTTCCTTTGCTTTGTGCGAAGCATACCTTGTTGAAGGTATGCAGGAGGTCTGCCTTGCTTCCTCCGTTCCTTTGCTTTGTGGGAAGCATACCTTGTTGAAGGTATGCAGGATGTCTGCCTTGCTTCCTCCGTTCCTTTGCTTTGTGCAAAGCATACCTTGTTGAAGGTGTGCAGGAGGTCTGCCTTGCTTCATCCGTTCCTTTGCTTTGTGCGAAGCATATCTTGTTCAAGGTGTGCAGGAGGTCTGCCTGGCTTCCTCCGTTCCTTTGCTTTGTGCGATGCATACCTTGTTGAAGGTGTGCAGGAGGTCTGCCTTGCTTCCTCCGTTCCTTTGCTTTGTGGGACGCATACCTTGTTGAAGGTGTGCAGGAGGTCTGCCTTGATTCCTCCGTTCCTTTGCTTTGTGGGAAGCATACCTTGTTGAAGGTATGCAGGAGGTCTGCCTTGCTTCCTCCGTTTCTTTGCTTTGTACGAAGCATACCTTGTTGAAGGTATTCAGGAGGTCTGCCTTGCTTCCTCTGTTCCTTTGCTTTGTGTGAAGCATACCTTGTTGAAGGTATGCAGGAGGTCTGCCTTTCTTCCTCTGTTCCTTTGCTTTGTGCGAAGCATACCTTGTTGAAGGTATGCAGGAGGTCTGCCTTGCTTCCTCCGTTCCTTTGCTTTGTGCAAAGCATACCTTGAAGAAGGTATGCAGGAGGTCTGCCTTGCTTCCTCCATTCCTTTGCTATGTGCGAAGCATATGTTGTTGAAGGTATGCAGGAGGTCTGCCTTGCTTCCACTGTTCCTTTGCTTTGTGCGAAGCATAACTTGTTGAAGGTATACAAGAGGTCTGCTTTGCTTCCTCCGCTCCTTTTCTTTGTGCGAAGCATACCTTGTTGAAGGTATGCAGGAGGTCTGCCTTGCTTCCTCCGTTACTTTGTGCAAAGCATACCTTGTTGATGGTGTGCAGGAGGCCTGCCTTGCTTCCTCCGTTCCTTTGCTTTGTGCAAAACATACCTTGTTGAAGGTATGCAGGTAGTCTGCCTTGCTT
This sequence comes from Ambystoma mexicanum, assembly GCF_040938575.1. Classification (NCBI taxonomy): domain Eukaryota; kingdom Metazoa; phylum Chordata; class Amphibia; order Caudata; family Ambystomatidae; genus Ambystoma; species Ambystoma mexicanum. The sequence continues at coordinate 118,948,175 of NC_090921.1, forward strand.
CCTCCATTCCTTTGCTTTGTGCGAAGCATTCCTTGTTGAAGTTATGCAGGAGGCCTGCCTTGCTTCCTCCGTTCCTTTGCTTTGTGGGAAGCATACCTTGTTGAAGGTATGTAGGAGGCCTGCCTTGCTTCATCCTTTCCAGGTCTGCCTTGCTTCCTCCGTTCCTTTGCTTTGTGTGAAGCATACCTTGTTGAAGGTATTCAGGAGGTCTGCCTTGCTTCCTCCGTTCCTTTGCTTTGTGCGAAGCATACCTTGTTGAAGGTGTGCAGGAGGTCTGCCTTGCTTCATCCGTTCCTTTGCTTTGTGTGAAGCATACCTTGTTGAAGGTGTGCAGGAGGTCTGCCTGGCTTCCTCCATTTCTTTGCTTTGTGCGAAGCATACCATGTTGAAGGTGTGCAGGAGGTCTGCCTTGCTTCCTCCGTTCCTTTGCTTTGTGGGACGCATACCTTGTTGAAGGTGTGCAGGAGGTCTGCCTTGATTCCTCCATTCCTTTGCTTTGTGGGAAGCATACCTTGTTGAAGGTATGCAGGAGGTCTGCCTTGCTTCCTCTGTTCCTTTGCTTTGTGTGAAGCATATCTTGTTGAAGGTATTCAGGAGGTCTGCCTTTCTTCCTCTGTTCCTTTGCTTTGTGGGAAGCATACCTTGTTGAAGGTATGCAGGAGGTCTCCCTTGCTTCCTCCGTTCCTTTGCTTTGTGCGAAGCATATCTTGGTGAAGGTATGCAGGAGGTCTGCCTTGCTTCATCCGTTCCTTTGCTTTGTGCGAAGCATACCTTGGTGAAGGTATGCAGGAGGTCTGCCTTGCTTCCTCTGTTCCTTTGCTTTGTGGAAAGCATACCTTGTTAAAGGTATGCAGGAGATCTGCCTTGATTCCTCCGTTCCTTTTCTTTGTGGGAAGCATACCTTGTTGAAGGTATGCAGGAGGTCTGCCTTGCTTCCTCCGTTCCTTTGCTTTGTGCGAAGCATAACTTGTTGAAGGTATGCAGGAGGTCTGCCTTGCTTCATCTGTTCCTTTGCTTTGTGCGAAGCATACCTTGTTGAAGGTGTGCAGGAGGTCTGCCTTGCTTCCTCCGTTCCTTTGCTTTGTGCGAAACATACCTTGTTGAAGGTGTGCAGGAGGTCTGCCTTGCTTCCTCCGTTCCTTTGCTTTGTGGGACGCATACCTTGTTGAAGGTGTGCAGGAGGTCTGCCTTGATTCCTCCGTTCCTTTGCTTTGTGGGAAGCATACCTTGTTGAAGGTATGCAGGAGGTCTGCCTTGCTTCCTCCGTTCCTTTGCTTTGTACGAAGCATACCTTGTTGAAGGTATTCAGGAGGTCTGCCTTGCTTCCTCCGTTCCTTTGCTTTGTGCGAAGCTTACCTTGTTGAAGGTATGCAGGAGGTCTGCCTTTCTTCTTCTGTTCCTTTGCTTTGTGGAAAGCATAGCTTGTTGAAGGTATTCAGGAGGTCTGCCTTGCTTCCTCCGTTCCTTTGCTTTGTGGGAAGCATACGTTGTTGTAGGTATGCTGGAGGTCTGCCTTGCTTCCTCCGTTCCTTTGCTTTGTGCGAAGCATACCTTGTTGAAGGTATGCAGGAGATCTGCCTTGCTTCCTCCGTTCCTTTGCTTTGTGCGAAGCATACCTTGGTGAAGGTATGCAGGAGGTCTGCCTTGCTTCATCCGTTCCTTTGCTTGGTGTGAAGCATACCTTGGTGAAGGTATGCAGGAGGTCTGCCTTGGTTCCTCTGTTCCTTTGCTTTGTGGAAAGCATACCTTGTTAAAGGTATGCAGGAGATCTGCCTTGATTCCTCCGTTCCTTTGATTTGTGCAAAGCATACCTTGTTGAAGGTATGCAGGAGGTCTGCCTTGCCTCCTCCGTTCCTTTGCTTTCTGCGAAGCATACCTTGGTGAAGGTATGCAGGAGGTCTGCCTTGCTTCATCCGTTCCTTTGCTTTGTGCGAAGCATACCTTGGTGAAGGTATGCAGGAGGTCTGCCTTGCTTCCTCTGTTCCTTTGCTTTGTGGAAAGCATACCTTGTTAAAGGTATGCAGGAGATCTGCCTTGATTCCTCCGTTCCTTTGCTTTGTGGGAAGCACACCTTGTTGAAGGTATGCAGGAGGTCTGCCTTTTTTCCTCCGTTCCTTTGCTTTGTGGGAAGCATACCTTGTTGAAGGTGTGCTGGAGGTCTGCCTTGCTTCCTCCGTTCCTTTGCTTTGTGCGAAGCATACCTTGTTGAAGGTATGCAGGAGGTTTGCCTTGCCTCCTCCGTTCCTATGCTTTGTGCGAAGCATACCTTGGTGAAGGTATGCAGGAGGGCTGCCTTGCTTCATCCGTTCCTTTGCTTTGTGCGAAGCATACCTTGGTGAAGGTATGCAGGAGGTCTGCCTTGCTTCCTCTGTTCGTTTGCTTTGTGGAAAGCATAACTTGTTAAAGGTATGCAGGAGATGTGCCTTGATTCCTCCGTTCCTTTGCTTTGTGGGAAGCATACCTTGTTGAAGGTATGCAGGAGGTCGGCCTTTTTCCTCCGTTCCTTTGCTTTGTGGGAAGCATACCTTGTTGAAGGTATGCAGGAGGTCTGCCTTGCCTCCTCCGTTCCTTTGTTTTGTGCGAAGCATACCTTGTTGAAGGTATGCAGGAGGTCTGCTTTGCTTCCTCCGTTCCTTTGCTTTGTGCGAAGCATACCTTGGTGAAGTTATGCAGGAGGTCTGCCTTGCTTCATCCGTTCCTTTGCTTTGTGCGAAGCATACCTTGGTGAAGGTATGCAGGAGGTCTGCCTTGCTTCCTCTGTTCCTTTGCTTTGTGGAAAGCATACCTTGTTAAAGGTATGCAGGAGATCTGCCTTGATTCCTCTGTTCCTTTGCTTTGTGGGAAGCATACCTTGTTGAAGGTATGCAGGAGGTCTGCCTTTTTTCCTCCGTTCCTTTGCTTTATGGGAAGCATACCTTGTTGAAGGTATGCAGGAGGTCTGCCTTGCTTCCTCCGTTCCTTTGCTTTGTGCGAAGCATACATTGTTGAAGGTATGCAGGAGGTCTGCCTTGCCTCCTCCGTTCCTTTGCTTTCTGCGAAGCATCCCTTGTAGAAGGTATGCAGGAGGTCAGTATTACCCAAATTTACCTTTTACAATTGACCTTTTGCACAATTTACCTAATTATAGTTGTCCTAATTGACCTTCTGCACAAATTACCTTTATATTATTTTAGTTATTTTATATATGTACTGGATTGGTTTTGGAATATAAATAATATAAGGGGATTGGGTGGGGGGCTGCAGGGGGTTTTGGATTGGGTGGAGGGTTGCAGGGGTTTTCCCCCCACATATATGTCCTAATTGACCTTCTAAATTAGGTCAATTCTCCCGAGGTCAATTCTCCCGAGGTCAATTGTGAAAAGGTCAATTAGTATACAACCAGGAGGTCTGCCTTGCTTCCTCCGTTCTTTTGCTTTGTGCGAAGCATACCTTGTTGAAGGTCTACAGGAGGTCTGCCTTGCTTCCTCCGTTCCTTTGCTTTGTGCGAAGCATACCTTGTTGAAGGTATGTAGGAGGTCTGCCTTGCTTCATCCCTTCCTTTGCTTTGTGCGAAGCATACCTTGTTGAAGGTCTACAGGAGGTCTGCCTTGCTTCCTCCGTTCCTTTGCTTTGTGCGAAGCATACCTTGTTGAAGGTATGTAGGAGGTCTGCCTTGCTTCATCCCTTCCTTTGCTTTGAGTGGTGGTGCTCCTGGAAACCTTTGCAGTTTATGGTTTCAAACCTACAGAAAGTTGAAGGATCTTGATCATCCATGTGTTTTAATTGACTTTCCAGGAATATGCTCAGAAATTGTAAAAGGACAGAGGTGTGGTGTGCAGGATGAGCACCTTTGGTTGGGAATTGAGGGCCATGTATAGTGAGGGTCCTGATCAGTGTGCAGGACAGGAGTGGGTTCCAAGATGAGGAGTGGTTGGACATCCATGATCAGCTCTGGGTCTGTTTGCCCGCTTCTGCCTCTAATGACTAGCTGTAACTTCATGTCACATTATCTTGGAGAATAGCGTTTGACGCTGGACTTCGGTGGACCTCACACCTTGCACCAAGCAGTGCTTGACACCTTCTCTCCCTTTGAAATGCACACTTTGCCCTGCTCTGTAGTGCGAGGATATCATTTTGTGTTTGTTTCCAAACGGAACGGAGGCATTAAACCGAGTTTACCACTATCTCACGCGTGGGCACATGCAGATGGTGGTGCATGCACTTTGTGTGTGTTGGTCTGGAGAAGTGAGGTGCGTAAATGGGAGCACAAGATTGGCTCTTGGCATGCCTGTGTCGCTTGCGGACCTGCGTGTCCTCTTCGATGGCTGGTCAAGAGTCAGAATCTTCCATCACCTTCACCAGCAAAGTAGATCATGAGAGCCCCACTAGAGCGGGTAAAATCATGGGACGAGTAGTAATGGCAAGTGATTACACTGCCATTTATGAAGGGACTAGGGAAGACACGTGTCCCGAGATCGCTCTATTTACTGTAACTGTTTGGTGCAACCAGTGGCTCTACTGCCTGATAAAAAAACAAAGGAAGTCAATGTGCATCCTCCAGCATTGTACAACAATGATTTTGATTGGGTTAATTTATCATTAATCATAAATGCAAAGTCAAACTAATCAACAACATACAATTAATCATATATACAACGGGAAAAGGAACTGCAAAAGTTAGTACTATGACGGGCAACATAAAAGTGGATACATTTGTGCGAATATAAAAACAGCAGCACTTGCTAATTTCTGTGAAGCTTTTCCTTCAAGCATTAGTGATACTTTAAAGGTTTTTCACAATTGTTTCAGTCCTCAATGGATCTCAAGTACATTCATCAGGACAAAAGACAGTGACGCAAATGATCTGTATAGCAGTAAGTACATAGAGTACAATCCTGGCCCGATGACAATAAACGCATTGGCCCTCATTAGGACCCAGGCGTTAAGGGGTTTACGGCGCCGTAAACGGCGCCGACCCTTAACGCCTGATTCCAAGGTCCCTTTGCGGGATGGTGATTTTAACGCCTGCTTTTTGCAGGCGTTCAAACCCATGCCGCAAAGGGACCTTGGTGCTAATTACGCCACCGTAATTTACGGTGGCGTAATTAGCGCCTTTCCCCATTCCCATTATGCCCTATGGGGCAAAAATGGGAATGAGGAAGGGTAAAATGGGAAATGGGGATTTACCGCCCCACTCACCTTGGAATGGGGCGGTAAATCCGCCAACCACCATGGCGTAAACGTACTTTACGCCATGGTGGTAAGGGTACGACCCAGGCGGTAACTTAGCGCCTGGGTCGTAATGAGGGCCATTGTTCCTTATTAAATGGTTCATCAAAAGAATGGTCTCCTTATTCTAAATCTTTATTATCAATTTCACACCAAGCCAATGCCACAAAACACTCAGGGCCTGAAAGTACATTTCTCAACAACAATGCTCAGCGGTTGCTGGGATCAGCAAGAAGGTGGGGAGGGATGTGACAAATGCTTGGATACATCAGTGGTTTGAGTCAAAGGAATCCAGAGAATACAGAAACTGCATTAGCACCCTGGCAGGCGCCTTCCACCAATGAGAATGCTCGGCATGTGGGCTGTATTCACTAAGGAAACCATTGGTGTCGGGCACTTCCCTTCCCCACTCCCCCTATACCTTATCACCTGTGTAACTCCCTACACGGGTGCTTATGGTGTTTTATTTTTTGGCAAAAATGAATAAAAGAAAACGTACCTTGCCTCGCCGCACAGTGCTGTCAGCCAGGCAGTCCCTCTTCAATGTTGATGACAACTGTCATCAACATTGAAAATTGACTTCCTGGCTTACAGCACTCTGCCGCATTGGGCGGCGAAAGAAAGGAGCGTTTTCTTTCTTTTGTAAACACAAAAAAAACATTAGCACCCGTGTAGGGATCTACATGGGTGCTCATGGCGCTATGCCCCTCAGTGGTGGGCCCACCCTGTAGGCAACGGCCTGCCACCCTCGTTAAGGAACCCTCGCTGCACTCGGGCCTCCTTGTTGGTAGGAACTAGGCAATTAATGGACAGGCCATCAGTAGGAGCCTGTAATACTTTTAAAAAATATCATCCGAGAGCACCAGCTGTATCAACACCCTCCCCTTCAAGGGCATCTTAGGATAGTTACTGGATCTGACCAAGAATTTAGCCTAGACCGCCTGTCACTGCTACCTGAACTGGTTTGGCTACAGCCTCCCAGAGTTGTCCCTGTCACAATATAGGTTGTACTTCTATGCATCTGTCCACCGGGCCAGAGTATAGAAAATCAGTCTTAACAGATGTGACGTTTTTGTGACAGATCTGGCATTCATGAGAATGCACTTCAGACAACTGTTTAGTTTATTGTTAGCAGTCGGGGTTTAGGTTCTGGGTGGGGAGAAGGGATAATTAACGAAGGATCGGGAACGGATGATGCAAAGGCGGGAGAGGGTGATGACAGAGCAGGAGATTGCTGCAGTGGAGAGGGTGGAGGGCCAAAAAGGGGAGCTCGGGTCGAAGGCTTGTGGTGTGGCAGGAGGGGAAGGTGGGAGCTGGTGCCAGGTGTGAGATGTGTCTGTAGGGGTGGTGTCTCTCGGGGAGGATGGGGGGCCGATGGTTTCCAGAGGATGTGAAAAGACTGAGGCCTTGTGCATTGTTGGTGGATGTTTGTTGAGGTATCGAATGGTGGGAGAGATCTGGCTCTCAGATGGTGGTGAGGCTGCAATGGGTGAGAGTGTATGCCAGGGGGTGGATTAGTGTCCTGTGTGTAGGGGTGAGGTAGGATAGTGGAGGCTGATTCTGTGATGTATGGGGGAGGGTGGGTTTTGATGGGCTCTCCGTTGGGTATCCGGTCAGGAGGGGGGAGTCAGGTGACAATCCACTAGGTGTGCGTGGCATGGCGAGTGTGCCTTGAGGGCTATTTAGCATGTTGTGGAGCGATTTTGGGTGTGGAGGAGGCTTGAGGAGTAGGTATGAGAGTTAGTCTTGGGTCTAGACTGTAGGTAGGGGGAGTTAGGCTCGATAGAAATTGCTCTGTAGGTGCAGTGTCTGTTATTTAGGTGTTTCAGGGTAGCTGGAACTGTGTGGGTAAGGGTTGGAGCGATGGCTGAACTAGGGGAGGAGGCCAGGATTGCACGTAAAGTGCTTAGAGAAGCAAACCGTGGATCAGAGTGGTGAACCCAGACTCTCAGTCAGGCAGGGTGGTTGTTTGGAGATGGCTGTGCCGGCGGTTGCTGTGAGTTTGCCATATTGGAAGGAGGTTGTGGCAGGAGTGTGAAGAGGAGGTTGGAGAGGAGGAGAATGAAGGGATAAGAGAAGATAATGAGGAGGTAGGCAAATATCAGGAGAAGGATGGTGCACAGCAGAAGCAGGTGGGATAACATCTGGAGGAGGTTGCGTGAGAAGATAAGGAGGTGATGGGTGAACATCTGGAATAGGTTGCTTATTGATAGATGGGTAGCAGGAGAAAATAAGGAGGAGATGAGTGAATATCTTTAGGAGGGTGATGATCAACAGGATGAGGTGGCAACAGAAGATAAGGGGGACATGGCTGAATATCTGGAGGAGGTTGGTGATCAATGGGAGGAGGTGGCAACAGCAGATAAGGGGGAGAGGGTGAATATCTGGAGAAGGTTGGTGATCAATGGGAGGAGGTGGCAACAGCAGATAAGGGGGAGATGGGTGAATATCTGGAGGAGGTTGGTGATCAACAGGAGGAGGTGGCAACAGAAGATAAGGGGGTATGGGGGAATATCTGGAGGAGGTTGATGATCTACAGGAGGAGGTGGCAATAGAATATAAGGGGGAGATAGGTGAATATCTGGAGGAGGTTGGTGATCAACAGGAGGAGTGGGAAGAGAAGATAAGGGGGTATAAGTAAATATATGCAGGAGGTTGGGGATCTACAGGAGGAAGTGGCAACAGAAGATAAGGGGGAGATGGGTGAATATCTTGAGGTGGTTGGTGATCAACAGGAGATTGGTGAGAGTAACAAGGGAATGGACCTACAGTGGGAGGAGGAATAACTTAGGGGGCTGCGGGGGAGGGGTTCAAGGATTACTTCTGGGAGCATTCTTCCCACAACAGGGGACAATGATTAAGATCACATTAAAATTGTCGCCAAGGTTTCCACATAACACATGGAAATGTCACACAAATCATAGTGTAAAAAGAATTATAAAGGGTTGAATGGTTATTTGCACCTTGTGAGTCAAGCTCCTTGCCGGTGGGGCCGACAAGTGTCCAGAAGAAGGTGGATCCAATGTAATGGGGGATGGCAAAGAGAGTAAGAGAGGAAAGAGAGTTTAGCGATGAGGTGATATTTGCTGATAATGTGGCAGGCTGTGTTAAAGGAAAGGTAGCTGACACAGGAAAGGTAATTGATCAAGAAGGCCCAGACTTGTCAACAGAGATGAACCCACCCACGACTTAGGAAAAGAGAATATTCGGGATAAAGGTGAGGAGGGGGTGGGCATAGTGATAGCAGGAACTCCCCCAACTGTGGGCGTATGAATATATTCGAATAACTGTAGACTAAATGCAAAGAGTAAGGAGAGTGAATTGGAAAAGCTCAGAGGAAAAGGGAAAAACAAGGAGAGGGATGGTAAACCGATCCGCATTCCTAGGATATTCCCGAGGAAGGATTGAAAGGAAGTGCCTTCTATGGCTGAGGGAAGTAAAACATTCAATCAAAACCTAGGTTATCCTAGCAGCGACCTCTGGGGACAAAGAGGCGATTAAAAAAGAGCAGAAATCCAAAGAAATTCAGCTTGAAGGTTTGGTCTAAATCCTTGATCCCAGAATTGCAAGAGGAGGCCAGCATGGATGGGACAAAAAACCCTTCCTGTTGGATTGAGTCCTACTATCCAGGTAAAGAAGATGTCTTACGCTAACTTGAGCATGAGATGACACTGAGCAAGGAGGGTGCCACAGCGGTTTGGTTGAGCCACCAGCGATAAAACAAACTATCGTACAGCAACTCATAAAAGCCTCTAAATGCAAGGGATTCTCCAGGGGACAGGAAATCCCACTGCCTTAAATCGAGTAGAGGTCTTACCTTTACATGTGGCCACGCAGCTTAGATTCATTCATTCATTGGATGTTGACTTCACAATGACATCAGACGTGTTCCAACGATCAAATCAAGTTGCAACGCTGTTCATGGAGGCGGACCCTCGAACTTGGAAGAGCCTTGCCCCGTGGTAATCACTGCTTTGCAAACAGGGCATTGGGACTATCGCAGGTCAGCTATCACGCACAGCGAGCTGAGCACTCATTTCGATATATCTGTGCGCAGTCTGCAGATGCAGGTTCGAATCCCAGCAGGACCAACTCATCCTCCTTCGGTTGATAAATTGAGTACCACGCAGTGGGACAATGATATCAGCAGTTATTTCAGAGCAGAGATACTGGCGGGTTTGTAGCGCTATATAAAGTTAGATATTATTATTTCAATACTCCCCTCCCCACCGCTTGTCACCCTCCCTCCCTGGTTTTCAACCCTCTTCTGTCTTTCATGTAGCTGTTGTCCCAACAAAAATGAGTAGTTCCGATTGTACTAGTGGGGGTGACTGGCATGCGAGTCAGAGTTAAACAAATTTCGTGCAAACATTATATCATCAAATTGTCTGTAAAACCCTGTGACACGTAAATAAAGAATTTAGAAAAATCAAGTCACAAAAATTGTGTTTTATTCGGTCTCCGCAGTCCTGCGTTAAGAAATATGGCATATGAAGTTTGGAAGCATGAAGATACCAATCTAACTTTGCACAAATAACTAGATAGAGTGATGGAGCATACATCTGAGCTAGTTAATTGGGTAGATAATGCTGGCATCTGGGTAGTGTTAAGTTTCTTCAGGGCCCAAAGATAAGTCCACTGGGAGATCTCCCATAATTAAAGCGGGAACATCCAGTTGAATCATAGACTGTTATTGTGGCACTGATTTAGATGCCTTGTATATCTCCAAACCAGAGGAAATATGCCCTTGTTATTACGCCGCGGATCATGATCCCAGTGCTAAGAACTGGAAAACAGTTTTATCATTCGGCACTCATTGTTGCCCCTATCTTTCTGCCCCGCTGATTTGTGCCAGGATACTGGAATCCAAATAAGAAGGAGTGTGATTTCGAGTTCTAGAGATTTTTACAAGGATGCACCAGTGCAATATCTAGAAATGAGTAGTCCAATGTATCAGTTTTGACACAGCTGAGTCGCATCGGGCGAGCTAGAGTAGGGTCTATGTACACTATGGACAAGTTCCACCAAGGAAAGACATGCTTTTATTTGCAAACTAGCTGAGATTGTTGACTGCTTTATCCATAGAGCCCTCAATTGGCCAAAAGGGACAGAGTTTGTAACTGGTAAACCTTTATTATCGGATGGTCTTGAAGATGGATGCATTTGCAACTAAGATTACTTTCCCAGACGATATCTGCATTTGGAAAAATTGATTGTCAGGTTCCTTGTGATCACTGGTGGCGATTTCAATACTAAAATGCCCAACGTGTATTGACAATGAGTGTAATAGTCAGATTAATGTAATGTACTAGCGCCTCACCTGCTATTGATTAATGCAACCAATGTGATTGAGGGCATGTACGCAATGGCCCGAGGCACCTGAATAACAGTCTCCAGCAGTCGCTCATTCCTCCAACGAGAGGAGTTATCTTATGCATTCTGTCTTTGTGGTCTTATTGTTGTTCTCGGTATGCCGCAGAAATAGATAGTGACCGTGTAGACCTAATGGTAAATGTCAGGAAGCCGGGAGGTCCTAAAACAACGTCAGTCGGATTTTCAACTAATCTGGGAAAAAGAGGGGAAAGGAAATTTGCCTGGTCAGCAAGTAATCTTTGAATAGTGGGAACTTTGGGAGAAGAAGTCATCACAGATACGTTGGATTCTCTATTGTACTTGACACGTGAGCCGGATAAACATTTTGATTATGTCGGCAGATCCTTGAGGACATAGTGAGAAAGGCAATTGTCCCAATGTCCAAGAAAGTAATTGAATCCAGGTGGCACCACTTAGGAAAGTTTAATAATAATTTACAAAGGTTGAGAATGAATATTCAGGTTACGGATCGGAGAAGAGCCGGTGTGTCATCTAAACAAACCACATTCGATGAAGTGGGCCAAGAAACAGTTATGAGTTAAGATGCTGATGGCAGTAGAGAAGATGAGCAATATCCATCCTTAAGCAGATAATGGGTGCTGTCAATTTATTAGTGAACATTTTAAAAATCCTTTGAGTGGCTGTGAAGTACCTGTGTGTACTTAAACAATAGTGCTGCATTCTGAGAATGCTACTGGGTGATAATGGCCTTAGGTCAAGTTAGTTTAATGTGGGACGAGTGACGTTACCACCTACTACCATCCCAAGCAGGGGGCATTATTGGTAGTTCTATCAATATGGCATTTATCCCCCAGGATAACGAGGGCTCCGGTCCGTTATCTTATGTTCCAGCTCCTGGAACGGGGGACGAAGGCTATTAGCACCCCGGGTTGCCAAATATGTATCCCAGGGGGCTGGAAAAAATGGATTTTCCTTCCTACAAAGGGAGGCACACGTCGTCCTGCTGTAGGAAGGGAAATCCTTTTCCAAGAATGCTGCCATGGAAAGGGAAGGAGGGCCCCTGTACGGAGCTCCTCTTCCCTTTACATGGTAGCCTGCGGGAGATGAGCGGAAGGTAAGTAGGTGGTGGGGGTGAGGAAAAAAAGGGGACGGAGGGTTAGGGGAAGATGGCGGCAGGGGGAAGCCAGCCGTCAGGTGGCTTAGAACCGGACTTGTACCAGCAGTTCAAGCCTGCGTTCCTAACAATCTGATTGGCTGCCCCCCCTGCTAATAAAAAGTACAAAGTAAAAAAGACCTATTAGCATCTGTAAAAAGTGGTGTAATGCCCATGCAGAGAAGAAAAGGTTGTGTGTGCCTGTATAGGCGGAAGGAGCGGCAGTGGGCAGTTAGAGATGGGATAGCAGGAGCCATCTTGTTGGAGGTTGGCCTGGGGGCTTCAGTGAGCGGGAGGGCCACGGTTGCAACTATGAAGACAAAGGGAGCATTGAGATACTAGAGTGCTGCAGAAATAAATGAGACTCTGCGCGCCATTCATTTGCTAAGGGGGAAAATGCTGACTGCATGCAGCAGACAAAGGGCCTCCACATCTGCTTCCCAAACCTATTGACATTTTCCTGTGTTTGCTCCTCCCATACATTCCTAACGCATATACCCAGCCCCTACGTGTTTTGTCTAACCAAACTAGACTTTTGCAGGTCAATAACTTCATGCACTGGCCTTCTGCAAGGAGAAGTAGGTGTCGCAGGGATAAGGAGGCGTGGTGAGCAATGGTTGGGGCAGGAAGTTGCTGTGGGATTAGGTAGGAGACAGGAACATGTCAGATAAGGACAGTGAGGGAGCTGTAAGACAAGAGGGTGGAATGTGGGCTTAAATCAGTCAATAAAGCCTGTGTTACCTGTACCATGATTGGTTGGTGACTCGACAGTTCCCAATAGGCAGCAGCTAAAGGGTCTCCTCCGCCCCTCTGGAACTTGCTGCCATTTTCCCGGTTTGATCCATTCCTAAGGCATTCACCCTCGCCCAATTTGATTCCCTCACCTATTCTGTGTTTATGCCATCTGTGTTGGACGTTTGTGGGCAAACCTTTTACTGGGAGACTGCGGGGCGGAGGGGGCCAGGGTGAAAGAGGCGAGGTGAGGTAAAAAATCTCGCCAAGATAATGCAATAGCATTACAAATAAAAATCGAATCAGGTATACTATAAAAAGATACCCCACCAAGATGGTGCGGCAGCTCTTTAATCTCTGGTTAAAGAAAAGAAGAGGAATGACCCGTGTAGTTTTTTACTTAATATCATTATTAGAAATGGGGGAAAGTATAGGTTGTCTCACTCCACGCCTCAAAGGCAGATTCCATGCCTGGTTTTCAGGATACCACTCATTTATATTCATGAGATGAATTTGCATACAATGATTCTAAATGTATGTACATTTTTCTTCATGAATATTAATAAGGGATATCCTGAAAACCCATCAGGATTTCAGCCACAGAAACCCAGATTACGACAACCGACTGGACTACATGAACCTATGGAGACTTACCGGTAGGCCGCTGCTCCATGGGCCTCTTTTGTGTGTTTATCCATTTTATTTTCATATTTACTCACAGGAAAAGGGTGGGGCTTGCTCCAAATATGTATTTTTGTGCCACTTTGCACAATATTTCCAGGGCCTCTTTTGGTTCCCAGTCCAGCCCTGATGAGTAGGCACTGTTCTTTGCTTCTGCTTATCGTTGGTACCCTTCATGTAGGGTTCTTTCTCTCCTGAATGTTTAAGCAGTTGGGTTGAGATTATGTCATTCCAGAGAGAGCATTCTTTTGGTATGTGCATATCAGTTGCTCACAGCAGTGCCAGATTATCCATTAGGCCAAGTAGGCACCGGCCTATGGGCTCCACTTCTTTTAGGGGCCCTGCGACAACGGATCAAAATAAAGCAGTACAGAAAACTAAAAACGTATTAGGAGATAATTTGCGAGGCGGGCAGTGACATTTTGACTGCCTAGGGGCCGCCACAGGGTTTAATCCAGCACTAGTTCACAGATGTTAACTGTTGATAAATTATTTGAAATGTGAAATGCTCTGCCTCTGGAAAATCTGGTTCCAAGTAATAATGTCCCCGCGAAAATTTCTCCTGATAAAAAAGTGGCAGTTTTTTGCATAGACATTATTACATTGAACATGCGGGGGACCAGGGGACATCCCTGCAACCCGTCCCCATACATAATGTCACCATATATAATGGTGCCAATGGCTTTTCCTGGCGACATTATGTGTGGGGACATTATGTGTGGGGACATTATGTGTGGAGACATTATGTATGGGGACATTATGTACGGGGACATGATGTGTTGGGACATTATGTGTGGGGACATTATGTACGGGGACATTATGTGTGGGGACATTATGTATGGGGACATTATGTGTGGGGACATTATGTATGGGGACATTATGTACGGGGACATGATGTGTGGGGACATTATGTGTGGGGACATTATGTACGGGGACATTATGTGTGGGGACATTATGTACGGGGACATTATGTATGGGGACATTATGTGTGGGGACATTATGTATGGGGACATTATGTATGGGGACATTATGTACGGGGACATGATGTGTGGGGACATTATGTGTGGGGACATTATGTACGGGGACATTATGTGTGGGGACATTATGTACGGGGACATTATGTGTGGGGACATTATGTGTGGGGACATTATGTGTGGGGACATTATGTATGGGGACATTATGTGTGGGGACATTATTACCTGATACCGTATATCTAGGATCGTCTGGATCTGAAACGTCTGGTTTTCAAGCTGCTCAAACTTTTGCCTTGCACGGAGGCATTTGCTTCAAGCTCGGGGAATCAACCACGACTGACTTTCTTTGCGATCCTCTCAGGAGCAGGTGCCACTAACTACTTTGGAAATAATGTATTTAACTTTGGTTTGCGATCTTTGTTGTCCTCAAGGGGCACAACTGGCTTCTGATTCAGAACGCTGAACCCCTGGACTGATCTGTTTAGTATGTGTCACGTGCTTGCTCCAACTACAGCTCTCTGTGACAGAGTATCACACTCTTTTGTCTACAGTGCTACGAATTAGGTTGTGCTATATATTTGGAACTTTACAGAACACCAAAACATTAAAAGCAAATTTAAAAGAAAACATTTATGAAAACATTGTGTATATTTAGTGCAGTACAAAGGGCCTTCAGGTGTGGGCCTACTCTCCCTCCAGCAGAGGGTCATGTTCTTCAGGATCCAGGGCTATTGCAACTGGACCATCATCTTCATCATCAGGGTTTAGGTGCTGTTCCATTTCTTTTGCTGTTTTGTCTTTCACATTTTGGCACAGGTCTCTTGTTTATTCCAGTGATGTCTGTGTCAGCGAGTGTAAGAGGCCCTGTGCAACCCTTCCCTCGCCTGTGGACTGTCTCTGAGGTGCTTTCTCCACTCCCAGTCTTTCCCTACGCGCGCCTGACAATTTAGATACATTTGAAAATAACTTGTTTACATCTTTTCTATTCATACCCTTGTAAGCCTGACATGATTTTTAGAATAATATAGAATACAGGCAGGGACGTCATTTCACCAAAATGCCAGCGGTAGTGGAAGTGACATCATACGACCCTTGACCTGTGACATCACAGTAAGTGATGTCATTTGACCCCACCCCAAAGTTACATCACGAGAAGTGATGAAGCACAAACTTTCACCCCTTGACAAAACAGGAAGTGGCATCGCTTAACATTGTTCCTAAGTACACTATGAAAAATATGTTTATGATATCACTAAAATGTGATATACATTTCATACAAGAATGGATCACCATATGTATAATTAATATCAGTGTGTATAGGCCCATGTTACCAAAATACTGTGAATGCAAGCAGACGTCCAAGGTCAAATGATAATGATGTGTTATTATATTGCACTTACGCTTAAGAGCTTTATATAGAGCAAATATACATACAATATCACCCAACCTGTGTTGGTACTCATTTATCAACCTCAGAAGGATGAAAGGCTGAGTTGAGGTGTTTAAGAACAGACTACATCAGTGAAACCTGAGGAGTGACTGAAATAAACCTTTAATTAGTTTAGAATTATTATATAGAATTCCAGAAAGACGAAATAGTTATTCCTATTCTTTCTTATTTAGGGTCACTGCTCAAAGTGTTACACTTGTGAAACCCCCTGTTTTTTTAAGAGAAAGCCAGCCACTCCAGAAACAAAGAGCCACATGGCACTGGCCACAACCCAGGAGCTTACATTTAAAAAAATTAAATTAAAATAAAACACTTTTTTTTAGGGGTAGAAAGGGAGACCCCAGGGGTCGCTGCTGTCACCTCTGGCGACCCCCACATGACGTCCCTGAACACAGGCATTTTTTGTAAATGAAAAGAGAATTTGAATTTCAATGCATGAAAAAATGTAATCCATTTGAAGACAATTCGTAATCGCACACTCACTCTTCTGGCCTCTCACCTTTGTCTGATCTTTTGATCTTGAGTCTGATCTCCGCACTGACATCATTTCCGTCTTCTGCGCTCCGCCCCCTTTACCTATCCACTGCCTCGGTTACTTAGCACTATATTCTGTTTGCACATCTCAAAGCCATGGTCCTTATCCACTACTGCACTTTTACACACATGTTTGTGCACTTACTCTCCACCCACCCAATGCCTTTAAATGTAAACATCTGAATGATTCCAAGGGCTGCGAAAGATCAATGGTCCCAACCCTTGACCTTTTCCTAGGAGGTGCTATGAAGTGGCTGAATCCATAATGCCAAAATGCCAAACCATAAAAAAATACAGAAAATGGCTGGTGTATTTTTTTTTTATTAGGTGCTCTATACATTTGAAGAAAGATTTAAGGGATATCCCCAAATGGGCCTACTGTTACCGGTGCCTCATATCCAAGGATTTCCAGGGTATTACAGGTGCCGGCAATGGTTGGTAACTTCCCATTTCATAGGACTCCACGGGAGGATTGCTGGTATCACCGGAACGGATAATACCGGTAATAGCAGCTGTTTCTGCAGCTCCTGGCTGGAGGTAAATCAGTCAACCCCCACCGGCAAACTTGTGGTTTAGCGGTGCAGGAAAATTCCATTAACGCCACTTTTTTCCTGCACCAACAAACTTTTAATGAGGCCCAAAGCGTTACCTTTGCGTTCCCTTTAGATAACAGATATCTTTCCAGCTGTGATCCTACTATGCTCAGTGTGGTATGTTGTAGTAGTATCCATAGAAAGTAAGATACAGACTAAAAGTAACTATTTTGTAAATTGTGTAATTGGTGCAATTATGGTTAAGTTTGTGTTTCCATGGGAAGAGGACATATTATGATGTTTATTACTGTGGCACCATTCTACAGATCTACACAAAACTTGGCAGAAAAGGTATACATGCTCTGCTAATGTTTTGGGCAACGCTTTGTGAGGTTTTGATCAGGGGCATCAAAGTAATGGGTGTGGTTCGAAAGTTGCATTTCCTTTTCGAACCCCCAGAGAAGGTTCTCTTCTGCAGAAAAAAATGCTGGGTGAATTTTCACCATGCCAAGCAAAGCACTCAGGTTGCCTCAGAAAACAGCCCCTCGCAAACGATTGGTGCCAATCAGTCCAGCATTTCTTTCAGCAGATGAGAGGTAAAATTACTGAGAAATTAAACTTTCAAGACCTCCTTATAACTTTGACTCTTCTTTGGTGGAACTTCATAAAACTTTCTGTGATTAATTGACTTCGGCCGTGCAGGAGTACAAGGATGAGTAGAGGCTAAAGCGCTTATTCGTTCCCCACACTTCTACAAACCAAGAGTCAACACAATCATAAAGGTAAAACAGCGACAGTTAAGCGATATGCCTCTTTCGCCTTCAGTGGTAACGTGGGCAGAGGGAAGGCTATACTCTCAGGTGGGTATGTAAATGACATCCAGTAGCACCCCAAACAGTAAAGCATGAACTAGTTATTGCCCCATTTCACATGCGCATAATCGGCAGGTTATAAATTGGTTGCCATTGGTCCGTGAGTAGTCAAGAATGGCAATCTTTGGGTTCTATAATCTTGAAAAATAAAGGAGGCTTTTAGGGTTCATGAGTTTTAGTCCTAAATTTGGGTTTTTAATGCCAATGTATGTGCATCATGTGTACCAATTGCCCTTAAGCCAACACGTTTCGTCCTTTCCTAGGTCTTTCTCAAGGTTGGGCTTGATATGAGTAGCAGTACTATAGACATCAGCCTATGGTACCTTTTGTAATGTCTTGGTGGTTCAACAATGACTTACCCAGCTTCTCAGCGCTCCTCAGTAGTTCAAGTCAGTCTGAGATGCGGCTGCTGACCACAAAAGTGATGGGTGGAAGGTTTTGAATTAATCTAAACCACTGGCAATTGCTCTGGGCCAACCTTCCACACCACCGTTTTTTAGCCCGTCTGCGCCATTGCAAAAGGGGACCAGCCATGTGCAAATCAGTCAGCAGCTGCCGCCACCGAAGGTAGCAGCCCAGCCCGAACTGCTAGGCCAGGTCCCCTCTGCACAGAAAACCAAGCAACCCCAGACATGTTTCGGCCTTGTTCGGTGGATGTGACCTAGCAGTTCGGGCTGGACTGCCCCTTTTGGGGTAGGACCATGCCTGATTTGCATATGGTTTTTCCCCTTCTGTAATGGCTTGGCAGACTGAAAAACGATGGTCTGGAGGGTTGCCCAGAGCTTTGCCCGTGGTTATGATTTATTCAAAACCTTCCAGCCATCACCTTTCGTTTTGCTAAAGTCACCCCGAGTGGGACGGGTATGCCCAGACGTGGGTCCCGAGTCTGCCGGGCCTAGAGACCCAAGCTACTCCTCACTGATGACGCCCAACAAGGCTGAAACATGTCTGGGGATGCTTGTGGTCTCGTGCAGAAGGGATGTGACCTAGCAGTTCGGGCTGGACTGCCCCTTTTGGGGTAGGACCATGCCTGATTTGCATATGGTTTTTCCCCTTCTGTAATGGCTTGGCAGACTGAAAAACGATGGTCTGGAGGGTTGCCCAGAGCTTTGCCCGTGGTTATGATTTATTCAAAACCTTCCAGCCATCACCTTTCGTTTTGCTAAAGTCACCCCGAGTGGGACGGGTATGCCCAGACGTGGGTCCCGAGTCTGCCGGGCCTAGAGACCCAAGCTACTCCTCACTGATGACGCCCAACAAGGCTGAAACATGTCTGGGGATGCTTGTGGTCTCGTGCAGAAGGGATGTGACCTAGCAGTTCGGGCTGGACTGCCCCTTTTGGGGTAGGACCATGCCTGATTTGCATATGGTTTTTCCCCTTCTGTAATGGCTTGGCAGACTGAAAAACGATGGTCTGGAGGGTTGCCCAGAGCTTTGCCCGTGGTTATGATTTATTCAAAACCTTCCAGCCATCACCTTTCGTTTTGCTAAAGTCACCCCGAGTGGGACGGGTATGCCCAGACGTGGGTCCCGAGTCTGCCGGGCCTAGAGACCCAAGCTACTCCTCACTGATGACGCCCAACAAGGCTGAAACATGTCTGGGGATGCTTGTGGTCTCGTGCAGAAGGGATGTGACCTAGCAGTTCGGGCTGGACTGCCCCTTTTGGGGTAGGACCATGCCTGATTTGCATATGGTTTTTCCCCTTCTGTAATGGCTTGGCAGACTGAAAAACGATGGTCTGGAGGGTTGCCCAGAGCTTTGCCCGTGGTTATGATTTATTCAAAACCTTCCAGCCATCACCTTTCGTTTTGCTGAGATGCGGCTGCAGCAGCCGTCGAGCAGCGAGCAGGTGTCGAAGCAGGGTCGAACTAGAAGAAGGCTGTGGTTCGAAGCGGATCGACCAATGTGGATGTGTTTGGTTCGACAGTCAAGGTTCGACAGCGGATGGACTGAGAATGGCATGTGCAGGTGAGACGGTCCGATATGGCTCAAAAGATGCGATTTGGGAAGAACACCAGTGGCAGTTTGTTTATTGACTCAATCAGCGATGAATAGGCTGATGGGGCCAATGGTGGTTCGAGCAATGCAGATGCAGTGGCACTTCTCTGTTCGAGCCGTGGTAATAACGTGCTTCAGCTGGCAGGGTACAGCAATGAACTTGTTTGAACACGCGGACTGCGGTTTGAAATGTGTGATGAGTGCCAAAGTCAGATCGTAGGGCCCTGATGTGACGATCTAGGTCAAACACGCTCCAGTTACGTATGGCAGTGGTTCAACTGCAAAATGGCAGGAATTCTGTCTGTCTTGGCTCTCAGGAGCTGTGAGTCCCACTCTAAAATCTCAGGGACAACGTCAGTCATTTTTCCTCAGGCTCTCAACAAGGGGGAGGCTGGCACACACCTTCCAGGGTTCCTTCAAAGCAATGGGTTGTCGGCAGCAGTGTGGCAGGTCTTGGTCCAGCAGCAGGTGCAGGTTCACCCCCATTGGACCCTGGGGATGGCTAGAGGACAGAGCTTGACTCTGCCTGTCTTCACCTCACAACTGGAGGACTTTGGAAACGACTGCTTTTCCAACAGGGTCCAATGGAATCTTCCTCAAGGGTTGAAGTCCAAAAAATTATTCAGATAAGTGGTGGGAAACCCCTTCTTTTAAAGGCAAAAGTCCCCAGGTCGTTGGACTAAATCTAGATTATTTTAGGGATCCAATAACCGTTCTAGGAGCAAGTGGACTTTGCCTTTTGACATTATGTTCTAAGTGCTTTGTGCTACAGGAAGTGGAGGGGACAGGAAGGAAAGAGAAAGATTGAGAGAAACAAGATGGTGGACCCTTCCTTCAACTGTAAAGAGCACCCTCTGTCTACACTAACCCCGCCCTTTCCATTCTCAATAAAATCAAAGGCCTTTAGATATGCAGCACTGTCGAGTGAAGCCTAGCCTTGTATGAATGGGTGTGCACTTTGATTCCTGTTCCCAGGCCAGCTTCCTGTGGAGTTACTGGGCCTCATTCCAAGTCTGGAAGTCCGGAAGTAAGGGTGCCGGTAGCAACGTACCGGCACACATCCCAGACCTCCAGACTATGAGAGTGCCTGCAGGGGCCAGATCTCACGGCAGGTGTGACCTACTGGGAGTACCGGCCCCTGCATGCATAGTTATCACAGCAGCACCGGCACCGTTCGCAACAGCGCCAGTGCTTCCGTGTCCCCAAAGGTATGGGGATATACACTTACCGCCGCCTGTCTCCCTGGCCTGTCGCCACCTGGAATATCCCAGTGGCACCGGTATGTCAGGCAGCGCAACAGTGTTTTGAAGTCAGCGGCAATGCGCCGTGTCACAGTTTTAGAACACGACACACCCCAGCCAGGGACTCCTTCCCCGACAATGAATGTGGCACACAATAAAAAAACTTTTTTTTTATCTTTAATAAACCGCAGATTCATTTTGAGTAGGCCTCCAACCCATCTCACACCCACCCTCACCAACACCCTGTGTCACAATGGACTAGGAACCAGGCCGGTGTGCATCAATAAGATATTTATTAATTTATAATTTAATGGAAAAGGAAACATATTCAAAGTACAATTTTACAGCAGCCACCAATGTTGTGGCAACACAAATGCAATGATTCCTACAGAACAATGGGTTAAACCTCCTAACACAGTTCACATGGATCTTTAATGACAAAACAGGAAAGACGGTTTTAAAGCAATTGATAGCACAAAGGTTAAGCACGCCCCCTTCAACACCCACCCCCAAACATCAGCTAACTTAATTCCCTTTGAATGGAAGGCAGTGGCAAGGAGTAAGGATAGAAAGAGAACATTTTAGAGCAAAACGGCAGAATTGGATTTGGATGATTACTCGCACAGCAACTCACAACTGCGGTGGGACAGCCAGAAAATAAATTGGTGTTGCTACACTTGAGGAGATGGGAAAGCTCATAGACTACTAATCAGCACACCAGGGCAATGTGGAAACAAGGTAGGACAATCGATTTTGGGGAAGAAAGTAAATGCAAAAGAAACATACAAATGGCAAATGGAAATTCCTTTTACACAGGATTTGTAATGACAGGCAGCTAAGGAAGGGAATTAGCTGTCAAATTCGGAAATTGGTATTTAAGGACAAGGACAGAGGCAAATAACAGGTAAGATGCTAGCAAAAGGGATTGCTCTCAATGGGACTACGGTTTGAGTTATTTAATAGGACAGATGCAATTTAGGAGTTTGTGGGGGTATGCACACAATGCACAGGCAAATTCGGTTTTCAGTTACACAGAGACTAATCCTTTTTAGGCGATACTTTAATGACTATAGTTAGTAAAGAAAGACACTAGGCACAAGGGGATTAATTTCGAATGTTAACCAACTCACATCGTGAATTTCCTTATAGAGGCATTAATTGATTTACTTCAAAATAATGCTAAGATTTATACAGATAACTGAGAGATTTATCAAAGGAATACGCTAACATACACAGGCTAATACAGATTCTACTATGGGAAGGAGAATGAATTATACTGACAATTTGGGGACTTTCGATGGGATTTTCAATGGGGTTATGTTGTGAAAAGGAAAGGGGTATGCAATTTGGGACTGGGGTTATTTGCTACTTACAAAGTAAGCCTTGGTTTGGGATTCTGGAAAGACATCTGGATCCCAGGACCCTCTGAACAGCTAGGCAAGGAGTCTGGTCTCTGCACTCTCCTGGATGGGATTTTGGACAGTCAGCGGGATCTCGGGACTCTTTGGACAGATAGGCAAGGGGTCTGGTCTCTGCGCTCTCCTGGATGGGATCAGCTGGACAGCTAGGCAAGGGGTCAGGTTTCTGCACTCCTGAGTGGTAAGGTTCAGCTTTCCCCTCTGTCATCTTTCTCCTGCCGCCCTGGATTCTTGTGTGTGTGTCTGGGTCTAGTACAGTCACCCCTTATATAGCCCAAATGACATCATTTATTTTAAAATCTGGGGGAGTGTTCTATAATTACTCTAACCCTGGGATAGGACAGCCTACCATTCCTCCCTCTGCCCCCTGGCATCATTGGTTCAAGGGGCGGGAGCATCATCTGTCTGTTTGTCTTTTATTATGGTTCTTTGTTCTCCGGTCAACTTTTTTGCAAAACTGAGTTATGTATCATAACTTCTAACTTATACTAGAAACCACCATTAGAAATAGATAGGTGGTTTCAGGGGATCATGGGGAATCAGGCAAGCCAATCGTCGACTCTGTGGGAGGCAGCATGGCCCTTTGGCCCATTTTCGTCCTTTTCATGAAATGCATAATAGTTCTCACTCTGCAAATGATCAAGAATATTCATAATGTACATCTCCATCTTTCCACCAACTGTCATATTTGTCCCATTATAAAATCAGCCAGAAGCGAGTCTTGGCTGACCATTTCAGGTCACAAAGTCCTAGAAACATGCACTTAGCCTCTAAAAATCTGCCTGGAAATTGCATTGAGAAATAGCATAAAACAAAATTCTTTTTTTATTCTGAGTCCTGGGAAAAAGTCAATTTGGAGGATCTGTCACATATGGGAGGTCGGTGCTTCATTCCCCACAGCAAACTGTCTACCCCTGGCTCAGCTTGCAACAAAAGACTTTAATTATACCCTTTGAAGTTTGTTAGTTTGTCCTTGGCAGTGGGTGCTGGAAGGAACTCACACTTCCTGGTCAAGCACTAGCCACATTTGTTTTCTTTGTACACCCTGCTAGTACTGCCTTCTAGTCTGGCAGAGCAGAGACTCATCACGCCCTCAGCCACATCACACGTCATTGCGGAATGGTTCACTTATAAGTTCGACTATCAGTGGGAGGCCAGGCATTCAATTGAGAAGTGTCCTGCCTGAGCCCCAACTGGTTTTACCAGTTTTCTGAGCCTCCGCCAAGCTGCTTGAAGTCTTGTGGGGGGAGAATATAATGTACATTGCTTAGCCAATCCCCACCCGCAACACTTTTCACTGAGGTTTCTGCACGAGCAAAGCTGTCCTTTCATATTTTCTTTTACACGTGTGCAAGCCATATTTTTCATCGGGTGTTAGAAATGCAGTTCTGTAGGTCATGCTATTAATTTGATTTGTCCTTTTGAGTGGGTCTGCATTTGCTGTTGATCCATGGAGACGGAGGGGTAAGCACATGGCTCTTTGATTTGACACGGGATGAAAAAGAAAAATCCCAGCCATTTTTCACTTGCAATGTTTAGAGAGCTTCTGTTCACATGAATGGGAAAACAAAAGCTGTGTCAGGTTGCAATGAAGAATCCCCTTGCCCCTCATGTGAATTAACAATACAACAAGGCCGTTTTGGATGAAGTGCATTCTTCTTGTTCTTCAGATGCAAGAAAAGTAAACGCAGAGCCGTTTCGGAATGCAGGTCATGACTTCTCATTATGCAGATGAAAGAATAGGAAACGCAGAGCCGTTCTGAATGCAGGTCATGACTTCTTTTTATTCAGATGAAAGAAAAGTAAATGCAGAGCCGTTCTTGGTGAAATGTTCAACTTTTGATCATTCAAAATGGAATAAAAGCAATCGCAGAGCCATTCTTTGGGTTGCAGTGTTCAAATGCTTGTCACACGTGCCAGGGAAGCAGAGCACAGGTGTCTTTCCTGGAAATGTTTAAATGCAGTTTTTAGGTGAAGGGGATTTCTGTTAGGGCCTGTAAATGCACCCACAGCCGGTAGCACCGGCGGTTTAAAGCCAACCTCATGATGAGGCCTACCGTCTCTCTGGGGAGAGGTTACCTGCCCTCACAAAGTAACAAAGCGTGGCAATCCCCCAAGGCTACAGTCTTGCCAGCAGTGGTAAGGTGTGGCCTCTCTGGAAAGAATACACATAACCCCTCCACAGCTAAACTGGGCTCACAGGGCTGACACAAGTGAGATATCAAATTGATGAGGCCTGGATAAATAGAAGAGATACTGGCCACCATGACCTAATTCGGGTATAGCCTAAATGCATAGTTGAACTTGCCACATGGACAACATATATATAGGTATGTAGTTTCTGGAACATGGGTGGATTCCTTAAATGCACCCCCTGTGCTGCAGAGACTTGGCTGTCAATGCAGCTGTCAAGAGGGGACCTGTGATCGCTGGACCTGCTCTATGCCACTGGTAGAGCAGGTGCTGCTGATCAGTGCACTGATGCAGCAGGGCACAGGTGTATACTATGCATTTGGCATGGGGTTTATGAAAGGGGGAATCTGATCAGCAAATTTCCCTTCCAGAGATGGAATTATCTGCATCATTTTATTATCTAATAAAAATAAAAAAGCCAGGGCTCCTACACCCTTGCCAGATTTCCGTTCTTCACCCCGTTGCCAAACAAATCCTAATTTTTCATTGGAGTTCTTTTCATGCTGAGTGATTTTCTAATAGCCCCCTAGTGATTTGTGTGGGGGTGCTTTCACATTGAAGATGTCCGCAATGAGGAGGTATTATTTTGGCCATGATTTCATGCGCGATTGCATTCTGGAGAAGTATCAGACTTTCCTTGTGTTTAGGAAGGGTATCTGTAGTGTGTAGAGCTCCCATTGTCGGGATGCAGAAATAGGCCGAGGTGCCTGGTTCTAAGGGGCAGCATAAGCGAGCACAAATGTTCCACCACAATGATACAAACCACACATAGTCTCGCCCAACACCATATGGCAGCTACCAATTGAAAAACACACCTACGCCCTGTGAACGGTGCCACCGAACTGAAGCTGCCAACAACACATCACAGCTCTCGTGCTCTTTTTCCCACTTGGTCCTGCTAACTTACCCGCCTCCCTCCTTGCTTTACAGATCCACCAGAGTGCCAAGAAAACACACAGGTGGCACTAGTGTGCGGTATAAGAACCTTTAGCATAAAATAACATAAAGTATGATGGTAAAAAAGTCTTATACTTGTACTCTGGTGTCACACAGGGAGCAGGGAACACACCATGAGTGGTTTAATGCATAAATAAACCTTTCCAATTATGATTTGTTGCCATTCAAAAAGCCTTTTTTCTTTTCTTTGTAAAAAGGAGGTGGTTCTTTTAACCACATCTTAACCACACTTCAGTGTGGCTATCGCCCAGGCCATTTTCCTACCCTCTTGCGCTTCCATCAGGGAAAGATGGAAGATGGACCCTTGTCGGCCTCAGCGCTTTCTGGGGACATGGTAGCTTTGCGTGTCCTGCTGCTCCTGCATGCGGTGCATGTTGTTGTGCACATGTCTATGATGGCTCTGTTTCTGTCAGGTGTCAAGTCCAAAAAGAAAAGTGGGGGGACTCTTTAACATATGCAGTGGGAAGTGACGTCACCAGAAATTAGCATATGAAGGTGAAATATGAAATGTCCTTCAATTGGCTTTCCATAACCATACAAATTGCACAGAATGAATGGCATTTGGCATCTATAAAATCAACATACACCAAAAACGAAGAGAGGATATTTTCTTCTAATCGTGTTTGAAAATGTTAAAAGGTGTGTATGTTTAAACTCCAAGAATCAATACCAATGTTTGCGCTGGAGCATGCAGTCCCAAATATGTCATTTCAACTTTAGTTTGTATGCTGTTTTTCTTTAGGTTATCTACTGTAGCGGTGAGCTGGCCCAGCCTGCCAACCTGATGACTGCGGTTCAAATCCCCAGGTTGCCATACATTCAAAGAAAGCAGTCATATTCTGTCATTTTACACACAACCTCTAAAATACATAGGCGGAGGGCGTCCGCCCTCTGAAAAAGGTGGGTGGACTCCACCCACCCGCGTGTACCCTCAGCTTGCACTCTGGTTTCTGTGCCGTCACCTCTCTAGCTGCGTTTCATTTAAAGTACCTGACCAGACATATTGCATTGATTGCTCACAAAAATTGAAATAATATAATACACAGACTTAAATAAGAATATCATTTATTTAAATTACAGAGGTATACCTTGTGTATTCAGAAGTGACAGACTCTACTTTTGATATATTATTATTTAGACCTTATATAATGCTGATTACAAGCACATCTTAATGTCTGGTGCCATAGCTGCCAGGATGGGTTTAAGGTTGAGAGTCACACACACACATAAATCTTCACATCTACATGGTTTTGACTGAATTATTAGGTAACATAATGACTTGCTTCAGTCAAAGCTTTTCTAAATCTCACTTCTTTTTTTATTGTTTTTTTTTAAAACATTTTCTATTGATTTTTCAAAAGGATAAACAACCGTGGTCTATACACAACAGGCAATTAAAACAGAACACATCTAAAGCACAAAGTCAACAGGCATATAAGTACGAAACATAAAAATAAAAATATAAAAAGGGCGCGTGGGCTAGACATAGAAATCACTACAAGCATTCCAAATGGCTGGGCCCAGCATTAGAGAAGGAAGATTGCCACCTGTTCCTCCCAGTTTCTGTTGCAGGGTCCCACATTGGAATTATGTAACAGTATTTAAATATTTCGGGACAACAGATTTTTCAGGCGAGGAGAGTGTAACCCCCTCATCCCAGGTAAGCGTTGCAATAGAGGGAACGAAGTGAAAATGAACCCATAATGCCACTTTGCAAATCAAACATCAGGTGGACTAGAAAGCAGGCAAGCACAAGCAGGCAAGCACAAGCAAGCAAGCACAAGCGGGCACAAGCGAGCACAAGCACAAGCAAGCACAAGCAAGCAAGCACACATGATGCATCATCGCCCATAAATACAGGCAATCAGTAGCCAGCTCGGTTAGTTAATGGTGCTGCGCCAAGTCTAATCATTCAGAAAAGATGGATGATATTACGAGTAGAATTTTGACAGCAAAAAGTGATTTTTCTCTAAAAAACAAGAATGGCTCATACAAACTCCTCAGCACTCATAGTTTTCCAAAGCAAGACAGTCATCACTTTTTTACATCCTTCATCTTGGGGGGGGGGGGGGTTAAGGGAATATGAATCCTGTGTCCCCAGTGGGTGACGTTATCAAATTATCTGGGATGGAGGTGGTGATGCTGAACCTCAACAGAGGACAAGGTCAAGGGGGGCCAAGCATATTGGGACAGGCCAAGGTCTGGGCTCTCAGGCTGCCATGGCTTCTGTTTCTAGTGAGCAACTGTGCACAGGTTGTGGAAATTCTAATGCATGGTGCGGACACATCTGCTCTCAAAGCTCGCCTCAAAGATGGCACCCAATCATTAGCGCACGGGGAGTCGTTGAAACAGCAACACTGAAAGGCATCAGCGGGAGCTCACCAATTTGACCTGAGTGGAAGTTTAGCAGAGCTGACGCTAAAACGTCTACTTCGAGTAACACGTTCAACAAAGGTAATATGGAAAACACCACGAGGCGTATAGGTTTAGTCTTCATGCATGGAAATTAGCAGCTATAGGGGTCTAGAGACAGAAGCTGATCTCACTGGTATCAAATACCTCGATTCCCAGGAGGCGGACAACCGTAAGAAAAGTTACAAGTATCAAGAACGCTCTTGGCAGGAAATGATGTCACAGCAGGCAAGTCCACTCTTATTCATACAGGTGGGTGTTGGACTGGGTATGCTGGGCGTTCTACACCGGAGAGGAAGTGATCTCAGACAAGGTTTCGTCTGCTCTTAAGTTAGGACCCCAGAAAACATAAAACCAACTGAAAATCATGGCCTTCTCCTTGCCCGCTACATGCACATTTGCTGTACCACGCCTGGGGTGACCCGCTCGCACTCAATATTATGATGCCCGCGGTGGCATGAAACTGCTCCCCATTACCGCCCCTATAAATGACCCTCCATCGTGAACCTGAGAGCACAGCTTGCCTCTCCTCGTGTTTCGCAGGTGGCTCACCTTGCACACTCCCCATTTTTGAAGTGGTATTTTCCTTGGCTCCCACACAGTTGTTCACCGTCGGCTAGCCCGACGTTCAAAGTCAGGATTGAGACCGTAAGAAAATCACTGGGAGTGTGGATTTGCAGGTTGCTCTTTTTTACTTCTTTTTACCAGCTGCCATGAAATTGTGTCTTCATTCCAGGCAGGAGGCAAGGTGCAAAGATCTGTACGAAAATCAGGGGCTTGTATGAACCGCTGTCTCTAAAAGGCCAGTATGATATGATATGGTATTTATAACAAGCCTATACACAAGTGATTCAGGGCGCGACGTAGCAAGGGGGGGGGAACAGAGGGAAGACAGAGACACCGATCCTACTAGGCCAGGCGTCATTCAAATTGCGCAAGTGCAGGGCAGGGGAGGGACAGGCATGTCAGACCCATCATTTGCCCATTATTTGCCCAGGCGGCAATCCTTCATTGTGTATTGGCCTTCACACAGTCACAGCCACCGGAATCATGGGGACTAGGAGCTCATTAAAGACATCCCTATACACATGTCAAACTTATTCACCATACACTGCACTGTTCAATGAAACTACAACTAATATATTTTGACTCTATCATTTTCAATATATATGAACGCCTACATTTCTTGAAATCATTGATTGCAGGACAGATTCCTTTCAGTAGTGATAGCATTTCATTTCAATTGTTAAAGTAAATGCCTCTATTTATTTCGACCCTTCCACACCTGCCATCCCACCTTCATGGCTACACAGGTCTCTGAAAGGCAAACTTTTCACAGCAGCTAGAATCCTCAATGTAGCATTCCAAGACACAGTCCTTACTAGACAGACCTGCTCCATTTTGCTTTCCTTGAACACCGGACTCTCTGAGCCGTCTGACATGTCGGCCATCTTAGAGCGACACTGGCCCTAGCTCTGTTGACCAACCACACTGCAGGCGATGATCAATGGGCCACCCGTTCCACACTACCAAGACCAAGAGCTGGCCAGATTGTTGCCAAATAAATTCTCACAAAGCTTTCACTAAAATAAAAATACAGAGGTGACATTTTGCAGAATTTAGACTTGGTTCAAAGGCAGGATTACCCAGAGGAAATTAACCACTTGTAGGTTTGTTTTGACTATGCTGACTAGGGCTGATGGGAGTTGTAGTCCAACACATATGGAGAGCCAAGGTTGCAGACCCCTGCAGCATTTACAGAAAGAAAACAAATGTATTCCATGATTAGACTACCATACCCTTGAAAACACATATATCTTTTCATATAATTTCTCAAACCTATTTATAAAAATGTGGATATTCTTGCTCTATATTAAAATAAAAATAATCTGTGGAATTAACCAACACCCATCACCCAAATATTACTATCCCATCTTCCTGGTGACAGCTTCCAGGAACAGAGTTCTTGCTGGATAAAGGAGCCTGGGTGTGCGAAAGCAAAGGCCGCTGTGCCCAGCATGCCTTGGCGCCCGTGTTACATGGGTTGCTGGACCGCCATGTTATAGGCGTAGGGCTGTGGCATCTGCATGGTGGTGGTCTGGGCCGTGACGATGTTGAAGGGCTGCTTGCGCTTCTTGATCTCGCGTGCCATCTGGCACCAGGAGCAGGAATAGCACCAGTAGAGGATACAGCAGTCATCGCAGATGGAGCCCTGCAGAGGGTGGGCGGAGAGAGAAGAGAGCGGGACAGGTTACTTCACACAACACGCCCGCCATCATGATGAGTCTATGCAATACAACACTACACAAGATAGAGTAGTGATTAAGCACACCAAATGTAGGTATTACAAATTAATACTTTCCCAGTCTATGAAGTTAAATCCTAGGTTAGGAACAATTTAGCATGTGTTAAGGGTGAAAGGGAGCCATCTATGACTCTGGCATCAAAAGTCAATTAATAAATTAGAAACCAACAGTGTGTCCATACTTCATGGACACTCCCGTTCCGTGCACGCCTATCTTTACTGAGACATTGTCAGTCAACATTTTAGTACATCATCATACAGTTAAAATTATTTCACCAGTATTTCATCTTAACCAAAATAATATCAGGAGTCTTATTAATGCTTATCGTCAACAGTTTACTAAAACATTTTAACTGACTGCAGCCGTCAGTTTCAACAATTATCTGTATTCAACAAAATAACAACCAAGTGCAAAAAAGTTTAAGTGAAAAAAGGTTAAGTGAAAATAAAACGTTTTTTACAAATTTTTTTTCAACATTTGTTAATTTGCCGATAGAGCGTCGAGATCTATTATTTGTAAAAAAGTGTTTGTGCCAAATTAAAAAATGTTGAAAAAGACTGTAAAAAACTTTTTTTTTATTGTTGAAACTGACGGATGCAGTCAGTGAAAAACGTTTAGTAAACTGTTGACGATAAACATTAATAAGACTCCTGATACTATTTTGGTTCCGATGAAATACTCGTGAAATACTTTTAACTGTATGATGATGTACTAAAATGTTGACTGACACTGTCTCAGTAAAGATAGGTGTGCACGGGACGGGCGTGTCCATGAAGTATGGACACACTGTTGGTTCCTAAGCTATGCAATAGAATGCCATAATATTGTATCAATATGGCTAAAGCAAAACATGTGCTGCCAAAATGGACAGTAATCACTCCTATCATATCTCGCAACTTCCGTTCAGTGTCAGGTAACTCTGGATGGTTCAGGGCAATCCTCTAAAACCTTTGGCACTTCAGATGTTTTGGACTTCAACTCCCATCCGCCCTAGCCAGCATAGTGCATGGTGAGGAATGATGGGAGTTGTAGTCCAAACCATCCGGAGAGCCATAGGTTTCACAGGCCTGGTACTGTCATTGTGTGCCTCATGTTGCGACATGCTGCCATTATTATTACACTTCGGGGGTCACTTTAAGTGTAAACGGGCAACGCGTTTGTCTTAGAAGCAAGACAATGCACAGCAACACAGGTTTGAATCCCGGTCTCGCGCTTAGAAACTGGTGTTATAAAAGAACAATTATAATTATAGTTCTGCAGGGAACTGCCAATGTTTGCACTCACATGCTGTCGAGTTCCCTGCATGCAATTTTCAACTTTTACAAAGGAGAGTGCAAAAGTAAAAAGTAAAAACAGGCAAAATCACCTTTACTCCTGGCCATTATGCTTTCATGTTTATAAAAAATGTAGCTACTGCCTGAAAATGATACCTTGTAGACAGCATTTACAATGGATTTTGATCAAAATCGGCCTGCTTTCAGCAGATGCTAAATGCAGTTGGTTTCCATAGTAATCCATGAGTTTAACACCAACATGAAACTACATGATGGCTTTACACCATGAAAACTTTGGCGGCGGAGCAGGGAGGCACTGAGGAGCTGTTATTTTCACTTTATGCCCCTATTGCGCCATCAAAAATAACGAAAATATCGTGCTGCGGTTTTGCAAGGCATAAACTACTTTGCATCTTGCTTTTTCGCTCTGTGGCTTATAAAATGAACCCTTTGTATACTGTTTCCCCATTTTCACGGTAGAGAATTTGAATTCTCTGTTCAATTTTAGTTTTGGGAAGTGTGTGATCTTTTTACAAGATCTCTGAAATAGCAACTTCCCATGTTTTTGTATTTGGTACAATGGGTTTCGGCTTGGATAAATTCAATGTTACACATCCTGTCTTCATCAGGATTCGAGGCGTGTCTGTGTCTACCTCTTTCAATCTCACCTCTGTAATACCCACCATGTAGCTTGTCATTAGTTTTCTGTTTTTGATATTTTTAAATATTTGTAGGTATTCTGTGAGGTTGCATATTTTTTTGTCAATAGTCTATGACATTTCATTTGATTCTTTGTCTCGAAATTGGTTTGCCAGTGGCCGATACAGGGTTGAAGAAATTCATTTTCTTAGTTTTCACTAATTCTATTATTTTGGGAGATTGCATAATGATTTATATTATGAGTCATAGGACCTAACCTCGCTTTCTTTGAGCTGTATCAAGACCTTCACCGATTGATTGTTCATGCCTTGTAGTAGGGTATATCCCCGAATCCTGTTTTGCATGATTTGCTGGAGGTGTTGGAGGTGTTCATGGGGATCTTAATGATCTATTTGCAGAATCTTTTTACATCGTGGCCTTCCCCCACTAGACAAAGGGCTTAATGATACGTTTGGTGGCATTCCTGTGTTAAACCTGCCGGAATAACGACAAATGAAATTACTGTACCACCACTTGGTTTGGCAGAATTACAGCCACATTACAAGTGGTGGTATGGTGGTGTTAGTCACCATTTATGCAGTCCATAGGATTCCATTGGTATTCCACCAATTTTGTCGATTTTCTGCGGTAAGGCGGTGGAATTAGGTTTTTCCTCCACCTCACCACCAAAGTTGTAGAATGGCAGTGTGGAATTGCGAAGAATTTTCCTTAATGTTTCCAAGGAGGCTATTATGTTGGAGGGTATTACGTTGGACCGCTCCCATTGGTCGGCCCATTGTGCAAGTAGTCCAGTACCCATCAGGGCGAAATAATAATGAAATTCCATCCCTTCACGGCCAAAGAGAAGATGCTGCAAGCATCCAAATCAATGGGTGAAATAATCTAGGGAAAGCAAAATCTCCTCATATACCAGGACCTAGTGGCTCTAATCCTCCAAAACAGACATACATTCTGCTCAATTATATGGAAGCTACAAAAGGATCAAATCAAATATAGGTGGACTCCTCGCTTGCTGTTCGAGTGGGTGGGCAGACAAAGGTGCTGCATAACCCTGGGGGAGGCTGCTAAAATCCTTCATGACATTGGTTTTAATTCAGGGGGAAGACAATGAAAGAAGCTTGAAGAGAGCACTCGGTGGTGGTTGTGGCCGAGGCAGGAGCGGTAGTCAAGGCCCTTCGATCTGAATGCCTATGGAAGTCTTATGATGGTCGATCTTCATTGGAGGGAGGAGAGGTTGCCGGCAAGCAGAAAAATAATGAGAGCGGGTATGGGGGACTTCAGCCTGGGATGGAATGGTGGGCCTAAACACTGGGTGGGCCCTTGATCTCATCCTTCTTGGGCGGCTTTACCTCCATAATACACCTCTGTTTGTTGAAAGTTGGAATTGCTTTTCATATGTTTAAGTGGCTTGTTAGTTTAAAACGCAGTCTTGCTAGAGATTCCGTGGTACCTGTGGGCGATCGGGCGGTGGCGTGTGGGGAGATTTTCAGAGTGCAGGAGTAGAATGGTGGGATGGGGAGGTCGAAAGGTTGCCGAGGCGCGTTTTCCTGCTTGTGATATGGTGTCAAAATGTACGACCTATAATGTGAGGGGCTTAAACTCCCCTAGGAAGCGTACCATTTTGCTACAGAAAATGAAGCATCATCAAATAGATTTGGTCTTCATACAGGAGACTCATTTGAGAAGCGTAGACACCATAAGTATGTGCTCAGGCCTCTTCCCGCACCAGTTTTTTTCGTCATAGCACATGAAAAGGATCTATGGAATCACTGCGCCGCCCGTAATTCCGCCGACGAAAATGTCGACTGCAATTACGGCGCAGTGCAGTGATCAGATAGATCACTTCTGCCCGCATGCCCTGGCCCGCAATAACTAAAACCACCCCCCTCATCATGTACCTTTACTGTGGCGCACTCCTGTGTGCGCTGCTGGCATCCTTGTACCCCAGCGGCATCAGCTCCTCCCACTTACGTGGGGCAGTGCTGATGCTGCAGGGTCTTTTTTTTAAATCTTATCCCTGCTTACCATAATGGTAAGCGGGGGACACCCCAGCAAATCCCTGAACCCCGTTACTGAGCCCAATGGGAGCGAAGGACACCCCTGCAACCTCGGCTCTGCTTGGGAGCAGTAATGGGGCTCAGGATTTTTGTACCAGACTCCAGCTCAATTGTATTTATGTCGCCACAATGGTGGCAACATTATGGTTCAATTCCCATGAATAGGAGAGGGGCGTGAATTTTGATAGGTGGGAAGGTCCATTTCCAATTTGACTCATCCAAGAATGATATGGCGGGGAGATATCTGTGTGTGCTCGGCTGCATTGGGGAGGCAGAGGTGACTTTAGCTTCAGTCAACAGTCCGAATTTGTGAAAGAATGAATTTTCAAGGGAAATGCTGGGGGAGCTGCTAGCATTTAAGATGGGCCATATTATAATTGGGTGTGTGTGAGGAATTGCCATCTGGCAAGGGTGCAAAGCCCTGGCTTCTTTGATTTTTACTACATAAAATGATGCGTGTGGTTTCTTTTACAAGGGGGTAATCTACTTACCAGATCCCCCTTTGTTGCAGCTCCATGCCAAAAGCATAGTGCACTTGTGCCCTGCTACATCAGTAGCTTGATCCCCAGCACAGTTCACAGGTCAGAAGAAGCCCACTCGACCGCTACAGAGACAGCACAGTCACTGCAACACAGGGACAACATTTAAGATATGCCCCCTGTACACAAACTACGAGGATCATGAGTATCGCATGCTGGTAGCAGGGTAATCTCTAAGAGTAAGCTATGCCTGCGTGAAGCCATAGTGCACGGCGATACATATGATCGTGGCCGCCACAAACCAATTGATATAGCACATGTGTCAGCTCCTGTGAGTCAGCTCTGCTGTGGAAGGGAATGTGTATTGGGATCAGATGGACTGATACTGCCAGCCGGCATTATAGAAACCCATAGGATCTAGCCAGAGTATTATGAGGAAGACATGGTGAAGATATCAGTTTCCTTATGGACAAAGGGCCCCTATGATGTAGGCCTATTGAAGAAGGCTGGGGAAGTAAAGATTAAATTGAAACCCGCAGCAATTTTACCTCGAGCGTGACAGTATCCCATGTCTCGAGAGGCAGATGAAGGTATTTTAAAAACAATATCTGCCATGATGGAACAGTGTATTTTAGTGATGTCAGAATCACTGTGCAAGACCGCTATCTATCTGGGCGCTTTAGCGCTAACATCATTTTCTGAGGAACGTCTTGTTTAATGGCACTCGAGCCTCTCTTTGATTCTCTTTGATTCTCTTTGCATGGGCCGGTTACCCTCTCGTACAGAGGCCACTGCACAGCAGGCAGCAGCCCTGGGCCCAAGTATCAAAGGAACACACCCTCAGAGGAGGGTGTGGCATGTCTAATGGTCTTTTGTTGTCAGTAGGAGGTAACAGGGGTGGGAGAAGCATAGGCAGGAGTGCTCTGGACAATGGAAGAAGCCTTCCACCGTCTTGTGTCTCTCTTTCCCTTTCCTGTCTCCTCTGCTTCCCCTTGAAGCTGAGCACTTTGGGTTCAAGATCAAGAGGGCAAAGTCCACTCCCGCCAGGAGCAGGGATTCGTCCCTTAAAGCAGGACTTATGCCCTTAAATGAAGGAGACTTGCACCGCTTCAACAGAATACCTTCAGTTCCTTGAGGATTGTTTAAGGCTGAAGAGGCGTTCTTGGGACTCTCGCACTCTGCTGGAGTTTAAGAAGGAGCTGCCCAAGACAGAAGGAAGATCGTTATGTTGGAATGTGATAATGTGCTGTTTGTGTCACTACTGGTTCTCCTTCATACCCCTCTCAGGAGTATAGCCTGCCCTCGGCCTACGTTACCACAAAAGGGGAAGAGGGTATATCCTTTAACTGTTCTTGTTTTACATGTATGATTGCATTATGTTTCACTTCGTAGAAGTGCGAGTGCTGATCGAGCCATTTTGTCCTTTCTCACTCTTGTACTCCTATGAGGATGAATCCAATTCATCACAGGGTGACCTTAACCTTCCCATGGATACCAATTGGGGCACATCCAAGGGGCTTTATTGGGGGGCGACCCCGCCCCTCGGGTGATCTGATAAGCAATTGGAAGACCGCAGCCTAATAGATGCCTGGCGTCATGCACAACCTTCCACGAAAAATAACACCTTTTTCTCATACATGCATTGGGCGTACTCGAGAATAGATTACTTTTGGGTAGACAGTGCCTTGGTCTCAAGCGTGGTGGAAGTCTAAATTGGTACTAAAGAATTATCAAATCATGCTCCTGTACTTATGACCCTCGATTTCCATTTGTGCGGTCCCAGACCGAGGCAATGGAAGCTCAACCAGGTCTTATTGAAAGATTCAATTGTGCGTAGTGAGGTAGGGAGTGCCATACGTGACTTCTTCCTGAACCATCACAGAGAGCAGATGCCCAAGCCGATTAGGTGGGATGCATTTAAGCCACTTTTACAGGGGATACTTATTTCCAAAGCTGCTGCGCTCAACAAGTTAAGAAGAGAACAGGCTCAGTCACTGACCTGGGGCATTGAGAAGAAAGAGCAGGAATTTTGGAGAACAGGGCCCTACAGGCCCGTAGGAGTCAGGTCAACATTTTAGGAACCTCCGGGGGCAAATTAGCTCTGATTCAAACGAAACAAAAATACTTAGGGAAGGCAATAAAGATAGTAAAAATCTGTCCTGAAAGCTGAAACAAAAACATAGGTCAGGACAAATTGTGGGGATTCAAGCGGGACATGGTCTACTCGCAAAAAGAGATATTAGGGAAATTTGACAAACACTATAAAAACCTCTATACCACTGAACGTCCAGAACCCTCACAAATATGTGTATTTCTGGATGAGTGTCCTTTTTCTCACCTTACAAGTGAGCAACAAGAGCTTCTCAATGGAGAGGTCAAAAAGGAGGAAATCCTCATGGCGTTTTCTCGTTGAAGGGGGTAAGACTCCATGTTCAGATAGGTTCTGCGCTACTTATTTTTAACTATTTCTCAATTGCCTGGTGAATCCCCTGCATAGTCTGCGCAATATGATGCTTTCACAGGGAGTGCCATCAGGAACTATGGGCAATGCCAAGATTACTGTGATTCCAAGCCAGGGAAATACCCCACCTAACGCACCTCCTATCGTGCAATTGCAGTCCTGAATGTGGATATAAAAATATACACCAAGATACTGGTGTGCAGGTTGGATAAGGTACTTCCCCACTTGGTGTGGGCTAAACAAGCGGGCTGTGTGAGTGGGAGGCAGGGCTCTGGTAACGTCAGGACGATTATCGGCCACACCAACATTGCCCATAGGAGGCATATCCCATCCATGTTGTTGGGCCTCAACAAAAAGGCGTTTGATTGCGTTGAATGGCCATTCCTTAGGGGGGTGCTCAATAGATTCAACCATGGGGGGGACTTTATTATTTTCCTTATACTCTCCACCCAAGTGGAAGGTGGCAGATAAGAGATTTCTGTCTATGGAATTTGATCTGTCCAGGGTCACTAGGCAGGAGGGCCCCCTCTTGCCATCACTGTTCGACCTGGCGGTT
Source organism: Ambystoma mexicanum (assembly GCF_040938575.1). NCBI lineage: Eukaryota > Metazoa > Chordata > Amphibia > Caudata > Ambystomatidae > Ambystoma > Ambystoma mexicanum. The sequence goes on from NC_090921.1 coordinate 118,985,659, forward strand.
GAACCCCTGGTGGCTGGGATAAGATCTGTCGACGGGATCAAAGGAATTCCATAACATGATGAAGTCCATAAAATCATGACATTATTCTAACTCTCATAACCGCAGAGGCCTCGGTCCGCACTCATTTGCAACTCCTCAAGATGTTTAGGGAATTATCTGACTTCAAGACGAGATACAAAATGAATCTCGGTAAAAGTGAAGCTCTGAATGTTAATATGGACGAAAGATCACTTGGACCAATACAACATTCTGCCCCCTTCCGTTGAGCTGCCGATTCTTTGAAATATCTGGGGGTTCGCCGGATGCCTCAAAACACTGATCCGTACCAGGCAAACTACACAGAGCTGTTCAAAGAGATCAGGACTCATCTGAGGTCGTGGGCAGACAGACGTTATCTTGGTTTGGTGAGATGAATTCACTTAAAATGAATATCCTTCTGCGGTTGCTATATAACTTCCAGGCCATACCAATATCTATCCCCCATTGGGACAACCTTAGATTTCAGCGGTACCTCTTGTTATTCATTTTGCAAAATAGGAGGGCATGGGTAGCTAGTTCAACCCTTTATAAAAGCTGACAGAGGGGGTCTGGCTCTCCAAAATGTTCATAAATACTTCCTAGCAGCAAAGCTGGGAGCTATCCATGATTGGGTCAACCCCCTCACACCTAAAGCATGGCGCCATCTGGAGGAGGACGTGAGAGGCAGGCCCCTGAGGTATATGCCGTGGCTCTCGAAAGAGTGTAAGCCTCTAAGTATGTATGAGTTTCCATCCTCCGGGCCACTCTGCTGGCTTGGGGTAGTGCAGCCAGACTGGACTTCTCATCCTTCCTTTCTCTTTGCACCCCTATCCATTTTAATTTAGGCTTTCATCAGTGTATGATGGAGTTAGGTTCGCAAAATGGAGCTAAGGGGGGTGCGAGTACCTGGCCCACCTTTTTGACAAAGATCGCATTATGTCATTTGAATACTGTAAAGAGACCTTTGGTGTGGGCGAGAAGGAGGGCTTTCAATATTGGCAGCTGAGGCACTGGGTATGGAAACCCTATAACGGAAAAGCAGCCACTAAGGCACTTACTGAATTTGAGACAATTGTATTCTCCCCCGAGGAGACTCTGTGTATTGTTTTACACCTGTACAGCTGTCTACCGGACAAACATAACAAGGACATCCCCTTGTAAGTCCACACCTGGCATAAAGAATTGGGCTGAGGACTGAAGGAGTGAGGTGGCTGGAGGTCTGGTAGGGGCTGCATACCTCCACCTCTAGTGTACAATATGCAGAGAAAGGCATAGGTTCCGAATGAGAGGCTATCTATAATCACATAGAGTGAAACATATGGGTCAAGGTGGTGGAAATGGCCTATTCCCTAAACTCCAACGGTATTGGATGGGGGTGGTATATGCAATTAGCGGCATGACCAAGGAAACCACCCTGATCTGCCTCTTGGGTGTCTTCGGGGGACAAGAATTGCTTAAGTTTAAGGCAGATATATCAATTCTGCGAGCCATGCTCCTTGCCCACTTCCACTTCTCTAAGATCAACATTAATGTTGGCCTACATGGCACCATCTTGGTCCAAGGCCCTCATGCCAACCTCCTCCTCTTTGATAGATGCCTCCCACGCCTTATTAAGTTTCTTTCCTCTCCTGCTGTTCCTTCTTTCCCGCCTCTGGCTTCCTTGCCTCCTTCCTCTGTCACCTCTCTGGAGCCTTCATCCACCTCCTTGGCTACCTTGCCTTCTTCCTCTGCCACCTCTCTGGCATCTTCATCCTCCTTGGCTACCTTGCCCTCTCCTCCTTCCTCTTTTGCCCACCCTCTGGCTCTTTCTACACTTCCGCAGGGAGTACCTCTGGCCTGTACTCCTCCCCGGAAGTCTTTCAAGGGTGGCAACCTTCTGCACATTGCCACTCTCAACTCTCGCTCAGCAGTTAAACACTCCTCTGACATCTGCTGTCTCCTGGAAGAATTTGACCTTGATGTTCTCAGTCTCACCGAGACATGGTTCACGGCCAGATCTGTCAGAAGTTTCGACACTCTTCTCCCTGATGGCTACAATATCCTCTCAGTGCAGACCCCACGTCCCGGTGGGGGTGTAGCCTTGTTCTTTCCTGAGTGGCTCCCTGCCTCTATCATTCCTATGCAGGCCTACTCCTCTTTCGAATGCCTGGTCTGCACAGGCTCTCTCTCTCTCCTGGCCGCTCTCTCACTGTGGCTACTACCTACCGGCCACCTGGTCAGGAAACCTCCTTCCTCTCTGAGTGGGCTATATCCTCCTGCCTCCTGGGCTCGACTACTCAACTCCTCCTCCTCCCTAGACCTCAACATCCACCTGGATGCTTCCTGTTCCTCCTCTGGAGTCTTTTGCAACCTCTGCGACTCTCTTTCTCTCTCTAGTCTTCCTTCTGGCCTGACTCACTCTGCAGGGCACAGCCCAGATATTCTGATCTCTTCAGACCTCCCCCTCTCTATCCCTCTCACCACTCCTCTCTCCTGGAGTGACCACTTTCTCCTCTCCTCTCATCTTTCTCTCTCTACCCCTCAGGCTGAGCCAACCCCTACACTGCCGCTCACTTTTTCGGTCATCTGACCTATGTAGCATGTGTCAGCTGAGGCTTTCGCCACCACTTTTTCTCCTCCTCCTGCCCCTCTGGCTAACTCACATCCTGACACAGCCATTTCCAACCTCTATTATTCTATCTCTGACACTCTTGATGTACTCTCCCCTGTCATGATGATCCGCATGAAGCCGAAAGCCAAGTGCAACTCTTGGTATGACTCAGACCTGGTCACCGTTAAATGCAAGTGTAAGGTGACTGAGAGGAAATGGCTGGCATCTTGTGCATCCTCCGACAAACTGGCCTGCCACCTGCTCCAAAGGCAGTACTGACTCTTTGTCCACATGAAGAAGAGACCCGGCATCCAAGCCGGCGTCTCTGCGGCATCTAACAACTCGGACGGACTCTTTAAAATCTGCAAGGAGCTGGACAATCCTGCTGCGGTCTCTAACTCTCCTGTCCCTTCCCAGGCCCTCTGCACAGCCTAGGAATCACTTTTTATCTCTACAACCCAGGACATCCTGTCCACCCTCTCTTCATCTCCTCCTTCTTCCTCTACTATCTCCTCTGCCTCGGGCCTCCCTGCGGCTACCTCTCCTCCTTCCTTTCCTTTGTTCACAGCTGACAGGGTTTCTACACAGGTCTATGAAAGACTCATCAAAACAGGTTCTTCCCTGTTCATCCAAAACCCTCAAGGACCACATTGACACCTTCGCTCTAGCCTTGGCCGACTTTTGCAACCACTGTTTCACCACTGGAACCTTTCCTTTCCTCATGAGGCACTCTCTTGTACACCCTCTTCTTAAGAAACCCTCAGCCGATCAATCCTGTCCAGCTATCTACCGTCCAATTTCCATTACTCCTTTCCTGGGCAAACTTTTGGAAAAGCTAGCCATTTCCCAGCTTAATCTTCTCTCTGAATCTGTTGGTTGTCTCCATGACCATCAGTCTGGCTTCAGAGCAGCCAGAAGTACGGAAACCACTCTCCTGAACATCCATGAAGATCTGCTCTCGAACCTTGATGCTAACCACCCATCTGTTCTCATCCTACTCGATCGCTCTTCTGCTTTTGACATGGTCAACCATGCCTTCCTGCTCAACTGGCTCTGTGATAACCTGGGTAAGCCGGATGGTCCCCAGCAGGCCCATAGGACTGGGGGTCTCCAAACAGCCCTTTAAGATGAGCAGCAACACCCTCGAGATAGATGGGGATGCAGATTTGTACTCTTGCACCAAATAACTATGACAACTCAATAGTTTGGCAAAGGTAGTCTGTTTAATGACAAATACAAAAAACGGGGAGTTCAATGAACATCAGCCACCACTCGATCTTCCTTCTCGCTTAAACTCCAATTAATCTCAGAAAAAACACAGTATTAATAGTAAAAACTCATCATCATTGGCAGGCAATCTTAAAAACTTAACATGCGACTTGATTGGTTCTAGGAAGGTAACTTTAACATAGGTACTAGATCTGTATATGGTAACGGGGAGAGGGGATTCGATAATCAATGTCAGGTGTGGCAACTAAGCCCTTCCTTCAAAATGGCCACTGTAAACATCACTAAAAGTACGACGTCTCATTGGTTTTACTAACTATAGGACCCTAGATTACATGGTCCACTATGATTGGGTTGGCATCAACCCCACTCATACTTTTTCACTTGCGCTTAGCAGCATGCAGAATAGCCAGCCAGGTGCAGGGAGTTAGTCTGCACCCCAGCGTCTCTCTAATTATGTTACAATCAATCATCACCTCGGTGGTCATGTGTCAATTATTTCTTTGTAGTTTGGCCTCGAGTCTGAGAAAATTAAGGAGTTTTGGTATGGCAAGGGTCCATGCATAGGTGTCAAAGTCTCATCCTTTCCTGCCTGGCTTGTCACGTGATTCAGACACTGTGAAAGCAGCCTTTTCTTCATGCAATTTCATGTATTTGATTTAATTCTGCCAGTCTTCTACCATCTGTTGCTTATCTTGACCTTTCTGAACAGGATACTCAGTTCTTTTTCTCTTTAATTGTATCCACTGTTGGTCTATTCCAGCTGATACAACCTTGGCTTCTTGGCATGGTTACCTTCAGGTGGGTTTCTCTCCATCTTAATTCTCGATTTGTTTGCTGCAGCACTCTCCTCTTGAGACCTTTACTAACCGCTGTTCAATTCTGCTCATGTGCGTAGTGGATTTATACTCATCTATAAAGTGCTTCTTGAGGTATATATTGTAAACGTTGGCACTTGGCGCAATCTAATTACTACTAAGCATAAGCAAGCTTCACGATTTCTTGGCTTCTTGTGGTTACTTTGCATATGTACACGTTTGAACTTGACTGAATAGCTTCATCTTGTTTGTGGCATAAGTTTCTTTATTTCGGGTTCAAGATGTCACTTATCCATGGTATTTCGTGTTCTTGTCATTAGTCTCAGGTCAGTCCGATTTCCCATGATGTCACCATTCATCTTCCTTTAGTATCTTTTTGGCTTCTTCGGGTATCACATTCTGACAACCATCATTTTGTCTCGCTTGTAGATATGGTTTTCTCAATGGGTACCTTACTGTCCAGGTTTTCTTAGATGGCGGTACTTCAGTAGGTGTTGTTATTCTGATAGGCAGTGGGCAGAGTCCAACTGCGGCTCTCTGTTGATTTATCTGTTCTTCATACGTCACATATTTTGGCGTGAACGTTCCTGGCACTTCAAAGTGGGGGGCTGGAGTGCAGTTGATACTTGCCACTTCCCCTTCATGGGTATCACTGATCAGGCCCTGGCCTGGCTGACCTCTTTCCTCTATGACCGACCCTCCCAGGTCCAACTTGGGTCCTTCCTCTCCTCTATCTCACTCTCTACCTGTGATGTTCCCCAGGGGTCTAATCTTTCTCCGTGGCTGTTCAACCAATACTTGACACCTCTCGCCCATCACACTGCTGCTCTCCGCTCCAACTTTCAGTGCTATGCGGATGACACTCAGCTCGCTTTCAGGCTCCCCTCAGCTTCCTCGTCTTCCTCTCTCATCCCGGGCTGCTTTTCTGCAATCCAGGAGTGGTGTGCCGCTAATGATCGCTGCCTTAATGCCAGTAAGACATAGATCCTCCTCATTGGCACACCTGCACCTTCCTTTCCTGTCACTCTCTGGCCGCCAACCCTGGGCCCTCTTCCTGCTCTCACCTGTGAGGCTAAGAACCTCTGGGTCATCTTTGACTCCACACTCTCCTTCTCTCCTCACATCTCTGACATCTCTAATAAGTCAAACTCCCAGCTGCACCTCCTCAGAGGTATTCTTCCTTTCCTCACCTCCCCCCAGAAGCTCAGTGTCTCCAGAGCTCTGGTTCTCTGTAGACTGGACTACTGCAACAGCCTCTTTATAAATCTATCTGCCTCTACTCTTCGTCCTCTCCAACTCATCCAGAATAGAACAGCAAGACTTGTCCTTGGCCTGAAGCCCAGAGATCGTATCTCTCCAGCCCTGAAATCTCTCCATTGGCTCCCAGTGGCAGCAAGGATCAAGTTCAAGACCCTCTGCATTGTCCACAAGGCTTTCTGGGGCCTGGGGCCGCAATACTTCCAACTCTCTCTCCGGAAATATCTTACTACTCGAGCCCTTCGCTCCTCCACCTCCAGCTCCTTGATGGTCAGTAGCTTCTCCAAGCAATGAGTTGGTGGCAGATCTCTTTCTTCGGCTGGCGCCTACCTTTGGAACAGCCTTCCTGCCTCTCTGAAACTTGAGCAGAACAATCTTCAGTTCCGGAAGCACCTCAAGATCTTCCCCTTTGCTTCTGCCTTCTCTCTTCCTCTTCCCTGCTGATCTCCTGTCTGATACTGCACTGGTCACCTGACTACCCTCTGAACTCGGGCCCAGGTCCCTGCCCGCCCAGTTGCACACTTGCACTGCCTCCTGGCATCCCCTGAACTTGTGGTCTCTATCAGTAACCCTACAGTCCTCTTTCCAGCACTTATTAGACACCTATTTTCTGCACTTTTAACACCTGCACTTGCCACCGGTTGGCTGCACTACTTGTTGCTTTGATTCCATGTCCTGCACTTGCCCATCCTTCCTCCCCCACCCCGACACTTCTCCCCTCCCGGCTCCCTTGCACTTGTGCAATCTCAATGTCACTAGGCCTAGTAAGATCGCTGTTTTTTGTTTTCCCTCTGTCTCCCCTCCCTTGCCTCGTCGCGCCTTGAGACACTTGTGTATAGATGCATTACAAAGGCCATATGATATCATATCATTGTGGCTAAAGCTTCAATTGCAGTGAAGTGAAAAGTACAGATCCCCCATTGTTTCAAGATGGCTGTGGATCGCGCCTGTGGGCGTCACCGATAAATGAGCAGGTTTTCCACTTTGCGCCAGAAACTGCCCCAATGTGAGATGGAACTGGGTTCTGATCCACGCTTGGGCCAGTTATAAGGATTATACCTGTCCTTGTAGACTGAGGGCGCTTGGTCTTCTGGGATGTTCTTAGGACCCCCCTCCGGCTCAGTGGTTGAAGGGATTCGATCTAAGGAGAGTCCCCCACTCCCACAGTGCTCCGGGTGCTCGCGCTCTGTGGGGTACTGCAGTGTTTCGTTCACTTGGGCTACTAGGATAGCACGTTACTATGGGGTTCCACTGATGAGATAGCTATGCACATAAAAGCCGCTCTTTGACTGTGTTTCATGTTGTCTTTTTATTTTGTTGTTATAACCGGTGTATTTTTGTTAATACCACTTATTGTATAAGGATGTCAGCAATGGAATAAGCAAAGTTGTGAATTGATGAGTGATGCTAATAAAAAGTCTTAAATACAAAACAGCCAAAACTAAAAAGAAAGCATGATGGAATGGTATTGTTCATAGAGGGCGTGGAATGGTATAGGGGATTTGATGAATTAGCACAATGTTTAGTTTGTGACACGATGGGACCGAGGGTGGGGAGTTGCTCCCCTTGAACCCGCTTTCATTAAATGGAACAGTTTTTCAACATGATTGGTACACTGGGCTGTCGACTTTGGTATGGTCTTCCAATCTTTATTCGAAACAGTACTTCTGAAGAAGCACTTTTCTTTGTATTTTTTTTAATTCCCTGAATCATAAGGTGGATGGAAGACTGCTGGGAACTGTTTTTGAATCATAAAATGGATGGAAGACTGCTGGGCTCTGTTTTGGGAATCATAAGATGGATGGAAGACTTCGGGGCACTGTTTTGGGAATCATAAAGTGGATGGAAGACTGCTGGGCTCTGTTTTGGGAATCATAAGATGGATGGAAGACTGTGGGGCACTGTTTTGGGAATCATAAAGTGAATGGAAGACTGTTGGGCACTGTTTTGGGAATCATAAATGGATGGAAGACTGCTGAGCACTGTTTTGGGAATCTTAAGATGGATGGAAGACTGCGGGGCACTGTTTTGGGAATCATAAGGTGGATGGAAGACTGCTGGGCACTGTTTTGGGAATCATAAGATGGATGGAAGAATGCAGGGCACTGTTTTGGGAATCATAAAGTGGATGGAAAAGGGCTTAGCCCTGTTTTGGGAATCATAAGATGGATGGAAGACTGTGGCCACTGTTTTGTTAATCATAAAGTGGATGGAAGACTGCTGCGCACTGTTTTGGGAATCATAAGATGGATGAAAGACTGCTAGGCACTGTTTTGGGAATCATAAGATGAATGGATGGTAGCAGGCTGAGCACTGGTTTGGGAATCATAAAGTGAATGGAAGTCTGCTGGGCACTGTTTTGGGAATCATAAGATGAATGGAAGACTGCAGGGCACTGTTTTGGGAATTAGAAGATGAAAGGATGGTAGCCGGCCGAGCACTGTTTTGGGAATCATAAAGTGGATGGAAGACAGCTGTGCACTGTTTTGGGAATCATAAGATGGATGGAAGACTGTGGGGCACTGTTTTGGGAATCATAAAGTGAATGGAAGACTGTTGCGCACTGTTTTAGGAATCGTAAGATGAATGGAAGACTGCTGGTCACTGTTTTGGGAATCATAGATGAATGGATGGTAGCCGGCTGAGCACTGTTTTGGGAATCATATAGTGAATGGAAGACTGTGGGGCACTGTTTAGGGAATCTTAAGATGAATGGATGGAAGACTGCTGGGCACTGTTTTGGGAATCATAAGATGAAAGGATGGTAGCCAGCTGAGCACTGTTTTGGGAATCATATAGTGGATGGAAGACTGCAGGGCACTGTTTAGGGAATCATAAGATGAATAGATGGAAGACTGCTGGGCACTGTTTTGGGAATCATAAGGTGGATGGAAGACTGCTGGGTTACTGTTTTGGGAATCATAAGATGGATGGAAGACTGCAGGGCACTGTTTTGGGAATCATAAGATGAATGGATGGAAGACTGCTGGGCACTGTTTTGGGAATCATAAGATGAATGGATGGTAGCCGCTGAGCACTGTTTTGGGAATCATAAAGTGGATGGAAGACTGCTGGGCTCTGTTTTGGGAATCATAAGATGGATGGAAGACTGCGGGGCACTGTTTTGGGAATCATAAAGTGGATGGAAGACTGCTGGGCTCTGTTTTGGGAATCATAACATGGATGGAAGACTGCGGGGCACTGTTTTGGGAATCATAAAGTGGATGGAATCTGCTGGGCACTGTTTTTGGAATCATAAATGAATGGAAGACTTCTGAGCAGTGTTTTGGGAATCTTAAGATGGATGGAAGACTGTGGGGCACTGTTTTGGGAATCATAAAGTGAATGGAAGACTGTTGCGCACTGTTTTAGGAATCGTAAGATGAATGGAAGACTGCTGGTCACTGTTTTGGGAATCATAGATGAATGGATGGTAGCCGGCTGAGCACTGTTTTGGGAATCATATAGTGAATGGAAGACTGTGGGGCACTGTTTAGGGAATCTTAAGATGAATGGATGGAAGACTGCTGGGCACTGTTTTGGGAATCATAAGATGAAAGGATGGTAGCCAGCTGAGCACTGTTTTGGGAATCATATAGTGGATGGAAGACTGCAGGGCACTGTTTAGGGAATCATAAGATGAATAGATGGAAGACTGCTGGGCACTGTTTTGGGAATCATAAGGTGGATGGAAGACTGCTGGGTTACTGTTTTGGGAATCATAAGATGGATGGAAGACTGCAGGGCACTGTTTTGGGAATCATAAGATGAATGGATGGAAGACTGCTGGGCACTGTTTTGGGAATCATAAGATGAATGGATGGTAGCCGCTGAGCACTGTTTTGGGAATCATAAAGTGGATGGAAGACTGCTGGGCTCTGTTTTGGGAATCATAAGATGGATGGAAGACTGCGGGGCACTGTTTTGGGAATCATAAAGTGGATGGAAGACTGCTGGGCTCTGTTTTGGGAATCATAACATGGATGGAAGACTGCGGGGCACTGTTTTGGGAATCATAAAGTGGATGGAATCTGCTGGGCACTGTTTTTGGAATCATAAATGAATGGAAGACTTCTGAGCAGTGTTTTGGGAATCTTAAGATGGATGGAAGACTGCGGGGCACTGTTTTGGGAATCATAAGGTGGATTTAAGACTGCTGGGCACTGTTTTGGCAATCATAAGATGGATGGAAGACTGCAGGGCACTGTTTTGGGAATCATAAGATGAATGGATGGTAGCCGGCTGAGCACTGGTTTGGGAATCGTAAACTGAATGGAAGTCTGCTGGGCACTGTTTTGGGAATCATAATATGAATGGAAGACTGCAGGGCACTGTTTTGGGAATCATAAGATGGATGGAAGACTGTGGGGCACTGTTTTGGGAATCATAAAGTGAATGGAAGACTGCTGGGCACTGTTTTAGGAATCGTAAGATGAATGGAAGACTGATGGGCACTGTTTAGGGAATCATAAGATGAATGGATGGTAGATTGCTGGCCACTGTTTTGGTAATCATAAGGTGGATGGAAGACTGGCGGGGTTACTGTTTTGGGAATCATAAGATGGATGGAAGACTGCAGTGCACTGTTTTGGGAATCATACGATGACTGGATGGAAGACTGCTGGGCACAGTTTTGGGAATCATAAGATGGATGGAAGACTGTGGGGAACTGTTTTGGGAATCATAAAATGAATGGATGGTAAACTGCTGGGCACTGTTTTGGGAATCATAAGGTGGATGGAAGACTGTCAGGGGCACTGTTTTGGGAATCATAACATGGATGGAAGACTGCAGGGCACTGTTTGGGGAATCATAAGATGAATGGATGGAAGACTGCTGGGCACTGTTTTGGGAATCATAAGATGAATGTATGGAAGACTGCTGGGCACTGTTTTGGGAATCATAAAATGAATGTATGGAAGACTGCTGGGCACTGTTTTGAGTTAGTAGCATTTTTATTTGTTCTAATTGTTATTCTTGTGTCTGATCTGTATTGTATGTGTCGCGCCTTGAAGCTGGTTGTCAGGTAATACATTTGCACTTAATAAATATTTTTCGAATCTAATCTAACAACTCGTGTGTGGTGTCTCTGTGTGTGGATCACATGAAACACTTTCTGACAGGTTTACAAAGTCTTCATCTCTGAGACCCTTAGATGGCACCCACATTTCTGCATCTGGGTCCAACCATGCATTATTACTCACCGTGATCTTGTATCTCTCGCGCACCGCAGCGCGCATCGCCATGGAAACAGGCGGACAGCATCCACTAGTGCCTAGGTAGCCCATGCAAGTTGGATCCATCAACGGCAGACATAAGCACTCTCCAAATTCGCTCACGGTATGACACTGGAAACACGGGAAGCACCAGACAGCACAGCAGCCTGCAGGGAAGAAAGCAGGGCAACCCATCAAAAACCATAAGTGACAGGAGGCTGTAAGCCCAGGTACCCGTCTCTGATTTTCTTTATCGTGTTTTTATTTTATTCTGGCTTCATCTTCGCCTCTATTCTGCACCTTGCAGTATCTTCTCAACTTTTGCTTTTATAGGAAAGTTCTCCCATTCCACTCTGTCCCCCCCATTATCATCTCCACCAACATATCCTTTTCCCTGACACTCACAGATACATTTTACCGTTATCAAAATTGTCTGTGGTGAACCAGTGTCAGGGAGTTTTTGTTCATTTTCGTTGAACCCAATTTGAGCACACACCCGCTTCAGGATTCTGATGTTTCCAGCAGCAATAACTGGCCTGCGCCGCTCTCAGCTTGCCCTCTTGAAGGCCCCACTTTACTCTCATAAAAGGTCTCTAGAGATTTAGAGCTATGGCGATCCTGAACATAGTAGCGCACACTTTGACAGACCGGCCTACGGAAAAAGGGGAGGTCTCCCAACCGACAAGGCTTGGGAGGAGTCTACCACGTGCCCCAGCAAGCTGACACGTGACTGCTCTGCCCCGACCTCTCGGCCTATCATAGAAATTAAACTCCCCTATTGGTCAGTCACACCAGCGGGCAACTCTATCCTTCCTTGGAGTTCCCGACCATTAGTCGACTGCTGTTTCTGGGACCTAAGAGTCCACCTCACACTGTAAGAAGGTGGGAAGAGCATTCAGTGATTGGATGGTGGGTTGCTCCGTCCCCTATCACTGAGGATATCACAGTCAAGGAATACAGTGGGCTGATCTCCTTTTCAGCTCCGTGTCCACACTTGGACTGAGGATTGAAGGAATGTTCGGAGGAGATCCATTCAAATAATGAAATGGATATAAAAATGAAATAGCGTAATCTATCTTTTTTGGGAATCTTGTTGATGGTAAAAATAACAGGAAAGGACAATCACTATAAAGATGGTCAGTTTGATGAAAATTCTAATAAATGTATCAGTAACAAATTATAACCAACATTTTTGCTTCACAGTGGGATCATAGCAAAAAATAACCAGGTATTAGAGTGGTTCAGGATACCGCCAAGCAGCGAGGAAGGCCACAGCCACGTGGACACATGGAAGGGAACCCTGTCTGACCAATGGTAGTGCTACATCCAGTGAGGCGCCTGACAATAAAAATAGAAAACATAGTCTATCAAAATGGCCACTATAGCGTCCGGCTAATGGAAATAGAAGAGTTACCTTCTGTAAACAAAAGTCAATATGATTATGTCAACCAAATATCGAAAAGTAATTTCAAGTATTGATATATCATATTATGTGAGAACAGATGAAGACAATGGGGGAAAGTAAAAATAGCTGACCACGTGCTGTTTATTGTCTCAGAAGCCCTTGTGGTAAGTTACATGTTGGATACAAATCACAGAGGTACTGACTGAAAGGTAGCAAATTCATGACAGCTCTGACCGCACTGTTTTTGCACAGAATGCCATCCTCTCTCTAAAGAGTTTTATAATTGTTAAGATGTGTACATGACCCTATAAGGTCTGCTTTACTTGCAATATTTAATTTGCGAGGATTGCCATTTTTTAATTGGTCATGATTACATGTTGCAACAGTTTTAATTGTGATTGATGGCTTTAACAATGAATTGTGTAATTTTTGAAATGTTTGCTGTATTTTCCATGTGAATAAACATAAAACAAGGTGTCCGGAGACCCAGGGGCTAGCCCAAGAAACTCCCAGATCTGTTCTGAAGCCGGGTTCTCATGCAAGAGCAACCTGTACTTCAGTGCACTCAGCACAGGAGACTGAATGCAGAAACAACCAAAGCCTCACATACTGTTCAGAAGATGTCCATATCGGTATACATGTCTTGCAGTTTACAGACATTTTTTGAGAGGGTGAGCATTGGGACCAATGTAAAGAGCAGAGTGCACTTTTCATTAATTGCTCAAAAGGGTTTCTTGCTGAATTTACTACCAGACATGTTTCACACTTAAAATTGTGACCATTCTAATGTTCCCCAATGCCCTTTGCTTTTATGCAAATCGCCAGGCTTGGGTTCCATGAAGAGATACTGGGTTGCGTGGTCTGGCCAGTGGCCACGACCCTCGTGCTGCCCACTTCTGCCCATGTCCCCACACCTCCAGGAGGAGAGGGTTCCCCAAGTACATCTTTTTCATTTCCAGCGCTGATAAAGCTGATATACGTAATTCCCATCAAAGATGCTACCGGACCGGCAAACTACGAGTTGCGCTCACAGGTGCCTCTCTGCCTGGTGGGCAGGCTGGCACCCACAAGCAGAGCATGCTGGTACATCCAACCTCCCCATTCCCATTGAGCCCTATGGGGCCAGGTTGTCACCCTATGGGGCTCAAATGGGAATGGGGAGCATTTTTCCCAGCGCCCGCGAATGGTCAACTACCGACCGGGTCCGGTTGGGCCATAATGACCCGGTAATTGCCCATTCACGGGTGCTGGAAAAAATCGCAAGTTTGGCGGCAGCCTGCCGGTTTTACCGGCAAGACTACCACCAAACTTGTTATGAGGCCCATTGTGCGGTGATGTGCTGTCTTCAACAAGGACACAGCGTCAGTCAACTTAGAATTCAATTTCTGGAATAAATAAAGACACATGCCAGATTTTGTGATTTCATCCTTCAACTGAAGATGCGACCACAAGGCTTTGTGGTAAGACACTCTGGGTACCCTATCAACAGGAGGTATGAAAAAAAGTTTGGACGAATTTTATGTAATGTTTTATGTTGATTACTGGTACTATTGATCTCAACTCCCTTTTTACTGTCCCTTTCTACTTTAAACTTTTTTCTTTATCGCTTTCCACCTAGTATGATCAATACATGCCTTTTGTTACTTTCTGATATTTGCATGACCACATCGTATTGATGGGCTCTGTATTCATTTATTTATTTTAATGTTTATAATGTTTAATGTTTATAAAGTGCCACATGCCCGTAGGCCGCAGAACAGTAGAACAATAGAAGCAGTAACTCTTTTGTTTTCATTAGTCAGGCACCATCATGGCGTTTTGAATCAATGTAGTATTTTTTCCATTTTCATGAAGTCAGGCGCCATCTTGGATGTAGCACTACCACTGGCCAGGCATGGCTGCTATGATATTCCTTTCTATTTATTGATATTGATATTGATATTTTATTTCAATCGCGCTCATACACAGGTGTTTCAGAGCGCGACAAGGCAAGGGAGGGGAACAGGGGAGTACAAAACAGCGATCTTACTAGGCCCAGTGACATTCAGAACATGCAAGTTCATGGGGGGAGGGGAAAAGTGCGAGGAAGGGGGAGAAATGGAAGCTATGTGCCACATTACCTATGTGGTTTCAGTCGCAATATGATATAGACTCAGAATCTTACTTGCCGGCTCTGATACAGTGTTAATTCGTCGCTATGGTTACGCTGTGAAGCAAGATTGTTGATAAGAATGCATTACTGATATAATGCTCACCACTGTTAACCACACTAGGAATCTTCATAGTTATTTTCGGTAACCAGTGCACATTGCATAAAAAAGTAAAGAGACAATAAATAAAGAGATAAAAATAACGAATTCAAAAATTATCAGGGTAAAAAACAACGACAGGAATAAAGAATAACAAAATGTAGACAATAATATAGTACTGCAGGTTTGAAAAATAATAGCAAAAAAGAGTACAGTTTAAAATAGAAAACATATAAGGTATTAAGGTGGACTTCAGGGGTCAAAAGAGAAGGGGGCTGGAGGGGAACCCTCTTGACCCCCCTTACAAGGTACTCTTTAGGTAAAGTTTACAAAGAATGCATGTTAGGAAAACAAGTTGCACACCATCTCACTAACGGAATAAATCTTATATGGACTGTGGCATCCTTGGCTCACAGCATGACGAGGTTTATAGTGATTTTTTCGACAGGCAAAGTTTCTAAATACAAAAGTTTCAACACAAAAGCATCGGGAAAAAAAGTTTCGAATGCATTTATTTTTGCTTTTTTTTAATGGGGGATTCCCCCGCCCCAACCACCTGTTTTCTTTTTAAAAACAAACTTTCTTTTCTATACGAAACTAAAATAAAACCTGTAACATGAAAAAAATGCATTTGAATTTATTTTTCTCTAAACTTTGTATTCGAAACTTTTGTATTTAGAAACTATTTTTTCGAAAATATAACTGGATATGGCATGACGTTGTTACATGGCATCCGTTACAAGATGTCAACCTGTAAGAAGATGGCTGCACCTGTGACGTGTTACAAGATGGCTACATTTGTGATTAGGACACAAAACAAATTAGCAATAGCAAGATGGCGATGCTAGTAGAGCTTAACAAGACAGTGACACTTGAGATACTCATCATGATAGCAACATTTGTGACCCATAGGAAAAAAGTGACTCTTGCTAACTTTAACAAGCTTCTGAGTGCTGTTAAGCACAACAATATGCCTATGCAGCTGACCCACAAAGAAACAGCAACACTTGTGGCACATAACCAGAGTGTGACATTTGTGTCCCTTAAAAAGACAGCAACATCATCCCCATATCAAAGCAGTGTCACCTGTTTCTTGCTGCTATGCTCCAAACCTTGGCAACTTTTACAAAATGGCTAGGCCTGTGACCTGGAAAGAGATACCTAGGGTTGGTCCATCAACAACTAAAATGGGAACATTTGTGACTTGCCACAAGACTGTGGTACTTGTGCCGCATAACAAGGCGGTTACACACTAAGCTTACACACTAAGCTACACATTTTGCAAGTGCTAAATTGGTGTTAACCCTTACTTCACCAGCATTAATGCGTGGGGGATCCCACCTCTGCCACCAACATTGAGTAGAGAACCCAGAACTGCAGTGGTACTTGCTGCGTTGTCGCAGTCTGCATCTCCCCATTGTTACATTAGGTTCTAGACTTAGTGCTCTACTACCACTGGGCACCTGAGGTCAAGGCTGCCATGATAGTGCGTATATCCTTCATTTTAATAGTCCATATTGTTACAGCAGCCCTGTGATCAGGCATCACCCAAATTACCGAGGCCCACCTAATCTTAACACCAACTCAATTCTCGGGTTCCACTATGTGTCTTAAGATGAAGGAAAGTAAATTAGAACACAATGAAAAGAAGCACATGTAAAATAGGGTGGTGTAGCCACCTTGAAGGGCTCACAACAAATGAAACCCCCTCCCGCGAGGTTGGTTTCACGCAGCATTACAACTTACAGATGCCGCAGTCCTCACAGCAGTCACAGATGCCGCTGGTCCAGCCACTGCCATGCATCACTGTGACCTGCGTGGTGGTCATGGCCATGGGCTGGGCCACGTGTACGGTATTCATCCTGACCTGTGGGAGACAAGAGTGTGAAAACTGAGTACTACTGTGCCATGGGTGAAGATCCTGCCCACTGCCCCGGTAGTCCCCAAGCAGAAGAATTGGGAAGGCCCAAGCATCCCTTCTCCATCAGTTTCTCTCACTTCTTGCAACTCATTTGCCTGTGCCCACTCAGTAGCTTCCACCTCTTCCCGCTCTGAACACAATAACTTCTGCTTTGCTCTTTCATTCAATGCAAAGTCTCTTCCTCTTTTTTCTAGTTCAACTCATATGTAATAATCTAACAGTAATAAAAGGCCAGATGTATGTTTGTCCAATGCGGTCTTGCGCAGTAGAGATTGCCAGCTTCGCCTGTTGTCACCACTAGAGGGAGCTATTGCCTTAGAATAAAGGCAAGTTTGATTGGAAACTATCTCCTTCTCAAAATGTATGGTAGTTCAGTGTTGGCAGGGGCTAAATCTATTCATGGGACAAGCACCATCTGGTTTGGATCTGTGCTGTGAGGCTTTTACGCTAGTACATTACATCCAGTTATTCAGCACAAACCGCACACTGAACTGTCTTGTGACGCTTAGGTAACACACGCTACTCACTCTATGTTCTTTATTTTTGCGACTTCAGTTTAATGAAAGGTTGAGTAAACAATGGCATAACTTTCTCTTCTGACCTACAGGTGCGCATAGATTGCTGCAGAAGATGAACAACCAATTGAACTATCTTACCTGAGTGGGTGGGGCAGACCTGGGTGGCACTGCACCCCCATTTAAGTTCAGAGAGGCATTGTCTATGCTCATACACTGACTGTACCGGATGTATACTAATTGACCTTTTCACAAGTGATTGCAGGAGAATTGACCTTCTGCACAATTGATAGTGAAATGAAGGTCACTTAGGACATATATGCAGGGGGAAACCCCCCGCAACCCCTCCCTCAATCCAAAACCCCCGCAACCTCCTACCCAATCCCATTATATTATTTATTACCCCAAACCCACCCCCCACATATATATAAAAAGTAAAATAGAGGTTAAGGTTAATTGTGCAGAAGGTCAATTAGGACCACTATTATTAGGTCAATTAGGACAAAAGGTCAATTTAAAAGGTCAATTTGGGTAATACCACTGTACTATTGCGGTAGCAGCCCGATACAATTTCAAGCAACGCTTAAGGGCTGTCCTAGCTTTGGGTCATTGGTGGCGCAGACACTAACCACCATGAAAGGACGATGGCTGAGGGGATCGAGTTGACTAAACACTGCATTCTGGAATAGGAAGGATAGCTCAGGGGCAACGTCTTTGTCTCGGATGCGAGACAACGGAGAGCAACACAGGTTTAAATCCTGTTCCTGCGCTTACAGACTGGTCTCCGGTATTGAGCGTGTTATAAGCAATGAATTCATTAATTTAATTCCAAACCTTCTTGGCCTAATTCACAAAGATCTTTCCAATGGAATTGCACCATTATAACATGTTTTTGCAAAACAGGCCCCCTGTGTTGTGTTTATGCGCTCTAGCTTCACAAGACGTGAGTGATGCGCTCCTGGACATTTGCGGACAATCCCTGATAATGAAATGAGTACATGGGCTTTTACTGGGGATACATGTTATATGTGCCCACAAAACCTGCCAAAGTATGTCACACAATGCATAACTGTGATGTTTACAAGTAATCTCTACATAAGTAACAGACTGATTCATGACATTACCTGGGCATATGAAGGCAATTCTGATAATGGTGACAACCTGGCAAATTTCTATGTAATACCCATGCAAAAGCCAACACTGATGGTTTTGCCAATATTTATTTAACACTGAGTACATAATGGCAGCGGACTACACTCTTTAGCTCTCCAGATCTTTAAAAATGGCGTGGCTTAATTAAACTGTGTGATCCTGCGCAAATCATATTCATCTTCTGGGCCTAATCACAGGGAGTTCTAATGGGAACTACATAGTCCTAATTTTGAACAAAATAGCGGGTGAACTAATGATTAAACAGATCAAATTTTGTGGGTGTGTGCGGGGGGGTATTTTCGTCATGAGCAAATCAGCAATATGTAGGTTTGCCCAGATGAAAAAGTACCAAATATACTGCCGGTAAATTGCAATTGCTGAAATTTATTTTTTAGGTTGCGCTATAATTAGACATTTTTGTTTGGCCTGAATGTGTGTGCGTATCTGTGTGTGTGAGTTTTTGTGTGTGCATTTATATAAAATGTGATGGAAAGTAATGACTACCTTAACTTGAGTCCCCCCTGTAGATGTACCCCACTATGCCATTTTTTATCTCATTGTTAATCCCTGCTCTCATCCAATGTATGTGCTCTTGGGCTGAGAAACAGGGAGGACTCCAAGATAAGATCGTCATCACTCTTCCCAGCTCATGACACATTTCTTGGGATTTCTTGGATCATCTTAACTCTGTTTACAGTTTCTTCACTGAACTTCAATGGTTTTGTTATGCTCAGTTGGCCATGGCAAAGTGATGGCCACAGTCCACTCCGCAGCAATTTGGATAAAAGCCAGTGGCCACTGGCTGTGTGACCTTTGACCATTGTCCATACTCCTCTCACTAGTAAATAACCATATCCCTCTGGCCATGGCCTTCGGCTATGGCCACAATCCACATTGCAACAATTAGAAAAGAACACCGTAGCCAACTAGCCATGACTTTAGTACTAGACCAGTGGTCCATACACACTGCCCCAGTAAATAACCATATCCCACCAGCCATGGCCAGCGCTCATGACGCAATTATACAGAGAAGTCGCCCACTGGCCATCTCCACACGACCATGGTCCATATTCCATTTCACTAATAAATCACCATATCCCATTGGCCGTGGCCTCTGTCCATGTTGCAACAATTTGGCTAAAAGACCACTGGCCGTGGCCATTGGACCCTGACCCAATGTTTTCCCCCTTCCACGAGAGCTTCCCCAGTAATTTTCACACAGAACCATAACGGTGATCGCCATGGGGGCGCCTTGTATTGGCGCGATAATAGTTGCTGCATTAATGCAGCGTTTGCCGATTACCACAGTAATGGGCATACACTTAAAAATTAAAGGGTCTTCCCAATCCCCATCCCTACTCTCCATGTGCAACCTTCCCCAGTTTAGGTCCCCCCACTTCCCTCCCCACTGTGCAGATTTCTCCTGACCCACTTTATTTTCCGATGATGCTGTCTTGTGGGATGTATACTAATTGACCTTTTCACAATTGACCTCGGGAGAATTGACCTAATTTAAAAGGTCAATTATGGCATACATGCGGGGGCAAAACCCCCTGCAACTCCTACCCAATACAAAAACCCTGCAACCCCCCACCCAATGCCCTTATGTTATTTCTAATCCAAAACGAATCCAATACACATATAAAACCATGAAAGTATATTCCGAGCACGCCAATGCAGACCCCACCACCATCCACTGTGGAGTTCCCCAAGGATCCTGCACTGTCCCTAGCCTCTATAACCTATTCTCGAAGCCTCTCTTCGATGAAAACTGGATTAGCTCGGCATATCCTACACGAACTATGCCGACGATACACAGGTACTCCTCCCCCTCACTGGCGATTACGACCAAGATAAGGCAGCCCTCCTTCAAATCTACACTACCATCCAAACGTGGATGGCAGTGAACGGTCTATGCGTTAATGTGGACAAAACTGAGATAATTCTCATAGGCCTCAAGGAAATTGTGTCCGAACTCGACAAAAAATACGAAAACTTTAACATTGACAACACCATCATACCCGTCTCTTCCTCTGTAAAAACCTTAGGAGTATTCCTAGACTCCACTCTCTCGATGACATGCCAAATCAGTGCCACCTCCTCCGCTGCTGCCCACACCACCAAACTCATTAATGCCATAAAGCCCTTTCTAACCAGCCAGAACTGCCTTCCAATTGCCCGAGCAACGATCGGAGCTAAACTGGACTACTGTAACGCTCTCCTTGCAGGCAACTCAGCAAAAAACATCAACAGGCTACAAATAGTACAAAACAATGCGCTTGGCGTAGCCCTTAGCATCCCCAACAGAGACCGCGTCACACAGGAAAACGGGCCGCCCACTGTCTCCCCGTCAAAGAAAGAGTTGAGTTCAAGATCCTCACCCTCACACACAAATACCTCAGTCTCTCTGCCCCACCCTACCTATCAGAAACCATCAACAGAGTCACCTCCACATGCCCAATAAGAACCCATCACGCCAACCAACTCTGCATCCTTCCCATCAAAAGGTCTAACGCCGGAGGCATCGGATTACCCTAACTAGCTCCTAGACTCTGGAACGCACAACCACGCTCTCTAAGAGCTGAAACATCTCTCTCAGCCTTCCGCAAAACCTTGAAAACCACTCTCTTCAAGTAACCCCGTGATCCCCCGGACCCTGCGCCTCTGCACCTCCCGTACGCTTGCTATGTCTCCTTCTCTCCTCTTGTCCTTCAACACTGTTGTCTCTCACATGAACAGGTATGTATGCTCTGTAACCTCCTGTAACCAAGTATGTATAACACTGTAACCACCTGTAACTAAGCTTGCATCCGTATGTAACCAGCAAGCCTCATTGTAACAGCGCCGCGATGCCTCAGGGCTGCTGTGCGCTCTATAAATACAAATAAATAAATAAACTAAAATAGTATAAATGTCAATTGTGCAGAAGGTCAATTAGGACCACTATAATTAGGTCAATTAGGACAACAGGTGAATTGTAAAAGGTCAATTTGGGTAATACCATCTTGGTACGGTGAAACAATCCTACTCGAAATGGGCTCTCCAGGCCTTCCTGAAAGTGTCAGAATAACCATTTGATCTTCTCTCTCACTCCTCAACCCTTCCATGATGTGAAACCACCCCTTTCCGTTCCGTTTCCAAAATATCATGTACAATGAATGCTTTCCACACTCCAATTCCATTGGCCCTGCCTTCCAGCCCGGGCCGGACCATGACATGGGGTGTGCAGGGGAAGAGAGGGGTGCCAAATTTCTGTTTTGCTGCCCGAGGCACTGCCACCGATAAGGCCGGCCCTGCTTCTCACACTGGCCACAGTGGTTGGCACCTTGTTGTTAGTGCGCGCCCGCGCCACCACTGCATTTGCCATGATTTTTCAGGCTGAAGGTATGTTAATTAATGTAAGAGATTGAACAAGACTGGGCGAATTATCTAGAAGGAAAAACTCAATTTTTAGCTAGACAAGGTCGCTACCTACACACTAAATTTGGAAAATATTCCTTTAAACCCATCATTCCCTTCTATAGGCAAAAATCGTACAGATTCTCACCTATGCGAGCGAAACCGTGATCAAATTTTCACCTTTACTGTGGCAAAAATTTGAAGCATTGTTTTGTCGGAAGATCTTAGCATTGCCACGATCTTACCCTATGGCAAGAATAAGATTTGGAATTGCTACTCAATCACTCGTATCGATTACTATCTGGAAACAACTAGATCTTTTCTGTAAAATAATGACTAGTGAAAATATCCCGGCTTTACAAATTCTTCAGACAAAGCCGACCAGCATGAACAATATTATTTTGAACGCATGGAAGAAAGACATGGAAAGACAGATGACAAGGCAAGACATATCCATGGAAATGCTACCCTTACGCCGCAACACGCCAAAATTAAGCTACAGCGAAATGACTGGGCTCAAACCATTCGAACAAAATCAGCTTATCAGATGAACTTACATTGTGAATTTGATATTAGGGCCTTAAATGATCTGCCAACTTATCTAAATTTATTTCCGGACAACCTCATTCGGGAGACACATCTGAAAATACGTCTGAATATGACACCTACCAGAGATAGATTGGTGAAAACGGAACAAATCCCGAGCTCTGAGCGCCATTGCCGATTCTGAGTCGATGAGTCATCGCAAGGGACTTTGCAACATATCATAATGTACTGCCTGGCCCTGACGGAACAGAGATCACTTCCAGACCTCCGCGCAACAAATGGACTCAGAAACCAGATGGGCAAACATTGTCCAGTTTTTAAATAATATCATGGGATCTCAGTTGCCCCACTCAGGATAAATGTAATGGCACATGGAACTCTGAGTAATGTGCCACAGTTGTGACTCTGGAATATGATTTTATGAACTAAATGTCTTTCGTAATGTATTACAAAGAATTCCTTGATATAAATGAAAAGTTTAAAATGTATACTAAATCATTTTAAATAAAAATAAATAAAAAATATATGAGAGATTGTAAGAGACTATCATATTGCAATACATGATACCATCTAGATGGCATCTAGTTAAATCAATACCAACTTGCGGCATAATGGCTGCTTTATACTACCATATCTACCATCATCAAATACATGCCTGACTGCTGGCACAGACATGCAAGCAATGGGTACAGAGGTCTTATTTTCCTGGACAACGCTTATGAGTCTCGTGACGTTCACAGTGGTGTGTAAGGAGAACAGGTGGACATTTTTTTGAAAATATATTTTTATTGACATTTTGTAGGTTATTACTGCGAACATTGCATCAAAAAGAAAACAGTATTACATTTATAGAAAGCGTACCCACAAATAACCCTTTTATCCCCCCCCGACCCCCCTAGCCGTTTAATCAAAGTAGAATCTGGATTTAACACTTCAGAACACAATGCACAGTCCCAGAGCACAGGTGATGGGCATTTTTTTTGCACACTTGCCCTTGGGCTCAACCTATTAGGACCCCCTTGTGGGGGGAGAAAACATGTCCCAGTTAATGGGTGCCTTTGGAGACCCCGACTTTACAGTTTCACAATGTCTAAAGGACAAAACCGGGCCCACCGTGAAGACTGGACCCCTCATGTACTGCGCTCGTATCTTTCAAAAAATGGAAGCCAGAGTTCTCCGATGTTGGTTTTGGATTCATCAAGAACGTGCGTAAGGAACTCCATGTCATAAATCGCTCGGACCTTGGTAACCCATTCCTTTTCCTGTGGCATGTTTGGATTTTTCCATTTTTGGGCCAGGCAACACCTGGCCGCCACAAGCATGACCTGGAGCATGTGGCCCTGGGTGTCCTCCTGATCGTCCCCAACCTCGATCCCAAAGAGGAGTAGCCAGGGGCAGAGGGGTCTGTCTATACCATCAACTCCCCTGATCCAGGATAAGACCTCTCCCCAATATATCTGTACCCTGGGGCATGACCACCACATGTGTATGTAGTCTCCAGTGATGTTTCGGCATTTCCAGCAGTGTGGGTCGTAACCTGGGAGCATTCTGGATAATCTCTGGGGGGGATAGTGCCACCTATGTTGGACCTTTAATGCCTGGTGTCTGTATTGGAGGGACGTAGTTGAGCGATGGGCTCGGATACACATCTTGGTCCATCTCCTATCGTCTATTGCCACGCCAAGGTCTCTTTCCCATTGCGTTCGTGCTGGGGGGGGTCCCTTGGTATTGAAAACAAGAGGAGTCTGTACAACCGAGCTATCACCCCTTTGGAGCCCCGAGTGGAGATGATCACTTTCTCAAAATCTGTAAGGTCCCTCCTAAGAGTGTCCCCCCACGAGGGTTCTGAGAGAACTCCCTTAAGCTGGAGGTAGCGGAATGGTGACAGCTTGCCCAGACCCAGAGCCTCCTCGAGGTCAGGAAGGGGCATGAAGGATCCCCCTACCCATAGATGGCAGGCCCTGACCAGGCCTGCCTCGTACCAACTCTGGTATGCTGCTGGTTCTGCTATTTTGGCCAGGAACGGTGGCACCCAAATGCAATTTAGCGGGGAGGGCCAGGTCGTGAGCCACCTGAAATAGCTCCCCTCCTTCCAGACTGACCAGAGAACCCCCAACACTGGGTGTTCATGTACCCTCCTTGGGATGCTTGTTCTTGGGACCCATAACTGCTCGTCGATCGTGACTGGGGCAAGAAGTCTGTTGTCCAGAGCCACCCACTGCTTCTCCGTCCCAGGATTAAAATGGTCAACCAGAATCCTTAGCTGTGATGCCCTATAGTATGTGTCAAAATCGGGGAACCCCACTCCTCCATCCTCCTTCGGTCTTGTCAAGACATCGTAGGAAATTCTATGTTTCTTTCCCGCCCAGAGGAATCTAAGCAACACCCGCTTCATTGAGTCGAAAAAGGGCCTCGGCACTTGGGTAGGGAGCATCTGGAAGAGAAATAGGAACTTAGGGAGTATTACCATCTTAATCAGGTTGAGCTGCGCCATCCATGAGAACCCCGCCGCCGCCCACCTCTCAATATCTCTCTTAACAGCAGTCCATAATGGGGTAAAATTGCGCGCGAAGAGGTCACCCGGGGTGGATGGGATTTGGATTCCCAGGTATCGGAACCCCTCTCTCTGCAGCTGGAAGGGGAGACTTTCTACATATTGTACCTCCGAATCCGGCAGCTGACCCCCCACGAAAGCCACTGACTTGTCTAGGTTGACTTTATACCCCGAGAGGTTACCATAGCGCGTCAGGGCCTGTAGTACATGAGGGATCGTCCGTGACGGCTTAGTAACATACAGGAGGACGTCATCTGCGAACAGACTAATCTTGCAATGGGAGTCACCCAATTGGACCCCTTTGATGTTTTCGTTGTTACGTATCGAGACTGCCCAGGGTTCCATAACTAGGGCGTATATCAAGGGGGATAGTGGGCATCCTTGTCTTGTACCTCGCCCTAGGGGGAAGGACTCTGACTTCGTCCCATTAGCTACCACCCTGGCTGTTGGGGAAGAGTACAGTGCCGCCATCCAGCCCAACCACCTCCGGCCCATTCCCACCGCAGACAAGACCTCTCCCATGAATTCCCAGCTCACCCTATCGAAGGCCTTCTCTGCGTCTAGGGATAGGAGCAAGGCCCCCTCGTTTCGGATCTCCCTTGAGTACAGCACGTGGAGAGTTTTACGCATGCTGTCCGAGGCCTGTCTGTTAAGTATGAAACCCGCCTGGTCGGGGTGAACCAGTCGGGGAAGGCACTTTTCTAGGCGAGATGCCAGAATTCTAGTGAATATTTTTGCGTCGAGGTTTAAGAGGGAGATGGGTCTGTAGGAGCCACACTCCTTCGGGTCCCTTCCCGGCTTCGGGATGGCCGTGATGAGGGCCTGGAGGAAGGAGGGTGGGAGCGTCTCCTCGTTTCGGATTTGGTTAAAGAGTTTGGCTAGGGGTTCCACCAGCGAAGATGAGAACTGCTTGTAAAAATCGGCTGTGTAGCCATCTCCCCCCGGGGCCTTACCCACCCTCAGCCTCTTGATGGCCGCCTCTACCTCGTCAACAGTTATGTCTGACTCTAGCGCCTGTAGTTCCGCCTCCGTCAAGCGTGGCGGGGGGTATTCCTCCAAATATGCCCGCATCTCCTCTGGTGATGTTCCCCCCTGTTTTGTATACAGTTCCTTATAGTAATCTGCGAAGGAGCCCACTACCTCTGCTTTGTTGTTAAGCATGGAGCCCTCCCGGCCTCTAATGGGGCCCACCCTTCTCTCCAGTCGACATCCCCTGGATCTACGAGCCAGCAGCGCTCCCACCCTGTCCCCCCTCTCATAGTACCTCTGGCGTGTGTATCTCCGCTTCTTAACCACCTCACCTATGAGAGCCGTGTGTAGGGCCTGACGTTTCTCGCTCATTTCAACTAAGATGGATTCCCTGTCCGTCACCCCCTGATTGAGCCTACCCCGCAAGATTCCAAGGTCCGCCCGTATCCTGGTTTCGACGAGCCCTCTTTCCCGTTTACATCTGGCTCCCTCTGCTATGAGGAGGCCGCGGAAGGTGGCCTTTGCTGCCTCCCACACCGTTGGCATGTCAGTTTCCCCGTTATCATTTATTTCGAAATATGCCGCCATTTCGCCTCTTAGGAAGTCCCTAAAGACTGGGTCTCTGAGAAGCACATCATTGCACCTCCAGTGGGTTGATCAGGGGGAGATGGGGAGAAACCAGCTCGCCACTAGGAGCTCGTGATCGGACCAGGTTATTGCCTCGACTCGCGGGTCCGTGGCCACTCCGCCTCCCTCCTTGGAGGTCAGGAGCAGGTCGATTCTGGTGTATGTAAAGTGTGGAGGGGAGAAAAATGTATAGCCTCCCGGTTCTGGATGCGTTGCCCGCCAAACATCCTCCCAATAGTGTTCCCTCAGGAGAGTCTGGAATGAAATATTATCTTTAGATATCGCCTTGGGTCCAACCCCTCGGGCCGTCCACCAGTCTAGTTTGGGGTCCATTACAAGATTGAAGTCGCCCCCGAGGATCATGGCCCCTTCTGCCCATTCATCGATTACCCCCATGATTTGGGTTAGGAACCTAATCTGGCCAGAGTTGGGTGCATAGAGGGTAGTCAGAGTGATGCGTTCGCCTTCATGAGTGCCCTTGATTGCCAGGAACCGCCCCCCAAAGCCCCTCTTGGTTTCGGTATTGGAGAGGTGGAACGTTTAATTCAGGAGGATCCCTACCCCCTCCTTCTTCGAACTTCTGTGTGAGGCCCAGTAATTGGATCCAATGTCCCTTCCCCTTATGGGTGATTCCTTGCCCTGTCTATAGTGAGTCTCTTGGAGGAAGAGTACCGTTAGTTGTTGTTTGCGAAACATGTTACTCGTCAGGGATCTCTTGTTCTGGGAGTTAAGGCCCTTGACATTAAGTGTGCCTATCTTGCCCTCAACCATTGTCATATGGGGAGGCCCCCTCTGTTTGTCCTGTGTCGCGGAGTTGCCCTGTAGCCTGTGTCCGTATTGTAAACCCTAGTTTGATTCGGCTATTACCCCCTTCCTTCCCCTGTGTTCCCCACACCCCTTCCACCACCCAGTCCTCCCCTCCCGCCCCTCCCCCCATTCCCTTTTCCCTTTCATTGTAAGGCGTCCGTCCACGCCCCACAACTGATGTCGGGGTTGGTCAACGAACCACCAAGGACTCTTACCCCAGCCCCGGGTATTTCTTATATTAGGGATCCCCATCTTTTGTTCTTCCATATATATCGACCCCAACCATTACCTCGGTGGAGGTGGTCAGCACTGGAGCCCGCGAACCCCCCGGCCCCCGCACCCACCCCAAGGTTCAAACTCAGCCCCACATCGGGAGAAACACAACCAAACCATTAACATTGCATCAAACTGCTTCCCGCCCTCCAACCTGGCGGTTCAAACCTCACGCCAACGTGGCGCCCGGCCTTGGCTTCATGAGGCCAGGCCTCATTTTCCAGCTCTGCCAAAGCTTGGAATACAGGAGCATCAGTGGGGTTCCTCAACCCCCGAGAAAGTGGTATAGTCATGAGTTCGGGCGGTCCTCGGAGGCCGTTGATGGGTGTCTTGTTTTCTGAAATTTACGAGTACCCTTGACCTTAGACTTGCCGCTAAGCTTTCCCAGACCGACCGGACCTCTAGGGGGATCTTGGGTGCCACCCACTCTGCCGCCCGAGGGGGCGGGCATGTCGCCAAGCAGGTCCTCTGTGGCCCTCTGAATGTCCTCCTCCGAGACCAGATGGTACTTCTCTCCCTGCCATTCAAACGCTAGGTAAAAGGGGTGGCCCCAGCGGTATCTGACCCCCTTCCCCTGTAGCCATCTTGTGAGGGTGCCACATTTCTTCCTCATTAGTAGGGTGAGAGCTGAGAGGTCCTGAAATATGGACACCCTAGAGTCCCCATATTGGATATTGCCTAGGTTTTTCGCCTTTTCTAGGATCTTGGCTTTGTCTTTGTAGTGATGCAGTCTAGCCAGCACTGAACGCGGGCCCCTGCCTCCTCCGCCCGCCCGGTGGACCCTATCAAATTTGATCTCGCCTCCGGCACTCTCGCCCAGGACAATCCTTATGATATCCAGTACTTTACCCTCCAGACCCTGTATGGTCTCGCCCTCGGATTCCACCAGCCCAAAAATGCGTAGGTTATTCCTCCTTTCTCTATTTTCCATGTCGTCCACTTTGAACCGAAGTTCCTCCTCCCGCCGTTGCATGTCCTGGAACCTGACCTCCATTTGGGTCTCGAGGAGGGCTGCGGAGAGCTGGTTATTTTCGACCCCCTCCATCCGGTCCTCGAGGGTGGTGACTTTGGTGGTAAGGTCCGCCAATTTAGCCCCCATGTCAGTTCTCATCCCACGTATCTCCTCTAGGATTATCTGGATATTGTTTTGTATAGCCCCCAGGTCGGGGGGAGGGATGGAGGTGCCCCCTGCCGCCATTTCGCCCTCGGAAGCCACAAATTGGTATTTGGCGAGGGTCTCCCTCCAGCTCATGGGGGGGGCACTCCGGTGGGCTGTAGTTGGCGCAACCTATCCAACCCGCAAATTTGATCGTGGGAGAGTGCAGCGTATAGTTGGCGGCCCCGGTGGTGGGACGGGTAGGCACCTGGTGGACGAATGCCCCCCCGATGGCGATCCCAAGCGATGGGCGCATCCAGGCCGAAGCTTCCGTATGTGGAACGTGGCCCAGTCGAGAAGTTGGGGGTCTGGTGTCGGTGGGGCCCTCTGGCGTGCCTCCGGTGCCTTCTCCTCCCGCAATGTGCTCACGGCGTCGTGCTCCAGTGGGGTGGTCGTGAGGGGAATGGTCCGATTGACCTCTCGCCAATAGTCCTTGGTCCCCTATGTTCCTCCGTGTACCGATCTCTCTTTGACGTAGGTCTCACCTCCCGGGGTCCCACCTTGTCAGTCACTCTGGGTCCGTGTCCCTTATCTACATTCTCTTTGTCATCAGGGGGATGGGGGGGAAGCCAAAGCCGGGGCGAGAGAGACAGGGGGGGGTGTGTGCTCCCGCATCGGCCCCCCGATCCGTTGGTGTGTTGGGGGCTGGGGCCGCTGCCGTCCCACCTGAAGCCCCGCTTGTCCCCGAGGGGGGAGAGTCAAAATTGGGGAGGGGGTGCGCTCCTGCGTCGGCCCCCGGGATTCACCGGCGTAGTTGGTGCCGGGGCCGCCACGGACCTGCTTCAGGCCCCGTTCGTCCCCCCAGCGTGGGGGTGTCTGGGGTCGCTATCCCACGTCGAGCCCCGGGCGTCCTGAAGCCGGGGGGGGGGGTGTGTTCCTGCATCGACCCTCCGGGTCCGCAGGTGCGCCGGGGGTGCTCTCACCTCTCGCGCCGGGCCGACGCGCTGCTCTGCGGGTCCGGGCGTCGGGTTGTCTCTTCGCTCGGCCGCAGGTCCCGCGTACAGTCTCCGCCTCGGCTTCTGCGTTCTCCGTGTCGCATCTGGTCCCTCCTTCTCCAAGTCTGGCGCGCCCGCCGCGGCCCACGGCCGAGCCCCGCTCCAGGGTGTGGGGGGAGGGGCCGGTGAATCCCTCGGGCGGCCGAACTCGGCGAAGCCTACATGGCCGAGGGTCGGAGTTGGACCCAGCTGGGGGCCGAGGGTTCCCACAATCTCGTGGGGGGGTCTCAAGGAGGGTGGGGCCCCCACTCTTCTTCGCTACCAACAGTTACCCGGGGCTGGGTACGGAGCTCTCAGCTCAGGCAGCCATGTTGCCTGCGCCCCCTGGTGGCGTCCATCACAGGTGGACATTTTTAACACTGGGCTGCAGTCCCCTTTTTCCCCGGGCCGCTGGTGACCCCCCCCCCCCAGTCCACCCCTGGGTGCAGGACAGATTGCAGCAGTGTAAGTTCACCTGACAGAGAGAACAGGCGCAGTGCAGGTAACAACAGTTCAATCTTCTTTTATACTCAGGACAGGTAAGGTAGGGACTGCATCGATGCACGCTTTCCCGCCCACTGCACAGGTGCAGCCTGGCCAGCGGCATCTCAAATCATCCCTTACACACAGAACAGGTGCAGTAGAGGTAACAGCATGTGACGAAATGGCTACTACTCTGCAGGAGTACAGGGAGGAGGAGTGGTTTCTAAACTACTCCGCCCTGTACTACTATCACACCAGTAGTGACACAAAGGGGAAGGTGGCACAGCATGCCTGGCACACCCACCTCCCCTCTATAAGGGAGCCTGGGTCGAGGTCAGGCTGTACTCCTCAAGAGGGTGCGTGCCAACACGAAAGCATTCAAACAACAATTGCACTGTAGCAAAAATATGAAAGAAATGTCCAGTCGAGGTTATATAAACATAAGACTTTAATGAAAGTAAAAGGATGAACAAACGATTAAAGACTCCAATAGCCCACCCATGTAATGTGATGCACAGAGAATGCAGGCTTTGGGAGAAAAGGATGCTCTGGGTATTGAAGAACAGGTAAATCATCTAGTAGAAAAGTCAAACAAATTCAGGAATAAGTCATTAAAGCATAAAGTGAGAACTTGAATGTCACTAAGGCCCATATTGTTTCGGGAGGATAGCTCAGGGGCATTGTGCTCGCCCTGGAAGCAAGGTTACACGGAGCAACACAGGTTCGATCCCCGGGTCTGTGCTTAGAAACCTCTGGGTATTCCTACGTGTATTGTTAATAATTACCATACAACAAAGCCAGGGGGACACAACCATGTATATAGTCCTTATTTTCTGCTTTTAGTGTCTCAGCAGCATGGAGCTGAGTTTCTGGGCGCTTTCCAGTGCATCGAGGTGCGTTCGAGTTGGCAAGCTGGTTCCGCAGGATTCAGCACAGTGACGCAGTTTGACAAATTTGAATAGCCCGTGGTTCAAAGCAACTTAGAACAGGCCGACAATGTCAAATTGCCGTACCTCGAGGTTCGGCTTGAACTCAATGCAAGGCAGGTGCAGATGGTATGCAGTGATAAAATCGCTGCAAAAAATGTCGTCTACAAATAATCGCAGCAAAAATGCTGTGGTTTGACCCGTTAAAGGTGTACCCCATTACACCATTTAAGGGGAGCGCGGGTTGCGGGGTGTCCCCCGCATCCTTTACATGGATTGCGGCGGCAAAACCACAGCCTCTTTGCCGCAATATTTTGCGTCCACTGCCATTTTTGCCGCGATTTTAACACATGGAACCGTGGAGATTCGGCGTCAGCAGTGAGCTGGCTCGACTGGATCGAATAACGCGCTAAGCTTCGACAAGCAGCAATTGTTCGTGGCTCAAACTAGTTTGGAACAGGAGCTGATGTTCAGCTTATCATAGTATGGAGTTGGCAAGAGTGTCAAAGGCAGCTCGCCACTTGCAGCGCCACGAAAGTGGCTCAAAATGACAGAGAGAGCCAAAGGCAGCTTCTTTTGCTCCTCAGGGTGCTGTGCGGCCCTATTTCCAGGTCCCTGAGGAAAGGTGAGTCTGTCTTCTGCTCTTCTGAGCCAATAGGATTGCCAGCAACACCTGCAGATCTGTCATTTCAGCAGAGTTGTGTGTCTCAGCGCTGCAGCAGCAGTAAGGCTTCCTGCCAGAAGATCACTTCAAATATTACCCTGAAGAGTGTAGCGAGAGGGTCTGCACGCTCATTGGAAATCATTGTTCTTACCCAATGGCTGAGGACTTTAGGTCGCCTTTACCCCAACAAGGGTCCAGAGAAAACATCTACAGATGGATCCAAGATTATTATTAAAGATGGCTCTTCCAGGTGCTTTCCCAAAGAGAGTTGAAAGATGATTCGTAAAGATGATTTAATGAAGGGTGGGGTCTCACCCCCCTACATAGTCCCTTTGGCCCAGCAGATTCGTCCATTCCAAGCCCTCTGTAAGAGGCCAGTGCATGCTGTTTTAACAACGCTTATTGGTTTCGATGTCAATTCCCAGAATGCTTTGTTTGCAGGATGTTAGGGGTCTCAGGAAGGAATTTGGGGCCTTGGAAATCCTGGATGGCTGGCACCTTCTGCAGTGTGCCAGGTCCTATCCAACTACACTGTCCCGCCCCCAACCCCTGTCTGCCTTAGATGAAAGGGACTCGGGTAACTACATCCCTGCATAGTCCCCTCCCAGCCCTAGCCCCTCCCCTAGAAGAGATAGGCTCTATATTCCTGGAAACAGTGTCTTAGCATGGTAGCAAATGACAATGAGCATCCTGTGCAAGGCCCGCCATCAGTTTTGGGTAGCACTTCCAGGATCGACACAATACATACATGCCTCAGCCCTGCAGGCCCAGTGGAAGCCATGTGGAAATAATACACGATATCTGATTGGGTTTTATTAATTTAGTAATTCTAACTGTGTCTCCTCATTTGCCACCATATCAAAGTTATATTTAACCAAACCTCTAACACCAGACAAGTGAGGTTTTACAGTTAAAGGTATTTTTATTAACAGTGGTGCCAGTAAATTTAAAGGCAGCTCTACTCTACCGATGCCATGTCACCACATTACATTCAGCGTATGATGTTTCCGTATATTTAGCAGAGCACACTTCATGAGAGAAAGAAAACGCCACCATTTTGCGTAGCAAAAATAAAGCAAACTCGGGATTGCACACCCTCACAGATGGCATTCTGTCACAGCAATTTGAGATTCCACTCCTACCCAACAGAAAAGCCACTGTTGATGAGAACATCCCCACCCACTGAACAGGTACTGTATGAGCAGCAGAACCTCAAACTTCCCTCACACGCAGTCCATGTGCAGCATGGCTAGCAGTGATATCAGCAAATAAAACAGGCAAAAACAAGCAATGAAAGCTTCCCTTATACACACAGAAAAGGTACAGCACAAGAAGCACTCTCACTCACAGGACAGGTAATGCACATGCAGAAGCAATGCTAGCTTCCATTACATGTATAACAGGTACAGCAAGGGCAGGAGCAGTGCAAGCTTCCCTCAAATTCATGTATGCAGAAAAGGCTCAGCATGGGCAGGAGCAGTGCAAGCTTCCCTCAAATGTATGTATGCAGAAAAGGCTCAGCAGGGGCAGGCGCAGTGCAAGCTTCCCTCAAATGTATGTATGCAGAAAAGGCTCAGCATGGGCAGAAGCAGTGCAAGCGTCCCTCAAATGTATGTATGCAGAAAAGGCTCAGCATGGGCAGGCGCAGTGCAAGCTTCCCTCAAATTCATGTATGCAGAAAAGGCTCAGCAAGGGCAGGAGCAGTGCAAGCTTCCCTCAAATTCATGTATGCAGAAAAGGCTCAGCAAGGGCAGGAGCAGTGCAAGCTTCCCTCAAATTCATGTATGCAGAAAAGGCTCAGCAGGGGCAGGCGCAGTGCAAGCTTCCCTCAAATGTATGTATGCAGAAAAGGCTCAGCAGGGGCAGGCGCAGTGCAAGCTTCCCTGGCACGCCTGACAGGTGCAACATGGGCAGTGGTAGTCCAGGCATTCCCAACATGTATAACGGAAACAGTTTGGGCAGATACAGTGCAAGCATCCCCCTCCCCCACACGCCTATGACAGGTACAGCATGGGCAGCAGAAGTACAAGCTTCCCTCAGGCACATAAGAGGCACAACATAAGCAGAAGCAGTGCTTCCATCACACGTAAAACAAATGCAGCATGGGCAGAAGCAGTGCAAGCTTCCATCACACGTGTAACAAGTACAGCATGGGCAGAGGCAGTGCAAGCTTCCATCACACGTGTAACAAGTACAGCATGGGCAGAGGCAGTGCAAGCTTCCATCACACGTGTAACAAGTACAGCATGGGCAGAGGCAGTGCAAGCTTCCATCACACGTGTAACAAGTACAGCATGGGCAGAAGCAGTGCACGCTTCCCTCCCACACATAAGAGGTGCAGCATGACAGCAGGAGACAACACAGGAGGTAGAAGCAGTGACAGCGGGAGACAGCACAGGAGGTAAAAGCAGTGACAGCAAGAGACAGCACAGGAGCTAGAAGCAGTGACAGCAGGAGACAGCACAGGAGTTAGAAGCAGTGACAGCGTGAGACAGCACAAGAGTTAGAAGCAGTGACAGCGGGAGACAGCACAGGAGGTAGGAGCAGTGACAGCGTGAGGCAGCACAGGAGTTAGAAGCAGTGATAGCGGGAGACAGCACAGGAGTTAGAAGCAGTGACAGCAGGAGACAGCACAGGAGCTAGAAGCAGTGATAGCGGGAGACAGCACAGGAGTTAGAAGCAGTGACAGCAGGAGACAGCACAGGAGCTAGTTGCAGTGACAGCAGGAGACAGCACAGGAGGTAAAAGCAGTGACAGCAAGAGACAGCACAGGAGTTAAAAGCAGTGACAGCGTGAGACAGCACAGGAGGTAGAAGCAGTGACAGCGGGAGACAGCACAGGAGGTAGAAGCAGTGACAGCGGGAGACAGCACAGGAGGTAGAAGCGGTGACAGCGAGAGACAGCACAGGAGACAGCAGCAGTGACAGCAGATGGTGGAACGGGGACGATTAGAGCAGAGGCCCGCATGGGACCAGAGAGTTCGTGGGGGTTGGCATCAGGGGCTGGTTTTAGCCAGGTAAGGGGGTGGCTGCTGATCTATGCATGGATGTAAACACAAGGAGAAGGATCATGAATAGGGAGAGATTTTGCAGTAAGGGTGAGGGCGGTGTGTGGAGGTGGCCAAGCATCACGCTAGGTTGCACAGTGTAAGGGAAGCAAAGCTCAGTACCTTACTGTAAGGA
Source organism: Ambystoma mexicanum (assembly GCF_040938575.1). Classification (NCBI taxonomy): domain Eukaryota; kingdom Metazoa; phylum Chordata; class Amphibia; order Caudata; family Ambystomatidae; genus Ambystoma; species Ambystoma mexicanum. The sequence goes on from NC_090921.1 coordinate 119,020,587, forward strand.
GCAAAGAAATAGAATAAAAGTACCATGAAGGGTGGGCCAGTAATCCAGCCTGAGGACCTGGGTGGCCATGACCATTTTGGGGGGGTGACAGGAGCGGTGGAGGGGGTACTTTCCAGATATTCAGGGGGGTGAGGCTGGCGGATTTAGCAGTGGGGTTGACAGACTCTCGATGTTTCACGTCTCTTTCAAAGAGAAGACACACATTGCGGGGTTTCAAAAAACTGGGTGGGGAGGTCAGGGGCGAGAGTACAGGACAGGGGATAAAGGGCGTAGCGTTCGCGGCCAGGAACCATATCCCTTCAGCTCTAGGGGCTTTGAGCAACAAGGAATGCAGCGCCATCCAGTGGTGCATAGCGGATAGGCAGCTAGAGATGCGAGAGCACAGGTCAGGGCTGAAAGAGGGGAAAGGAGGGGATTTGCGTATCATCACCGATTGATGATATGTGAGGCCAGAAGAGTAGAGGAGGTTGCTGAGAGAGGACGTCTAGAATGTGACGAAGAGAGAACCAAGAAAGACCGTTCGGGGGAGCGGGAGGGGCGGAGGATGTCCCAGTGTTCTACGAAATGAAAAAGGAGTGATCAGTGCGGTTGGAGGCCACCCAAGGGGGGAACGGTACCCTGAACCCCTGTGAAAGAGTCTGAAGGAGGTGAGGGAGTAGCCAACAGTGTCAAAGGGGCGGGGAGATCAAGGAGAAAGAGTGTAGAGGACTAGTCACAGTGTTGAGTCACAGTGAGGTATGAGTTAAGCTATGGGTAGGGATTGTGTCTATGCAGTGACTCCCACAGAACCCAGATTGTAAGGGGTCACTGAGTTCATTGGCCCCCTGATAGTGATGCAGTGAAGACTACATGTTAGAGAAAACGCGGGTGGATAGCTCAGGTGCAACGCGTTCGCCTTGGAAGCAAGATGACGCAACACATGTTCGAACCCCGGGTCTGTGCTTAGAAACCTCTGGGTATTAAGCGCAATGACCTATAATCTGGGAATAGCGCGGACGGCGAGAGACACGTTGACATTTGGCTGGGTTGTTGGCATCAGCAGTGGGTGATTTCTAAAAGTCTCCTGTCTGATACTGCACTGGTCACCTGACTACCCTCTAAATTCGGGCACAGGACCCTGCCTGCCCAGTTGCACACCCGCACTGCCTCCTGGCAACCGTTGCACTTGGGTCTGTATCTGCAACCCTACAGTCCCCTTACCTGCACTTATTGGACACCCGCTGTCTGCACTTAACCCTTGCACTTGCCAACTGCTGGCCGCACTACTTGTTGTTTTGATCCCGTGTACAGCACTTACCCTTCCTCCCCTGCCCATAGCACTTTTCCCCTCCCCTTTCCCCTGCACTTGCGCGAAGTCAATGGCACTTGGCGTAGTAAGATCGTTGTCTCTGTCTTCCCTCTGTATCCCCCCTTGCCTCGTCGCGCCTAGAAACACTTGTGTATAGGCACTTTATAAATGCCATATCATATCATATCATATCATATCATATCATATCATATAATAAAGAACCTTGTAATAGTCCAGGAAGACACCAGAGAAGATGCTGAACGGCTGGCAGGCTTCAACCTCTCCAGTTAGGCACAGAACACGGGTGCCAGCTCCTTGCCTGTTTGCATTGCAAGGGGGTGAGTAGTAGCTCAGGCGGGGTGGCCGCCGGGAGGATAGGTGCCATCTCAGCCAGAGAGAGGGATGCGTTGAACGTCTGATAGTGAGGAGGGTGTGAGGGTAGGGGGTTGGCGAGAAAAGGAAGGGGTGGAGTAGAGAGAGGAGGGCTGATAGGGCGTCTGGCATCTTAGAGATTTCGGAGGACAGAGAGTCAGGATGGAAAATAGTTGTGCCAGGAGGTGGCGGGAGCCTTGACTCGTGGGTCATGGAAACCTTGTGAGGGTGAGAGAGGAGATGAAGTTGGTGTAACAGTTGGACTTGCCTGAGTAAAGAGCAGAAGAGAGAGCAAGGAATTCCTGGTCGGGAGCAGGGAGAACCAGAGCGGGCTTCGCACCAGCAGCGCAGCTTGAAGCGAAGGGGTCCCTTCTGCTGTTGGGTGGCTGCAGTGGTCTATAGTTGAGAGAGTCACCAAGAGAGAGAGAAGAAAGAGACCATGCACCATGTAGGCAGCAGAAGTCCAATTCCCCTCCCTCAGCGCATGCGCCGATTATGATGGAATCGTGCAAGCTTCCCTCGCGCATGTAAAGATAGACACAGCCATGGCAGCAGGCATGTAGCCACCAAGCAAGAGGCACAACATAATGCAGCAGTATTGTAGGCAGAGAGGTGAGCAGGTAATACAGAGGTTGGTTCCTCAATCTATGCATGGCAGAAGGCAAAACACATGCACACACACCCACATGAAGTACAACACAGGCAACTGCAAACCTATTCACAGGCAACTGCAATCTACGCATGGCAGAAGGCAGAACACACGCACACACACATGAAGTACAACACAGGCAACTGCAATCTATGCATGGCAGAAGGCAAAACACATGCACACACACCCACATGAAGTACAACACAGGCAACTGCAAACCTATTCACAGGCAACTGCAATCTACGCATGGCAGAAGGCAGAACACACGCACACACACATGAAGTACAACACAGGCAACTGCAATCTATGCATGGCAGAAGGCAAAACACATGCACACACACCCACATGAAGTACAACACAGGCAACTGCAAACCTATTCACAGGCAACTGCAATCTACGCATGGCAGAAGGCAGAACACACGCCCACACACGAAGTACAACACAGGCAACTGCAATCTATGCATGGCAGAAGGCAAAACACATGCACACACACCCACATGAAGTACAACACAGGTACCTGCAATCTATGCATGGCAGAAAGCAGAAGACACACACACTCACATGAAGTACAACACAGGCAACTGCAAACCTATTCACAGGCAACTGCAATCTACGCATGGCAGAAGGCAGAACACACGCACACACACATGAAGTACAACACAGGCAACTGCAATCTATGCATGGCAGAAGGCAAAACACATGCACACACACCCACATGAAGTACAACACAGGTACCTGCAATCTATGCATGGCAAAAAGCAGAAGGCACACACACTCACATGAAGTACAACACAGGGAATTGCAATCTATGCATGGCCGAAGGCAGAACACACATGCACACACTCACATGAAGTACAACACAGGCAAATGCAGAACACACACACACTCACATGAAGTACAACACAGGGAACGGCAATCTATGCATGGCAGAAGGTAGAACACACACACACACTCACATGAAGTACAACACAGGCAACTGCAAATCTATTCACAGGAAACTTCAATCAATTCATGGCAGAAGGCAGAACACAGGCGCACACACTCGCATGAAGTACAACACAGGCAACTGCAATCTATTCATGGCAGAAGGCAGAACACACACACACACACTCACATAAAGTACAACACAGGCAACTGCAAATCTATTCACAGGAAACTTCAATCAATTCATGGCAGAAGGCAGAACACAAGCGCACACACTGACATGAAGTACAATACAGGCAACTGCAATCTATTCATGGCAGAAGGCAGAACACACACATACACACTCACATAAAGTACAACACAGGCAACTGCAATATATGCGTGGCCGAAGGCAAAACACACGCTCACACACCCACATGAAGTACAACACAGGCAACTGCAATCTTTTCATGGCAGAAGGCAGAACACACGTGCACACACTTACATGAAGTACAACACAGGCAACTGCAATCTATGTATGGCCGAAGGCAGAACACATGTGCACAAACTCACATGAAGTACAACACAGGCCACTGAAAATCTATTCACAGGCAACTTCAATCAATTCATGGCAGAAGGCAGAACACAAGCGCACACACTCAAATTAAGTACAACACCTGCAACTGCACTCTATTCATGGCAGAAGGCAGAACACACACCCTCACATGAAGTACAACACAGGCAACTGCAATCTATGCATGGCAGAAAGCAGAACACACACGCTCACATGAAGTACAACACAGGGAACTGCAATCTATGCATGGCAGAAAGCAGAACACACACGCTCACATGAAGTACAACACAGGGAACGGCAATCTATGCATGGCAGAAGGTAGCACACACGTGCACACACTCACATGAAGTACAACACAGGCAAATGCAAATCTATTCACAGGCAAATGCAAACGATTCATGGCAGAAGACAGAACACACGCGCACACACACATGAAGTACAACACAGGCAACTGCAATCTATTCATGGCAGAAGGCAGAACACACACAGAACACACACACACACACTCACATGAAGTACAAAACAAGCAACTGCAATCAGAACACACACACACAAACACCCACATGAAGTACAACACAGGCAACTGCAGTCTATGCATGGCAGAAGGCAAAACACACACACCTACACCCACATAAAGTACAACACGGGCAACTGCAAATCTATTCACAGGCAACTGCAATCTATGCATGGCAGAAAGCAGAACACATACACAAACTTACATGAGGTACACCACAGAGAATTGCAATCCATGCATGGCCAAAGACAGAAAACACATGCATACACTCACATGAAGTACAACACAGGCAACTGTACATCTATTCACAGGCAACTGCAATCAATGTATGGCAGAAGGCAGAACACATGTGCACACACTCACATGAAGTACAACACATGCAACTGCAATCTATTCATGGGAGAAGGCAGAACACACGCACACTCACACACTCACATGAAGTACAACACAGGCAACTGCAAATCTCTTCACAGGCAATGCACTCCTGTGAATTGAGTTCTTTCTTGTGTCGGGGGTCCGCTTTTGTTCTGAGATTCACTTTGGGCATGGAGATTGGTCGAGTGATGATGGGTGACAGTCTGCGTGTATGTACACCGAATGTTAAGGGGCTCTACTCCCCCACCAAGAAGTCCTTGGTTGCCAGGAAATTTAGAAGGGCAGGGATTGATGCAGAGGCTTTGGTAGGGGTGGGCTGAGGGGGCTATAGCCCCTGATCTTTTGGTTGTAGCCCCAGATAGAAGCTCAGGGGCTAAAACCAAAAGGCTAGCTATTGATATTTTATTTGTAACACGCTCATACACAAGTGTTTCAGAGCGCGACGAAGCAAGGGAGGGGAACAAGGGTCAACAAACCAACAATCTTACTAGTCCCAGTGACATTGAGAACGCGCAAGTGCATGGGAGAGGGAAAGGGGGAAAAGTGCATGGGAGAGGGAAAGGGGGAAAAGTGCATGGAAGGGGGGGGAAGTGGAAAGTGCCAAGCAAAGGAATACAGATAAATAATAAATCATAATAAAGAGCAACAACCAAACAGTGGTAGGGTAGCCAGCGGTTTATAGTCATAATATCGAAAACATAATTTCGAATTACAAAAATGTCGAAACAAAAATGTCGAATTCAAAAATGTCGAAAACACATACATATAATAGAAAAAGTCATTAATTCGAAAATAAAATGTCGAAAAAAAAATCGAAAAACCAATGTTAAAATAACTATGTAAAATGTCACAAATACTAATGTTTTTTATAGGGGGGGTCCCCCCTAACCCCCCCATCCCAAACCCCTACCCCAACCCCCCCCTCCTCCCCATCCCCTCCCAACACCCCCCATGGATATACCTTTAATTTAAAAAAAAATATATTTAATAACACATTAATTAAATAATTAATTATTAAAAATCCCCATCCCAAACCCCTACCACAACCCCCCCCCCCTCCTCCCCATCCCCCCCACCCACCATGGATATACCTTTAATTATTTAAAACAATTATGTTTAATAAACTATTATTAATTAATTATTTATTTGAACATTAATTAGAAAAAAAATCGAAAAAAAATCGACATTTTTGTAATTCGACATTTTTATTTTCGAATAAATATTTTCGACATTTTGACTTTCGAAAATATTGTATTCGATATTATGACTGGACACCGTAGCCAGCATGTGGCAAGTGCTAGGTTTAAGGCAACAGACGACAGGGTGTGTCGGGTAAGTGCAGAAAAAGGGGGGACTGTATGGTTACAGATACAGAACCTAGTGCAAGGGATTGCTAGGAGGCAGTTCAGGTGGGTGGCAGGGTGAACGGGTACCTGGGCCCGGAAGTCAGAGGGTAGGCCAGGTGCACCGTGCCAAGAGAGAGCAGATCAGCAGGGGAGTGGAGGGGCGAAGGCAGAAGCAAAGAGGAAGGTCTTGAGGTGCTTCCGGAACCGAAGATAGTTCTCCTCAAGTTTCAGAGTGGCAGGGAGGCTGTTCCAGAGGGAGGCCTCAGCCGAAGACAGAGATCTACCCCGAGCTAATTTCTTTGAAAAACAATTGACCCTGAGGGAGTTGGAGGTAGAGTAGTGAAGAGCTTGAGAGGGAAGGTATTTACGGCAGGACAGCTAAAGGTATTTTGGACCAAGGCCCCAGAAAGCCTTGTGGACAATGCAAAGGGTTTTTAATTTAATCCTTGCAGTCACTGGGAGCCAGTGAGGAGATTTTAGGGCTGGGGAGACACAATGCCAGGGCTTGAGGCCGAGGATAAGTCTCGCAGTCCTGTTCTGGATAAGTTGTAAAGGGCGGAGAGTAGAGGCAGGTAGATTAAGAAAGAGGCTGTTACAATAGTCCAACCTAGAGAGAACCAGGGCTTGCGAGACAGAGAGCTTCTGGGGGAAGGAGAGGAAAGGCAGAATACCTCTGAGGAGGTGCAGTAGGAAGTTTGACTTTTTAGAGACATCAGAGATGTGGGCAGAGAAGGAAAGCGTGGAGTCAAAGATAACCCAAAGGTTCTTAGCCTCGCTGGTGGGGGTAGCAGGAGGGCTGAGGGAGGCCGGCCAGAGAGTGAGAAACAAGGGTGAAGGTGTGCTGATGAGGAGGATCTCAGTCTTGCTGGCATTCAAGCAGAGATCGTTGGCAGCACACCAAACCTGAATGGCAGATAGGCAATCAGAGATGAGGGAAGGAGAGGAGGTGGCTGAATGAAGCCTGAAAATGAGTTGAGTGTCATCAGCATAGCACCAGAAAGTGGAGCAGAAAATGGCAATGCGTTGGGCGAGAGTTGCCAGGTATTAGTTTAAGAGCCAGCGTGAGAATTTAGACCCCTGTAGAACACTGCAGGTAGCAAGGTTGATAGATGAAAGGAAGGACCCAAGTTGGACCAGGGAGGGTTGATCAGAGAGGAAAGAGGTCAGCCAGGCCAGAGCCTGATCGGTGATACCCAGGTTGTTACGGAGATGCAGAGCAGGATGGTATGGTTGACGGTGTCAAAGGCAGAAGAGAGATCAAGTAGGATGAGGACAAAGGGGATGTTAGAGTCAAGGTTGGAGAGCAGATCTTCATGGATGTTCAGGAGAGCAGTTTCCGTGCTTCTGGCAGCTCTAAAGCCAGATTGATGGTCATAGAGACAACCAACAGAATCAGAGTGAAGGTTAAGCTGTGAGATGGCCAGCTTTTCCAGGAGTTTGCCCAGAAAGGGAGTGATGGAGATTGGGCGATAGTTAGCCGGGCAAGAAGGGTCGGCTGTGGGGTTTTTGAGAAGAGGGTGCACAAGAGAGTGCTTCTGAGGGGAGACGAAGGCTTCTGAGGTGAAGGAGGGGTTGCAGAAATCAGCCAGGGCAGGAGCGAAGGTGTCAATGTGGTCCTTGATGGTTTTGGAAGAACAGGGAGGAACCTGTTTTGACGAGACTTTCATATATCGGACTTGTCTAGAGTCCTCGTCAGGGGAGAAAAGAGGAAAGGACGGGAATGAGGGTGGGGGTGGCTGTAGGAGGGCCAGAGTTCACAGAAGGAGGGGGAAGAGAGAGAGGGGGGTGAGAGGGTGGACAGGATATCCTGGGGTTTAGAGATGAAGTGAGAGGCAAGGGCCATGCAAAGGGCCCGGGAAGCGACAGGAGAGGTAGAGGCTGCAGCAGAGTTGGCCAGCTACTTGCAGCCCTGAGTCCTGAAAGTCCCGACATTAGAGTAGCCACAGGTCATTTCCAGACCTAGCAACACCCCTGGATCGACATCTTATTCCTCTAGGAAACCAGACACCAGTGGGTCGATGAGTGGAGGATCCCTGGTGGCCTTATTTCTCGCGCCTTGAAACACTTGTGTATAGGCGCGTTACAAATGCCATATCATATCATATCATATCAATATTGGGGGTCAGGAATTTCCAGAAAGGCAGGGGTTGGGATTCTGGTCCGGAAAGGACTCTGGATGGAAGTGACGAAGGTATGGTCTGATGCAGAAGGGAGAGCTGTGTTGATCTCGGGCCTGATCAAGAGAATAAGGATTACCTTTGCAACTATATATGCTCCGAAACAGGGGGCAGCAAAGATTCCTGCAAAGAACCCTAGAGAAAGTAGTGGGCGAGGGCCAGGGGTTTCTTATCCTTGCAGGTGATTTCAATGTTTGGATGGATGTGAGCCTGGACATGCAGGTCAGACTTGAGGGGGAACGGGAACCTCAGAAACGGGGAGATGGTGAGCTGAGAAAGACCTATGGGGTTGTACGGGCTGAGGGACCTATGGTGGTACTTCCACCCACAGGAGAGGAGATTCACTTTCTATTCCATTCCACACAGCACTCGCGCAAGAGTAAACTACCTGTATATATCCAGGAACCTATGGGACGTGGCGGGGCTACTCAGGGATTCACCCAGTTTCATGGTCGGACCACGACATGGTGTCAGTAAACATTAACTGGGGAGGTCTGTGCGCTAGAAACTCAAAATGGAGGTGTAATGGACGCTGTGGAAGGACCCGGTCTTCAAAGAAGAATTTGAGAATTCTGGAGGCGAGGGGCCGAGAGAGGAGCTACAATTGCTTGAGATGGGGACGATAATCCGCAATCTACTGTTTCTAAAACAGAAATTCTATGAGAAAGGTGATAAGACAGATGCTCTCCTGGCTGGGAGGTTACAGTGACAATAGGCATAGAGATGGGTCATGGAGGTGGAGGGGAAGGGAAGGGACCAGGGAGGTTACAGTGGAAGGGGTCCAGGGGGCATTCGCCTCATTCTATGAGGACCTATATAGAAGTGAAGGGGAGACCGCCCATGGGGAGGTTAATAAATTTCTCAAAATGGCCTCTCTACCATCCTTGCCGAGGGTCGAATTGGCGGCCATGGATGCCCCTATTACCAGTGAGGAAATTAAGTATGGTATAGGGCACCTCCGGCTTAGGAAAGCACTGGGAGACGACGGTTTATCCCGGGGTTTCTATAGAACCTTTGTGTCGGCCCTGCTCCCCTTCTTGACATTACTCTTTAAAGACATTATGGAAACAGGGAGAGCACCGGATTCATGTGTCCAGGCCCTCATCACGGTGATACCTAAGGAGGAGGACCCGCAATTAGAAGGGTTTGTTGTAGGTGGGAACACTTACAAATTGGAATTGTACGCGGATGATATGCTCCTGCATGTGGTAAATCCGCTGACCTCCATGCCAGCTGTGGTAGCTGTGATTGAACAATATGGCCGCATGGCAGGGTTCATAAGCAACATGGGCAGGTCTGTCCTTTTTCCCCTGGATAGAAGCAGGGACGGTGATGTTGAGAGATTTTCATCCCTGGGCATGAGTGTCAGTTTGGGGACACTGAGGTACCTGGGCATTACAGTCACGAGAGATCTAAAGGGTTACTATGAGACAAATCCCCCCCCACCCCCGATGACTGGACTGGAGAAAGATCTAGCAAAATGGAACAAGCTGACCTTCTCATGGATGGGTAGGTTGAACGCAATTAAAATGGTAGTACTTCCCAAGATTCGTTACCTATTTCAGATGCTCCCAATACAGATCCCTGACTCCTACTTGAAAATAACCAAGGGCACTCTCATGTGATTTCTCTGGCAAGGGAAGAAACCAAGGGTCTCTAATGTTGCACTAAGTCTCTCGAAGGACTGAGGGGACGTGGGTCTCCTGGACAAACAATTGTACTATAAAGCTACTCAGCTTAGGATTCTGATTCCACATCTCAGATGGCGGGAAGACTTGCAATGGATGGGTCTTGATAACTTCCACTTACGGCCGGCGACTGTTGGGGAATGGCTGTGGGTGCCTAGGTCGAAGCTTCTATGGAGGATAAGGAGCAATCCCATTTTGGGTACTATTTGGAGCATCTGGCGACAAGGAGCCGGACTGGGTGCCGTCAGAACGTGGCCTTCACCACTGGGTCATCTGTGAGTACCTGGGCTCAGGGATGCCATTCCAAATCCAGAGAGGTTTCAGGGTTGGTACCAGGAGGATCTCGAAAGGGTTGGACATTTGTGGAGGAATGGCAGGTTCATTACGATACCTGAGTTGGAAGAGGTACATGTAACTGGGAACGTTCTCCGTCTTCTCGTACTTACAGTTGAAGGGGGTGTTGATGGGGAGGCTTGGAAAGTGAAAATCCAGAGGGGAACTCACACCCTTCGAGAAGATCCTAGACATTGCATCTGGTTCCAAGGGGGTGATTAGTGCATTTACAGCGCCCAAGTGGAGACGAGAAGGGGTTTCTCAGACAGGTTGAGACAGCGATGGTGGGGAGATCAGGAGATGGAACTTCCACCCCGGACATGGCAAAGAGGGTGCGGGGAAGCCTCCCAGACATCACTTTCTTGACAGCATAAACTACATGCCATTAAATTGTTGCACCAATGTATGACCTGGTTAGGCTTTCCAGAATGTTCCAAAGTGTGAGCCCCATGTGCTGGCATGAGTGTGGATCGAGGGCTGACTACTGGCATATTTGGTGGGGATGCGAGCTGGTCCAGTGAGGTCCTTAGTTGGATTAGGGACCTGTATGGGATCCCGAGGGGGAAGACACCGATCTTGATATTGTTTGGTTTACACGAGCAAGAGGGACGATACATAAGGTTGCTGAATATGGTACATAACCTTCTTTTGGTGGGGAGGGCTTGCCTGGTCACACACTAGAAATGAGAGCTCTGTTACGTCTCCTACACCTAACAACCCCTCCGCGGTTGCTACACCCCCACCCTCGGCCTCTTGCCGTCCCACTCGCTCACATACACACCCGATTGCACGCATATTCAGGCGCCCATTCAGTCATCATACCCGGGGGTTTTCCCATACACCTGGCACTTACCTTCCCTCCCGCTCCTGGCAGCTACACTGGAGGCTTCCATGTCACCAGGGTGCCCTGAATGGACCTCGGAGGATCCGCGCGTCACGTGACTCTCCAGCCCTGAATGGACCTCGGAGGATCCGCGCGTCACGCGTCACGTGACTCTCCATTTCCATTGCAGCAATACTTCCGTATCACGTGATCTCTGTCATCCCCATCACGTGATACGCCTTCCTTGGATAAAGGTGTCCGGAAGTCAATGAGCGTTGCTTCACAGCTGTTTCCACCTGGATTCCGTGACGCTCGTTTCATTGTTGACTCTACAGATTTTTCTCGACCACGTTTTCTGTACCACGGATTGCCTTTTCCTTGCCCAAGTATTGACTTTGGATCACCAGTTGCCGGACTACCTTACTACATTGGATTCCTAGTGCCTTTGCCCCTTGTTACCTCGTTTTGGAACTGTTGGTTTTCTCGTTGCCTGACCCTTGGACTGTCCCTGGTTTGCCTCACGGATTTGTTTCTTGTCCTGGATTCTTGGCCTATGGCCTTCACGCTGGGCGCTTGCCTGTCTGCACACCCATCATCTGCCCTCAATCACTTGGGGAATTCCCAACGCCTCCCTGCTGTTATTGGACATCTTTGCCAACACATTAGGTAAGCCTTTTAGGATCATTTCCCTGGGGTTCTACTCTTGCCAACTGCTTTGTGTTTATCTTATAACCTATTGCCTTACAGCGTTCGAGGGGTCCTTTTCCGGCGGTTCCCGAGTCCAGGCCTACGAACCACTTCACCTGTGGCCTCAAAGACCACACAGGCAGTATTTCTGGTGTTGTCTGTGCGGTACTTGGGGACGGAGGTATCCTTACTCTGCACGACCATCAAGTCTGTAACAAGCTCCCTCCTAGAAAGAAAGAATGGATCACCACGGCCCAGAACCTATACCTGAAGGAACGCATAACGGAGTCAATGAATGGTGACACTGGGTCTGTGGAAATAGAATGGTTTGATTTTTGTGAAAAATACACCCAATAGGTAGAACAAGTGACTGCCCCATCTTTTAGTGGGGAGGGGAGGCACGACCCCCTTGACTTTCTCAACACAGAGGTTACCATACTCAGACTGGAATTAACACCCATCCAAGAGGTTAATGACACCTCAAGAAGTGTAACAAAGTTTGGGTGGACATATAAAAGCCATTTCTTTGATAAGTTGATTCGGGAGGGGGTTCAGGAATGGGAGGTGGGTTTGGGGGATAGAATAAATTACACTTTTTACGTGGTTCTGTTGTAACAGGGGGTCCTAAGGTTCTATAACGTATCTTGTCATTTTTTCCTGAAAACTCAATAAAGCTGAAATTTAAAAAATATATATATATTTGTGACCTATCAGTGGAAATATATATAGTCAAGAGCTTAAATCACAGCCTGTTTACAAATACTGATGTCACCATGAGACTTGTGATCCTGGGCAAATCATGTAATCTTACTGTGCCTGATCTGCTGACATTGGGTGTTGCTAGAAGTGATTTAGTTTGCAATTCTTGCTAAGAAAACCCCTCATAGTTTACTAAACTATTGAGTTGTTGCGTATTAATAATAGTCAATATCACCAATGGTGTCCTAGAGTCTTGAAGACTGATGTCACTACTTGTAATGGTATTTACTGTGATGGCGCTTCTGATCATGTCAATCCACATCTTACAAATTAGAGTTCTGCACATCTTTAGCTGAAAAGGCCCAGAAGACAAATTAGAACATATCAGTGCCTTGTATGCCTAACAGTACAACAGCGTTGCGATTCTGTTGTTCTGTGCATGTCTTCAAGAGCCTCGGGGGGTGGGGGGGGAGAAGGGGAAGCACCTGCCCCCGTTTTGGCAGTCTTACTACACAGAAACATATTTCTTTCTAGCATGGCATTACATGTGCACTTTGCCTTGTGTGCATGTCACAGGCCGCCCTTTGCTGGCTGCTGTCACCTTAACTGAAGACTTTAAATGTGTGCTTTGCAGCAGGTTATAAGCTGCCTCTGATAGCATCCAGTATATAGCAGTGTTATCACCTCTTTGCCTTTTACTCTGGTTTCAACTGCGTTAGCACCTTGCTGACAGACCAATTACTAACTTTTCAGTGACGGTTTAGTGTTTCAGCTCCCCTCTGGCTGCCTAGCTCTAAAGAGCAGCCTGTTGTATCCATTCCTATTTAAGCAACCCAAAGGAGCCACATACTGTGTCCGCCACCTCCTAACTGTAGGCAATGTGGGGGGCTGGGTGGTGGGACCAATCAAATTGAAATGGTTCCCCACGACCACTGAGGAATGAGAGTGAGCACTAAGACGCTCTTTGTTATTCTAATGTGCCTGACTGCCAGCAAACAGGGATGAGGGCGTGTGTCTTTGGCTGATGTGAGGAGATTGGGAAGGTGACGGACCAGGACATGGCAGGCACCGCTCGCCGTTTGTCTGTCATCCGAGTGCTAAATCCACCGACGTGTACGGTATGAGGCCTAGACCGATTCTGCTGAATTCTAACACTGCAGGAGCTCTAAGGTTGGCATCTTTGGGGCTGGGTAGCACCCACTTGCTTCTACCAGGGGTATACCGTTTGCTCTCTATTGTTTAACAAGAGTCTGCAACCTGTGGCTCTCCAGATGTTTTGTACTTAGTCTCACATAACTTCCCAGCATTGCCTATGCCTAGAATCTGCAACCTAATCACTGATGTTCTGGACTACAACTACCATGAGCCCTCACCATTAGCTATGTTGTCTTGGGGTGGTGGGAGATGTAGTGCAAAACGTCTGGAGCGACATGCTCGCTAACCTCTGGTCCTGCAAGGAATTTTGGGAGAGACCCTTCCCCCCAACAAAGCTGAGCAGATAGCTACGGAATAAAGCGCTTGACTTCGTAATTCTGTGCTCGACACCCCACATCGGGTGAACTCAGCTCTTCGTGTTGCCGAAGCCAATAGCTTGAGAACTTCGAGTAGGTAATAACAGTGCCACTGGCTATTACAGTTCTTAGAAGCCGGAGGAATCGGTCATGAGGCACTACATAAATCACTCCAATTATCGATGAATACAGTGGGACGGAGTATACTGAACAATGTCAGGGTTCTTATTCGGGGTACGCACTTTGGGGGCTAATCAGATATCCATGTGAAGCCAATGGCACCAATACAAGAGTCCAGCCTCCCAGCGCACTATAGGGCCTCCCATGAGCGTTATAGACAAGAAAAGTTCAACTTTGCCCGTGGACGACACTATTTTGGCTCTGAAGTCTTGTTAGAAACAAGCATTGACAAAGCCAAGAGTTTTGGCTTGCATATAGGTATTAGATAAACATTTGGCACGACTATCACTTGCAAGGCAATCACACCAGGTTAAAGCTGTTGCCTTCTCATGCACTACTTCCTACTGGTATTAGAATGATTGACACGCCTGCAAAGTTTAAGAAGGCGCTGAAAACCTTCTTTTTTTAACATTTCACCTGATTAGTACCTTATTTCTTCCGGGTGATGCCTTCCCGGGCTCCTGGGCATTGTCCCCAGATCCCCCGCACTTTGTTTTGCACTTTTTGTTCTGAGTGTTTGTTTCTTCTGTCGTTTGCGCGCCCTGAGGCCTGTGGGCTTGGGGCGCGATGGAAAACAAATTATAAATAAAGGCAGGGCGGGATCCACTCCATATGGGGATTTACACCTGTGGAATTAGCTATTTCGTGTATCTCTTTCTGGGCGGCTCTTGTGAGAATCACTGGTTCAGAATTCTCCTGTAGGTCAGTGTGATTTTTTTCTCTACATTTGCAACTCTGTTATGTTCACAGATTTTCCTGTGCGTCAGGAACACAGAATGTTAAGAAGTGCGGCACATTGGTTTCAGGGTGTAGCAGCAGTTCCTAAGGGGGTGCAGCTTATCTGTCTCACTGAACCTGCCTGAAGCTCGCGCCGATCGTGAAGCTCGCGTTGATCTTAAAGGACGAGTATGCTCGTCCTTTTTGCATAGAGTTGCATAATAGCCCAGCACTTAAGGGGTTAAAGCTGTCTTCTTTATTCACCAAGTCATCCTTTCTTCTCGAGCAGTCATAGCTCTAAGCACAGCCCACTTCAGCACCGGGCATATGTTATGTTATGTCAAAGATTGATAAAGCGCAGAACATCCAGCCAAAGTGTTTCTTGGCGCTTGGTACACTTAGCACATCAATAGTGTTATGCAAAACACAGGGTGGGGTGCTGGGGGTAGAGGTGGTTGTGTGAGGGCTAAGGGAGGTGTTGGTGGGCTCTCCCCATAAAAAAAAATCAGTGTTTCTGTCGAAGTAATTTACTTCAACAGAACAATGTGCATCCATGCAAAGTCCCCCTCGCCTAGCCTGCCTCTGCTCTCTGTTACTGCCTCCAATGCAAGTAGTGACACCCGTTTCTTCAATGCATACACAATACCAATACAAAAATAAGAACAGCGCCCAGATGCCCTCGGGTTATGTGTGCTATACACATTGCTAAATAAATAAATAAATACCTAAATACAAATACAAGCACTTTCCCAAATAGGCTAAGAGCTCAAGTGAGAGGGTGATTCCGTGGAGATTCCCTGAATGCCAGGGCGTCCCATAGCTATTTAACCTGCACATTAGTTTTTGTGCTTATTTAAGCCATTTTCCACAGGCAAGACCCCTCCAGGAAGACAGGCAAGAAGGAGAGAAAAAACAGTTCCGAACACTCACTGCCCCAGGCGGGCAAATAGAACCAGACTTCTTAAGGGGGCCGGCTAGATAGGTTAGTTGATTAATGTAGCTGCTGCAGAGAGCTATGCGTAACCTGGTAAACACAAGTGGCCGTCCTGCCAGGTCTGCCAAACTCTCACGCTTTATCAGACGGATGGAATGAGTACCAGGAAACAGAAACACAGGAGAGAAGTCACCAGTCCACTGTATTATCACCAAGTGTACAGACCTGGCTTGGTGGTCGTGAGCGGATGGCTTGAGCTGCCACCAGTGCCCCCACTCTATGCAGGGAGGTGGTGGCACTGGTGACAGGGCCTTCCAAAAGTGCTCGCTCGGGCCTCAGCTGTCATTTATCAGCAGCTCATAAGGGGCTGTGCCTGCATTGACAACACTGGGGAACGTGTTCCTGTCTGCCCTTTCGCATAGAACACGTCAGTCGAGGCTGGCCGCCTAGAGTATACTCTTGATAGTTTTGGCTATTACGTAGCACTTAAGCGCCACCTATAAGACAAAACTATTGCACTGGAATATAACTAGGAGCGAGATGACATGTGAGGTGGGACACACAGGGTGCCGGTGCTATTCAGTTAGTCACACACCCATTGATGACTCATAGACATGCTAATCCCTATGACCATTCCCACCCACTACCTACCCTACCCAAAACACATACTACTGTAATCTCTTTCAGCGAGCTCTTTCAAGCTGTAACATTAAATGTTGGACTGTCCATCAGTCTGATGAGAGCTAATGGCTTAATTGTATGTGCAATTTCTTTGAGCTAGCTCTTTCAAGCTGTAACATCACATGTTGGCCTGTCCATCAGTCTGATGAGAGCTAATGGCTTAATTGTATGTGCAATTTCTTTGAGCTAGCTCCTTCCAGCTGTAACATCAAATGTTGGCCTGTCCATCAGTCTGGTGAGAGCTAATGGCTTAATTGTATGTGCAATTTCTTTGAGCTAGCTCTTTCAAGCTGTAACATCAAATGTTGACCTGTCCATCAGTCTGATGAGAGCTAATGGCTTAATTGTATGTGCAATTTCTTTGAGCTAGCTCTTTCAAGCTGTAACATCACATGTTGGCCTGTCCATTAGTCTGATGAGAGCTAATGGCTTAATTGTATGTGCAATTTCTTTGAGCTAGCTCCTTCCAGCTGTAACATCAAATGTTGGCCTGTCCATCAGTCTGATGACAGCTAATGGCTTAATTGTATGTGCAATTGAGATACTGGTCTGATTTATTTATGTGTTTATCACGCGCTGCATCAGGGCACACATTAAGACAAAGAAGAAAAGCGGAATAAAAGAATAAAAAAGTCTTAACCAAGTGTTCCTTCAGTTACTTGATTTATAGCTGTTTTTTGCACAGGTGCCCTGTTAAAAACAAGCATTGACAAAGCCAACAGTTTTGTGTGTGTGTGTGTATAGATATTAGATAGACATTTGCCAGGGACTGCTCTCATTTTCCCCAGTAACCACACCACTTTCAAGCTGCAGCCATGTAGTAGTGTTATAGCAGTGATCGGCAAATGCCCGTCCCATGCCTACACAAAAGCCACAACTGTTGGCTTCTTGAAGCTGCGCACTATTCTGCAGTTTTGTCCAACTCTTTGGAAACAGCATGTTAGCACAGAACAAACAAAAAAAAGTTCATAGTCGAATAGCGAAATGCGGACCCTTGTAATATGCTTGGCCAAGGAGTAGGCCAAAGCAAATTAATCAGACCTAAATAATATAGAAATCA
Organism: Ambystoma mexicanum; assembly: GCF_040938575.1. NCBI lineage: Eukaryota > Metazoa > Chordata > Amphibia > Caudata > Ambystomatidae > Ambystoma > Ambystoma mexicanum. The sequence goes on from NC_090921.1 coordinate 119,038,098, forward strand.
GATATTTATATCATTCTAGGACACATTTCTTGTGTAGCGCTCACAGTCACGGTTGCTGGCACGTAGTTGCAGTGTCTTATTCTACTGCTGACTTTGTGTAGAGGGCTTTAGTGGCAACATACATCCGGAAAATTGTGCATGTCGGTAAATGCACCATAGAGCCCTCAGTCATCACATGTCATTACAAAGAAAAAGTGAAAAATGGTTCTGGCAGACCACAATATGTCAGCATTGTGTCTGTGTTTGATTGTCTTTGTATTGATATGATAGTTTATTTATAACAGGCGGCACAGGGATCGAACCTGTGTTGCTCTGTGTCGTCTTGCTTCCGAGGCGAGCACGTTGCCCCTGAGCTATTGATGCGCCTGCAAAAAACTGCATCTGCTCTTTCTGCAGAAATGACGCACCCGGATCTTTTGGGAGCCAGCATGGTACTGCCTTTCTGAATGAATATCTATAATTGAGTAATCCAAAGAAATCTGCCCAGGGAAGAAACAGGACCTCATTAAGAGCCAATATTCCAGTGGTAAATCTGCCAGAATACCGCCAAACAGTATTACCGTTACTGCCACTTGGTCCTGTCGGTTCGCCACAGGATTCCAAACTGCAGTAGGCAGTTGTAAATTCCCATTTAAGTAGGGATTTCTGGCGGTATTACTACCGGCGGGATTACCGTAAGGTAATTCTGCTGATCTTTGGAGAGGAAGTGAAGTAACTACCTCCAGTAGCATCCAGTAATTCTGCCGGTGGGTGCGGTAAAAATTGAGGTAACGCAATTACATCCACTTTTTTTCCCACAACGCCAAACTCGTAATGAGGCCCTAAAATGACTGTACTTAATACTTTTGTTAGTGGTTTTTAAAAAAAAGAAAAACATCCTGATCGGAGAAGGACGATTCAAGATGGTGGATTTCTTTAAAGAAAAGTTTGCATCCCAAGTGATGGATGCGTCCGATGACAGATTCTCAGCTATACCTACACTGAAAAGGCTAACTGTAGGATTAAAATAGAATTACAGATTTAGGTTAATTTTCTCTACCGCTGGTTCAAAGACTCCAGTGACTTCAATGTTAGTCAGCCATATCGTGCCTGTAGCCCATTTGTGTTGGTCAGCTATATCTCACCTTTAGCCCATTTGTGTTAGCCATATCTCACCTTAAGCCCATTTGTGGTAGTCAGCCATATCTCGCTTTTAGATCATTTGTGTTAGTCAGCCATATCTCTCCTTTGGCTTATTTGTGGTAGTCAGCCATATCTCGCCTTTAGCTCATTTGTGTTAGTCAGCCATATCTCACCTTTAGTCCATTTGTGTTGGTCAGCCATACCTCGCCTTTAGCCCATTTGTGTTAGCCATATCTCGCCTTTAGCCCATTTGTGTTGGTCAGCCATATCTCGCCTTTAGCCCATTTGTGTTAGCCATATCTCGCCTTTAGCCCATTTGTGTTGGTCAGCCATATCTCGCCTTTAGCCCATTTGTGTTAGCCATATCTCGCCTTTAGCCCATTTGTGTTGGTCAGCCATATCTCGCCTTTAGCCCATTTGTGTTAGCCATATCTCACCTTCAGCTCATTTGTATTAGCCATAGCTCAACTTTAGCCCATTTGTGTTGGCCAGCCATATCTCGCATTTGGCTCATTTGTGTTAGTCAGCCATATCTCACATTTAGCCCATTTGTGTTAGTCAGCCATATCCCGCCTTTAGCCCATTTGTGTTAGCCATATCTCGCCTTAAGCCCATTTGTGGTAGTCAGCCATATCTCGCCTTTAGCTCATTTGTGTTAGTCAGCCATATCTCGCCTTTTTGCCCCTTTGTGTTAGTCAGCCATATCTCACATTTAGCCCATTTGTGTTAGTTAGCCATATCTAGCATTTAGCCCATTTGTGTTAGTCAGGCATATCTTGCCTTTAGCTCACTTGTGTTAGTCAGCCACATCTTGCCTTTAGTCCCTTTGTGTTAGTCAGCCATATCTCAACTTTAGTCTCTTTGTGTTAGTTAGGCATATCTCACATTTAGCCCATTTGTGTTAGTTAGCCATATCTCGCATTTAGCCCATTTATGTTAGTCAGCCACATCTCGCATTTAGCTAATTTGTGCCTCGCCTTTAGCCCATTTGTGTTAGTTACCCACATCTCGCCTTTTGCTCATTTGTGCTAGTCAGCCATTTCTCGCATTTAGTCATCCATAACTTTCCATTTTGCCCCTTTGTGTTAGTCAGCCATATCTCGCCTTTAGTCCCTTTGTGTTAGTCAGCCATATCTTGCCTTTAGTCCCTTTGTGTTAGTCAGCCATAGCTCGCCTTTAGTCCCTTTGTGTTAGCCAGCCATATCTCGCCTTTAGTCCCTTTGTGTTAGTCAGCCATATCTCAGCTTTAGTCCCTTTGGTTTGTCAGCCATATCTCCCCTTTAGTCCCTTTGTGTTAGTCAGACATATCTCATCTTTAGTCCCTTTGTGTTAGTCAGCCATATCTCGCATTTAGCCCATTTCTCCCTATGGTACTAGGTAGTCATATTCTGCATTTGCACTCATTGTGTGAGGTAGACACTTTTCACAGCAAGCATACTTGCATGAGATAGTCACATTTGCTTTTCCACTGACTGTGTGAGGGAGTAAGAGTCACATTTAGCCCGATTCATGATATAGCCATATTTTGCACCCCCACCTCGTTGTGTGAGGAAGTCATCTTTCACAACTAGCATAATTGTATAACATAGTCATGCTTTGTTTTTGCCATAATTCTGTGAGGTAACATTATCCTGCATTTCCCCTAAGGGTGTCAGAAAGTCATTTTTTGTATCTTGCATACGTGTATAACATAGCCATATTTTGCTTTCCCCGGATTCTGTCAGTCATATATATATTTTTTTTATTGTGATTAGGTTTGTTCAACTTTTCACAAACCAATTCATTACCTCCAGAACATCATTTCAGTCATATTTTGCATTTAACCTAATTGTGTGAGACAGTCTTTTTTCGCATTTAGCTAAATTGTTTGAGATAGCTATAATTTGCTCTCTCCCAAATTATGTGAGGTAGTCATATTTTGCTTTCCCCATAATTGTGTGAGGTAGCCATAGCTTGCTTTTATGCATAAGTGTGTAAGGTGGCCTAAGTAGCATATGGCCAATTATCTAAGATCGCCAAAGCTCGCAGCTCGCTTAGCAGGTAAGGGAGACAAAGCTTGCGTCTAGCCTAAGGGAACAAGGTAACCTGAAATTACATTTAGCCTACTGTATAAGATAGCCATTTTTTTGCGTTTGACCTTATGGTGAAGGGTGCGCTAAATCTCAGACATTTGGCCAATTCTATAGGATAGCCAAAGCTCTACGCTGCTACATTGTATAGGGTAGTCAAAGTTTGCATTGGCATAAGTGTGCGGGGTAACCAACGTCTGTATTCAGCCTATTTACCAAAATATTTGCACTTGTCCTGGGTGTGTAGGGTAGCCCCGACTAGCATCTGGCCTAGTTGTCTAAGGTGCCCAAACCTCTGCATCCAACCCTATAGGGTAAGGTAACCCATATTTCCAACTGACCCTACAGTGCAGGTGTTGCCAACTTTGCTTATGGCCCAGACACTATAGGCCTTCTGTTCGCCAGTGCCCCATCCAGAAATCATACTTAGTGGGAAAGCAACTGTGTGGTATTGCCCTCCCGACCGTGCACAAGGGTAGCCACCCTACCATTCATAATCCTCTGAGGAGCCATGCCCCACTAGGACCTCCCTTCCCCAGTCACACTACAGGAAGTATCACCCTCCTCAACGCCCAATACAGCCAGAGTGCCTCCAACTGCATGCCACCTGCCCCCCAATTGAGGTCCACCCACATCTCGCCCAACATTAACTACAGACGCCACTAAGGAAATGCCTATGAAAAAGGGCCCGCGAATCAAATAAGCGTTGAGAATCTACAAGGTCAACAAGAATCCACCAACGTCGTAAGAGAGCTAATGCCCCGGTTAGTCAATTCAATAACATAAACACCAAAAACTAAACCACAGGACAGAAAGATAGAAAAGGAAAACAGAATAAACCCTGGTAGGAGCCTCACACCCACAACTACCACAATTGGTACTAAACCACAAAAAACACCAATAAAGAGAAAACATCTGACTTCCAGGAAGGAAATCGCAACAGTGAACTAAAACAACACACCCGGACACTGAAAGGAAAACCCAAGGATTGATACAAGAAAAAACCCAAATCAACCAGGACCACCAGGCGCACAAAACAAAAGAGCACATTATTATAAAATATTAAACCTCAGAATCACAGTAAGACATTCGCAACTGTGAGATATTCCGACCTTCCAAGCATTCAAAGGAAAACCAGTAGAAGCCTTAGAAACACAGAAGATGTCACGCCTGAAGAGAGGACGAAGCATGAGAAACCACAGAGAAAGTAGAATCAAAATAGAATCACACCAGGCCACCACGCCAGAAAACAGCAACAGAACAAACGCTTACGAATCCGAGTGTAATAAAAGCCACCCCGAAAACAAGACAAAAATGACTGTACCTCACGCCTTATCTCGCGATGGACCGCTCGCCAGAGCAGCAACCAACTATCAGAAACATTATATACATCAACAGGAGATAGGGACTCCAAAGGGAAAAAGCAGAAACAAACAGAAGGAGAATGACAGGAAATGATACCTGCACTCATTACATCACTAAACCCCCGAAGATGACCAGCGGGAACACCAACTTGAAACAGAAGAGGACCTAGAAGAAGATGTGAACCCAATACGAAACCTTGGCGACCTACTGAATGACGAAACAGAACACAACCTACACCTAGAGGATAATAAGGAGCATCACCAACAAGACCACCAGAAGACAGAAGCAAGAACAAAACAGGCTACTATAAAGAAAATAATCAACACTAGATCTATGTCCAAACACACAGCAGAGATCTATGATCTACTTTGCAACGGGGGAATAGATATCCTATTTGTCACAGAAACATGGCTAGCTGAAAACTACAAAGTCATACTGCTCAGCTGTCTACCTGACCATTTCAAATGCATACAGGCAAACAGAAAGGGAAAAGAGGAGGACTTGCAGTGGCTTACAAAGAGCATCGAAAAATAAAAACGGCTGAACCCCTGAACATCCCGAACTGTGAATCCCTCGTCCTTCACCTGACCTCAGATCCGTAAACAATAGACCCACGACCTATGACGAAACCTTCAGAGACACCTTCATAGAAGCATTCGCCAACCTGGCCATTAAACGTGATCACTTCATCATTCTCATTTAACATATTGTTTGAAGAAGAGAATGCAAACTAACCAGCTTGAGATAATGAAACTATGACAAATGGTGAAAGGAGCGACGCACACAGGAGGTCACACCCTTGATGCAATCTTCACCAATATAAATCTGATCACAACAGCACCACCAATCCAAATACTATGGAGCGACCACCTCAATATACCCTTTGTGATCCAAATACAATCAAAAGCATCCAACAAGCCCCAAAGGAACCCCTCAATCTGGAAAAGAAACTAGAGAACGGTCAAAAGCAGTAACCTAGAAGAAAAACTTGAATCCTCAAAGCCATCGATCGCAACCCTGGACTCAACTGAAATAGACGAAAAAACAGATCTAGTCCTTAAACAATACACAGCATCTCTCCAGAAAACCCCCTCATCCCATTGCAAAAGAAGGCAGTGGGGAGATGGGTCAGGCACCACATCAACAAACTGGAAACTACACCAAGAATGGAAGAAAAACTATGACCAAGGCAAACAAATAACATATCGAAAACAACTCTGATTGTACAAAGCGGAAAACGCAAAAAGCAAATACTACAACAACCGGATCACAAAAGCCAACAACACTCAGAAAGAACTGTTCAACATCGCAACCGAGATGAGAAATCCCCCCTGATGCAATAACACACCATTTCCCTGCAAAAACGATGCAATGATCTCACAGATCGCATTAAGAGCAAAGTTACCAATGTATATCAGATCATACAAAGTAGGCCAACCACCCAGACCGTGCACCACATCGAACAAACCCCTGGAACAAAGAACAGGATGAACAGTTTTGCCCCAATGTCAAGAGAAGAATTATGCAGGTTGGTGAACAAACGCAACAAAGCCGGCTCCCCAATCGACCTCTGTCCACTAGATACCTACAAATCAATCCTTACACAGGGTACACAATCGGAATGCTACCTAAACCTCTTCAATCTATCACTTTCAATGGTAAGAGTACAGCAAGCTTTCCAGTCAGCCTACATCAAACCGCCCCGCTAAGATACTTTGGGCGATTGGCAAGACCACTCAAACTACCGACCGATCTCAAACATTCATGGGTCACTTTTTCAGAAGTATATCCAGGACTAGTATTATGTCTTATCTATCGCTGTTCCCATTGTCTACACCATCCTCTGCAATGATAGATCTGATAGTAGAGGCAGGGGTGTAGCCTTGATCTTGAAAGAGTCTCTCCCCATCAGAAAATTCTGTGCCCTTCCTCTACCCAATTGCAACATCCTATCCACCAAATGTAGACTTTCCCCCACCACCACTATCACTATACCCCACATATATCATTCCCCAGGCCCACAACTATCCTTCAAAGAGAACCCCCTGGAGGTCCTCTGGAGCAAACCTTAAGACCACCTCAAAACGTATACTCCTTGGAGTCTTCAACCTAAGCTTCGATGACAGGAAAGACCAACGTACCACACCCTTAGCCAATGCTCTATGCGTTCTTAGTCTCATTCAATGATTATCGGCACCCACACATATCCAAGGCCACACTCTGTATTGGCTTGCAGATCTCAATTGCCACACATCGATCCTTTCCAACAATCCCTGTCCCTGGTCACACCATCACATCATCTCTTTCACCATACCAACTGCCAAACCCCCATACCCATCGCCCTCACCATGCCCCCTGCATTATCCCGTAGCCTATGCAAAAGACCACCTTCTCCCACTGATCGGTGACCTCAAACCAGTCCCAGCCTCTCACATCAACCATTCCATCCTAGTTGATCAGTACAATGATGCCAGCACGCAAGCAGTCAACACACTCGTCCCTCTGGTTCAAAGCAAGGCTAAACCATCTGCACATAATAACTCATGGTTTACCACTGACCTGCAAGCTATCCGATCCAAGAAACATGCCGCCGCGCAATATGGCGGAAAAGCTCCTTCCAATGCCAACAAAGCTCTCTTCTCCACTCCAGCAAATGAGTGCAAACAGGCCAAACTCAACGCCAAAGCTACCGCTTACAACACTAGAATATCCAACGCCAAGTCCAACACGCGTAAGCTTTTCATCATTATGCAGGAGCTCAAATCCCCTACTACACCCCTGTCAAACTTTACCAAGGATGTGGGCTGGTGTACCAAAATTCAAGCTGCTCTGATGGACAAAAATGCCAATCTACAATAGAAAATCTGGTTAAAACAAGCCTTTACCAGCAACAAACCCTAACATACTCACACTATCCCACAACCTGACACACTGACCACCCCACAAGCCTTTCATTTCCACCCCAGATCTGAGCAAGATGTGGCCCGCATCATTAAAAGCCTCAAATCCACTAGCTTTAAAGGCAAAATCATCAAGGACGGCGCCAAAGCTCTCACCCCTATTATAACTCATTACTGCTATCATCAGCACCTTCTTTACCTCCTGCTCTGTTCCCACCAGCCTCAAGGAAGCGTGGATCCTTCCTATACTCAGAAAACCACCCCTGGATCCCACTATCTGTCCCATCACCCCTATCCCCTTCATCCTAGAAATAGTGGACTGTGCAGCCTACCTCGAGCTCAACCACATCCTCGGCACTCGCCAGTCGGGCTTCTGCCCTGGTCATGGAACTGAATCAACGTTACTCTATCTAAAAAAACATCTAGACTGCATCAAGGATGCAGGCAAACTGGCTCTTCTACTAATAGTAGTTCTCTCTGCAGCATTCAACCTTGTCGACCACAAAATAATTTGCCAGATCTTACTAATGCTGCCGACGTCTCCCCAGATAGCAACCAACTGGATAACCTCCTTCCTTGCAGACAGAACCACCAGAGTCTTTGCCGAAGATGCCACAGCCCCCCTCACCAGTCTCCTGCGGCATACCCCAAGTCTCCTGCCTCGCCCCAACACTAAACAATATCTACAACAAACCCCTCTTCGACCACCTGGACGCTCTCAGTATTTCTCACACAAACTACGCTGATGACACACAAATCCTACTACCCCTCACAGGAGATTACACTCACAACTTTGTCTACGGGATCATCCAGACCTCGATGGCATCCCATATGCTCTGCCTGAATGACGATAAAACGCAAATTCTTCTTATTGGCTCGCAATCTCTTCTCAACAAACTAGACCCAGCGTACTGCTGGTTTATGATTGACAGCATTTCTATCCCTGTTTCTCCTGCAGTGAAAACACTTGAGGGTTTACTTTGACGCTACCCTTAACTTAACATGTCAGGTCAGCGCCATAACCACCTCAGCTGCCCACACCAGGAAATTCATTAATGCGAGCAGACCCTTTCTCCCCACCAACAGCTGCCTCGCCATCGCACAAGCCATCATATGCTCTAGACTTGATTACTGTAATGCCCTTTTCGCAGGCACCTCTGAGCGGAACATCAATAAACTACAAATTATCCAAAACAACACCTTACGCACCGCCCTTAACCTTCCCAAAGTGGAGCACACCTCTCCTGCCAGAAGAAAGGCGAACTGGCTTCCAATTCGTGAACGCATCATTTTCAAAACTCGCTCCATTACCCACTGAGGCATCTGCAGCTCCGCACCTCGCTACTTATCACAAATACTTGGGAAAGCGTACTCTAAAGGGCATACCAGCTCTGCTCGCTGCCACCGCCTTATCATTCCCAGAGACAAGCGGACTAGAGCAGGCGGCGCCAGCTTCCCTGTCATCGCAGCCAAGCTCTGGAGTTCCATGCCGCCAACCCTGCGATCGGAACCATTATACTAGTCCTTCAGAAAACAACTCAAAACGCGGCTCTTTGTCTAGTGGCCCTCATCCGCCTACTTCATCCTGACTTCTACCTCCAAGTTCTATGACATGCAACTAGCGCCTAGATTCCCTTGGGTTAAGCACACTTCTACAAATGCAAAAATAAAATAAATAATAATAACTATGTCTCATGTGCAAAGGCTAGAATACATTGGTTGGGGGCGAAATACACTTTGACACATTCCAGAGGTCCAGCAGCGAGAACCTACGTGGAAAGAATTCGCTGCTAAGCATGAATTATTACTATAATGACGCCAAGTGCCCAGAGGGCGACTGAGCAGTGGGGAGAAGGTGCTTTTTCAGGCCTGGGCCCCACACTTCTGGAACTGTCTCCGGAGGGCCTTAAGGGATCTGGGCGGCCATTTTAGGCTTCCTCTGGGGCTTAAGAGTTGCTTTTTCGTGCTCTATTGTAGATCCCGACTTTCCTATGCACACGCCATATTTCCACTCGACAAAGAAAACAAACAGGTTCGTTAAAATAACACAACACACCCTGGCTGAGCTTGGCGCAGAGCTCCTATTTGTGTGTTTAAAGGTGCGCCATTGGGCTCCGGTTTTACCGCAGAGCCTTGCTACCATCACAGTGCATGGAGAGAATCAACACACTGAGAATAATAGCTGAATCCATGCACCAGTAGACTGGGTAGCATTGCATTTACTTTACTCGGTCACAGCGGTCGACCATTCGCACGCCGCGTTTGACCTATTGGGTGAACTCCATTTTGAGCTCTCACGTCCCGGAAGCTCCTGTACACCCTCAGCATAGCAGAGCGGTGTGCGCAGAGCAGGCTTCGCTAACCCTCTTGCCCACACTGACATGGTGAAGCTGCCAACTGTCCCAAAGTCGAGACACAAAGGACCTAATACGAGATCAGAGGAATTACAGCTAAACCCGATTACTGTTACTGCCTCCTGCCTTCCGGCAACATCTGCTCAGTTACAAGTGGCGTAATAGAGGTGTCGATCCCAATTTTATTTATTTATGTATTTATAAAGCGCCGCAGCCCGCAGGCATCAAAGTCCATAGAATTCTATGGGGATTTTGGAGGCGTTACCACCGGTTTTTGGAGGAAATATCTTCACGCAAGTGCTGGAGGTATCTCCTCCACGTTATCACCAAGGTCGTAGTCGGCATGGCCATAAAAGTAGCAGGAACTCTGTTATGCCCACTTTTTTACTGCACCGCCATACTTGTAATTAACCCTCAATGCTATTAATTTCTTGTTGGCGAAAGGACTCTGGGGGCTGAGAATTGTAGGGTTGTGCATGTAATGGTAGAACCATGCCTACAAGTCCCAGAATTCATTCTGCGGATGGATGAAAAGCAAGGAATGGTTGAAGGGAGGATAGCTTAGGTCTCGGGAGGATAGTTTAGGAGAAACGTGCTCGCCTTGGAAGCAAGATGACATGGAGCAACACGGGTCCGCGCTTAGAAACCTCTGGGTATTAAGCACGTTATAAATAACCTATCAAATCAAATTGAAGGATGCCCTCATGACATGGGTCAGCTTAGCAGCTGTGTCCCCCCACCGTTTGCCATCTTTTCCAAGAGTATCAGGGGAGCTGGGTACGCGGGGGCACCGGGGTCCGGCCACCCCCAGGAAAACCAATTTCTAATGATGTTAAAACCCTTTCAATGTCACTGCTCTAAAATCTTGGCAGTAGCCCCACTACGAGAAATTGACAAGTTGGCTCCCCTGCATAGAATGCTAAGACAGCAAGGGAAGTGAAGACAGAAAACTCCACTAACCTTTAGCTAAAATGGCCCCCAGACACGTGCATGTAGCCAGATAAAAGACCAGTTGCCCGCCACGACCCTACCTCCCCTCTCCCTCACTACTGAGAGAGGAGTCTCTGTGTGGCTATGTCTTTGTGAGACCTCACATCACCTGCCCGCCCTACAATCTTCTAAGGGTTTCGAGTGCTGGGTCAAAGCAAGCCTGTTGTTTCCCCATCCACCTCCCCTGAACATGACATCTAGTCACGTGATTAGTGTGGTTAGTACAGGTAGGGTCTACTAGGAGCACCAATGTAGGCGGGATATGAATGGTGCCATCTAACATGGGCAGTGTCAATGTGGGCGAAGCATCCTCACAGAGGCTGGATATTGGATTAAAAGTCTATGCCAGCCAACGCCGCTGGGTCAAACTGATGGGCTGTTGGCACGCCAACGTTATTCAAGGGCTACCAACCTCTGTGGGCAAACCGCCCCTTCAGCATTTACTCCACGATGCCTGCTCTTAGGAGGAAGTGCAGACCGGTGAAGACAAGGCAGAGGAGTGTTGCTGATAACTGGGTACCACTCTGTGTTCTATATCACAAGAGTGATTTGATGTTTCAGGTGAAATTAATTAAAATCTCCCTTTTGACTATTTACACTTTGTTAAATGTGTACGTTTGTTTCCTTTCCTAAACTGAAGGATTACAGACCACATGGCTCCACAAGTAATCGCGTCCACTCCCACGACATCTCTTATTTTCTTTATTAAACCTGTCTTTTAATCCATCTTTATTTGTTCCCCATGGTGTTTTCTCCTCTCCAGTAACCTTTCCCAGGCCCATGTGCACGTAAGCATTGGGGCAGGTCCTGTGGAAACCATTTGTCAAACTGGCTTTTTTTTTCATTTTTCATGAAATTAGCTAATCAAACGAAATTAACACGATGCCCTTAATTTGTTAATATAAGTTCAGTTGCCGACTATTTCAGAACCAAGATCAGGTCTCGCAGCATTGTGGTGTCTGCATCTGGAGTATTTAATGTCTCCAAATTCTGTGTGTTTGTCATGACCAAACGCTGGAGCCTTTGGAGACGCTGGTGGCGGAGCTAATGTTCCATCACTCTTTCTTACTGAACAACATCAGCGGTCTAGTGTTCTTCCAAGATGGCTGCCATGTGTATTTCCATCGTCCTGTCCCTATCTTGGAGCGTTGCAACTCTCATCCTTTGGGTAAGATGCTGCTGAGTTTTCGCTTACTTCCTTTATGCTCATTGTGTCTACGCTAGCTAATCTTCTTTCCTCTGATTTGTGACTTGTGGCTCGCTGTCTATTCTGCTTGCCTCTGCCCGCCGGCCTGCGGCTTGCTACACCACCTGCTTGTCTCTGCTTGCCGGACTGCGACTTTTTGTTTCATTCTGCTTGACTCCGCCTTCTTTTCTTCCTTGCTCGCTTGTCCATTTACCCCTTACTGTTTACCTTTGCCCACACTTCACCCTCTCTTTCCAATTTACCAGACCAATATCAGGTTACGGATTTGCTACAGCCACAGATCAGCGACATATCAACTACATCGGAAGCTACATCAGCGAAGTCAGGGGTTTTTACGCCGCAAGGCCTTTTCCCTCTTTGGAGGTGTTGGCTCCACAGAGTCCCTACAACCTGGCTTGTTGTACAACCAGGCAAAGTGGCCTCTGGTGGAGCTCGCCCGTATCTCTTCGCAAAGAAAGAGAAGAAACGTGGGCCGAGAAGAAGAAAGAAGAAGGGTGAACCACAAGAAGAATCACCTGAAGAAACCGGTGTGGAGATAGAAGAGGGGTTATAATCAGATTCTGAGAGTGGTGTGGAATGTGAGGTTTAAGGGGTTGTAGATTGTTCTGACCATCTGCTTGTTCAATCATCATTTTTAGGGGATTTCATTCTTACACATTTGGGTCTATATTTGTGGACCTATTCTGTTCTATGCTACATTCATGACTATTTTTTAAACTTTTCGTTTTCGATGTTTCCATCTTTTCCCCTCTTTTTTTTTTACAAAATGATATGGTAGGGAGAAGATACGGGTGAGGGGAATCCTCGATACGCAACATTTGTTTAGGTCTGGTGGAATAAGATATGCCTGCTTCCAGAGCTAATGAAGATACATAGAACAGAGGGCCTGTGTGTCAGTTGGCTGCTTTGTCATGCATAACCAGTGCATCCTGCTGAAAGCTGTTACAGCGGCGGCCATTTTGAATTAGCAAGTAGGGCTGTCTGTGTTGGGAAGAGAGCCTGTTTTGCTTTAATGCAGCTCAGTACATTACCGTGATGTGTGTTCCACTTTAGTACTGCATGACACAGTGTTCTTGTTTTGCCCGTGGCCCAGGGTCGTGATTCCTTTGTTTCAACACAAAGAATTACTATGAAGCATAGCAAAAAGTCTTCTGTCTACTGTGATAGATGGAAGAGCTTTTACTATGGCTGTTAGTGTTCAGAGCGGCAACCTTCACTGATGAGAGCGGTCTAGCCAATGCGCAGTGGAACGCAGGCTAGGGCGCGCTTCACAAGGGCGAAACATGTAATGACCAAGTGGATTCAACCAGGATCCTGTAGAGCGTGCAGTGCCCAAACTTACTGTTTATTTTTATTTATTTGTTAAGTCACTGTGCTATTCTACCATTATAAAATGCCCACGATCTGGTTTCAGGCCGGCCCATTCTACCGAAACGACCCTTCTTCATGCCACCAACTTTCTTCACTCTGCCTGACACAATTTGTTTTATTTAAATGTTTGTATTTATTTTTTATAACACGCATAATACCATTCCTGAGTTCAGTTTCAAAGCGCAGATCCAGGATTCAAACCTCTGATGCTCTGCATGGTCTTGATTCCAATTCTAGCGCATTGCCCCCATGCTACCCTCCGCTCTACCCTCCATTGCCCCGTGCTACCCTCCGCTCTACCCTCCGCTCACAATGAGTGGAGAAGGAAAAGTCGGCTTCATTTGACAGTGGCAAAATGACCACATTTGTATTTTATTGTAAGTATATAGCACTATATTAAATATATAGAGCGTTAAACAGAAGGTAAAAAGACAGTACAAACAAATGGAGACAATGAGCTAATAATGATATGATAGGTTATTTATAACGCGCTTAATACCCAGAGGTGTCTAAGCGCGGAACCGGGGATGGAACCTTTGTTGCTCCGTTTCGTTTTGCTTCCAAGGCGAGCATGTTGTCCCTGAGCTATCCTCCTGAGCACATGCATTAGAGTGATGTGAGTAGATGATTTTTCAAAGCAGCACGAAATAGATGACAAGTAAGGGCACAGCGTATAGAAAGAGGAAGGGAATTCGAGAATTTCGGGCCGAGTAATGAAAAAGAGAAAAAAGAGACGAAGCACTGAGGGGTTTGGGAAGAAGGTCGAGGTAAAGGGAGCCGAGGAGCCAGCCCAGAGAAACAGTGATCACTACCTTAGCTGCTTTTTCCAGCTGAGGGAGTGCTCTTGGGCTGGCTGAACTGTCAAAGGGAAAAGCGGTTTCCCTTTGACAGTTCAGATCCCAAGCCGCACCCACTCAATGAGCCATGCAATGCTGGGGGCACTTTTTTTCACCAGCCTTGCTTTGCCAGCCTTGCATAGTACATTGGAAATGCTGTCTGGGGAACTGCATGTCTGTGTGTGCGAGGGGGAGCTCCTGCACCTCCTCGCACATGCAGACTGAGTAGGGTGAAGCAGGGTTTTTCAGCACCCACACTCAGGCCCCTGCACGCATGTGCAAGACACAGGAAGCTCTTGCATCCTGATTCCTGTTCATGATGCAGGAGCTGGAGTGCTGGGGAGGAAACTTCAGGACCGGGGCAGAAGGTACCTTTATGTTCATTCATTTTTTATTTATGTATGTGTATGGATGCATGTATGCTTGTATTATGAGTGAGTGTATGATGATGCGTGCTCGTATGAATGATTGAGTGCTTGCTGTGTGAATGAGTGTCTGTGTTTGTGGTGATCCGTGGAGCTGATTTTGGTGAGTGGAAGGCGGGGGGTTGTACAACAAAGGCATTTTTAAAAGGCCTTTGTTGCACAATCCCCCTTCCCCTACCCACCTACCAAACTCAGCTCTCCTTCCCAGAGGACAGGGGTGGTATTTATTTACTGGACATCTATCATAGTGGTGGGGTGGGGAGAGCCCCTGTACTAGACTAGGAGTGGGATGAGGGAGTCCAGAAACTGTGGTGGGAGTAGGGTGCAGTGACGGCGCACAATAGATCATAGTCATTTGGACTTACTGTCAATTTGGCACTTTTTGGGGTGGCCGGCATGTCCACATTTTACGCAGGGGCACCTAGGCCAAAAGAGTTTGAAGACCGCAGCTTTATGGCTTTTCAGAATTAACCTTACCTCCACTTCCGTGACGCTAGTGAAGCAAAAAGGAGGGGCTTCATTTACAGCAGTAGGGCTGGGGGTTTGGTGAGGTGGACGATCTTGAGAGTTGGTGGCAGCTTGCTTCTGTTGGAGTTTAGTGTGGAGCATGGCGATTTTATTGAGGAGGGTGTTTTGGACATTGGTGCACCAGACTTTGTCATTGAGGAGCTCAGGTAATGGGGGCAGGGCGACTCAGGTTCTCTGAGAACGGTGAAGAGTTCTTGGGTGCTGGAACTGGCTTCAGCAATTTTTGTGTTGCAAGTGGTGGCTTTGGCTTGGATGATGAATGACGAGGACGTTTTAGCTGCAGAGGCAAATGCAGATTTGTCGGGGGTTGATTGGTATTTTCTCCATTTGAACTCTGCTTTGTGTTTTTTTGGTTCGGAGGGCTTGGAGGTCCGGTGAGAACCAGGAGTTGGAATGCATGGTGGGTTTGGATTTCCGGGGAGCGAGGGGTGCACTGGTATCAGCTGCGTGTGGCATAGCTTTGGCGTAGAAGTTGGCAAGCAATTCTGGATCAGTGGAGGTTTTCTGGAAGGAATACGTCCACAAATGGTAAGAGGCGGTTTTTTGAAAGACTACGAGAGCTCTGTGCTATGGTGGGTGGTAATGGAGGCGCTGTGCTAGGTGCGGAGGTTTTGTGTGGAATAGTGAAGGTTATGAAGTGGTGATCCGTCCAAGGGCATCGGGTATTGGCGAGGATGGAGACATGGCAGTTGTGATTGACTACCCAGTCCAGGATTCTGCCTTTGACATGGGTCATTAAAGCACTGGCATTCAATCCTTTTCATACCTTTTATAACGAGCCACCCGTAAGTAAAAAGATAGTTTCTGCCCCCCCAACCTAGGGGTTGACCCCCTTTGGGGGCCCAAAAGATGCCACAAGGACCCCTGGTTCTTTAAAAAATGATTAATGTGACTACTTTTAACAGAAAACATGCGCAGTAGAAAATCTGCTTATATTTTATATCAAAACAGTTTTCTTAATCACTTTTAAAGAGTCTGGGACCCCCGCCGGACAGCCTTTGGGCCCCCCGGTTTTAAGACCGCTGCATTTAAACCTGTCTTATCCTCCCGCTCGCAAAGCATGCTGGGGGAAAACTGATCAGGCAGCGGTTTGTGGAGGCACAGGTGACCACTGCCTGCCGCCTCTGCCCCTTACCTGTAGAAGGAATCACTATAATTGAAGAGCTTTCCACGGCTCTTGCTTCTTCTCTGTGGTGACATCTCAGGATTTCTTTGGTTCGCACCCGCGTTGTTGTAAGAGCTTTCCACGGCTCTTGCTTCTTCTCTGTGGTGACATCTCAGGATTTCTTTGGTTCGCACCCGCGTTGTTGTAAGAGCTTTCCACGGCTCTTGCTTCTTCTCTGTGGTGACATCTCAGGATTTCTTTGGTTCGCACCCGCGTTGTTGTAAGAGCTTTCCACGGCTCTTGCTTCTTCTCTGTGGTGACATCTCAGGATTTCTTTGGTTCGCACCCGCGTTGTTGTAAGAGCTTTCCACGGCTCTTGCTTCTTCTCTGTGGTGACATCTCAGGATTTCTTTGGTTCGCACCCGCGTAGTTGTAAGAGCTTTCCACGGCTCTTGCTTCTTCTCTGTGGTGACATCTCAGGATTTCTTTGGTTCGCACCCGCGTTGTTGTAAGAGCTTTCCACGGCTCTTGCTTCTTCTCTGTGGTGACATCTCAGGATTTCTTTGGTTCGCACCCGCGTTGTTGTAAGAGCTTTCCACGGCTCTTGCTTCTTCTCTGTGGTGACATCTCAGGATTTCTTTGGTTCGCATCCGCGTTGTTGTTCTACAAATGGCAGGTCTGTGGCATTCGTCTTAATAACCCACTGGCAAGCGGTCGCTATCCACCCTTTCATTTCTAGGCCTGGGCGAACTAGTTCGGCGATAACTTGAACTTGCCACATTTTGGGTGGTTCGATGCCCTGTGAACATTTACAGAAGTTCCTCTGGAAAAGTTTGAGGTTCAGCCTTACTTCACCAATGAATGCCCTCTGGGGATGGCAGAATACTGCCATCCCCAGCGGTCCCCATAACATGCCCTACTACTGTACTAGTGCCCCTGGGGCCCCAATGGATTAATGGGGACCATTAAACTCTTTACTTTAACTGAAAATAGAAAATATGTTCTTCATGTTATTGGGGTGCTGTGGGGTGAGGAGGCATGTAGTGCTGCAGTGTGAAAAGTCATATATGTGCTTCTCGGGTGGGTCTATTTAGGGTTTTACCCCAAAGTGACCCGCAAATATTCACAGGTAATTGAAATTGTAAGAGGTGACCCACAAATATTTGCATGCCACTGGGGGTGATTCAGCACCTTACTTGCTCCTCACTCTGCTCTTCGAAGGGGCATCATATTCCCTTCTGGGGCCCACACCCGGGCCCCCGGTGGATCCCTCTGTGTGCCCCTCTATTCCTGCTTCTAACAGTGCTGTCGCTTATCCCAAGTGGCCTGGCTAATTACCTTCCTACTTGCCTTCTACCTGCCCCAGATCAAACGCTGATAGCAGCCTTTGGTGCGAAAATACATCTAGCTGATTGGTCTGAGAATATGACAAGATGCTCCCAATATAAAGACTTTGATATTTTCCTATTTGGTGTTAAAAGATATGGATTAATGTCAAGCTACTTATTGAAAAGCCCTTCACCAAAGGTGCGAATGGGGTATCTAAGATTCAGATTAAATCTATGGTACACGAGAGATGTTCTTTACAAAAGGAAAAAGTTGCCAAAAGTACAAAACTATTGCAGATACTGCATTGTGTTAGAACAAAGAGAGGCCTTGCAACACATATTGGCGGAATGTGACGCACTTTGTAATGTGCGAGCAAGATGCTTTGCCAACATTATAGTAACGCAGAGGGCAATGGAGAGTAATGAAAGATGGCAGTCATCGTTTTCTAGCACCCGCATAAGAATTCAGCTAGCTATAGTTCAGTATCTGCAAATTGTACTTCCAGGTCCAGACGAACTTAATGCAAAATGAACCATTTTTGTGAAAGTAATTGAGTAAGCGGGTCGTTGTAATAAGTAAAGAATAGCTGAGATAGTTTATGGTGTCAAGTTATGGTAGGAGAATGAATTGATTCTAATTGAATTGGACCTCGGTCGCAATGTGTGCTTTGGTTACGCGACAGGTTATAAATTGTAAGAATGCATTAATTCCTTTAAATTCTGTAAAATTATAAGTATATGTATATATGTGTTGTTATGAATTATAAGAATGTATTCATGTTTTTTAAATTTTGTAAAATTATAAGTATGTGTGTATATGTGTTGAATATTGGAAAAGTTGTTAAGGCAACTAGATCAAATAAAAAAAATGTTTAAAAATAAAAGTAGGTCTTCTTCAGAGTCCATTCTGGTATCAGTTATTGATGGCTTTTGCTTGGCCTAGTAGGTTAACACGTTCAGAGCCTGTGTTGGTAGTAACCCTTGATGCCCTTTGCCTGGCGTCTGGTTAATGTTCCTCTTGAGAGACTGTGCTGGTAGCTATCCTTCATGCCCTTTGCATGGTCTGGTAAGTGTTCCTCTTGAGAGACTGTGATGGTAGCCATCCTTGACAGCATTTGTCCTCTTCAGAGTCCATGCTGGGAGCTGCCCTTGAAGGCTTTTACCTGGCCTAGTGGGTTTTGTTTTTGATTTTCAGAGCCTGTGTTGGTAGCAACCCTTGATGTCCTTTCCCTGGCGTGGTGAGGGTTCCTCTTTAGAGCCTGTGTTGGTAGCAACCCTTGATGTCCTTTCCCTGGCGTGGTGAGGGTTCCTCTTTAGAGACTGTGTTGGTAGCAACCCTTGATGTCTTTTCCCAGGCCTGGTAAGTGTTCCTCTTTAGAGACTGTGTCGGTAGCTATGCATGGTGGCCTTTGTTTGGCCTGATAGTACAGCCTCTTCAGAGACCATGCTGTTAGCTGCCCTTGATAGCCTTTGCCAGTTCTGGTAGGTGTTCTACTTCAGAGTCCATGCTGGTGGCAGCCCTTTATTGGTCTTTGCCTGCTCTGGAAGGTTTTCCTCAGGCTTGTAGCTGCCTTTGATACCCTTTGCCTAGCCCGGCTGGCCTTCTTCTTCAGAGCCCATACTGATAGTAGCCCTTGATGGCTTTTACCTGGCCTAGTGGGTTTTCATTTTGAGAGCCTGTGTTGGTAGCAACCCTTGATGTCCTTTGCCTGGCCTAGAAAGTGTTCCTCTTTAGAAACAGTGCTGCTATCTATCCATGATGGCCTTTGCCTGGCCTGATGATGCATCCTCTTCAGAGTCCATGCTGGTACCTGCCCTTGATGGCCTTCGCCTAGTCTGGCAGGTTTTCCTCTTCATAGTACAGGCTGGTAGCTTCCTTTGATGCCCTTTGCCCGGTCTGGTATGTTTTGTACTTCCAAGTCCATGCTGGTAGCTATTCTTGATGGCATGTGTCTGGCCTGGTAGTACCTCCTCTTCATAGTCCATGTTGGTAGCTGCTTTTGATGGCATTTGTCCGGTCTGGTAGGTTTTCTTTCTTTAGAGTCCATGCTGGTAGCAGTTCTTGATGGCTTTTGCTTGGCCTAGTATGTTAACACGTTCAGAGCCTGCGTTGGTAGTAACCCTTGATGCCCTTTGCCTGGTGTCTGGCTAATGTTCCTCTCGAGAGAGTGTTCTGGTAGCTATCCTTCATGCCCTTTGCTTGGTCTGGTAAGTGTTCCTCTCGAGAGAGTGTGATGGTAGCCATCCTTGACAGAATTTGTATGGCCTGATGGAATATCCTCTTCAGGGTCCATGCTGGGAGCTGCCCTTGATGGTCTTTGTCTGGCCTGGTAGGATTTCCTCTTCGGAGCCTGTGCTGTTAGATGCCCTTTGCCTGGCCTTATGTGGTGACAGTGTTACTGCGCTGTTTATACTCGATCTATCAGCGGCCTCTGTGTTGGTTTGAGTGCCTGGAGTATGGACAGCTCTTGCCTGTTTCCATTATCATCTTTCTGCAGGGAAACAATATCTCTGCCCTCTGCCCTCTGCCCTCTGCCCTCTGCCCTCTGCCCTCTGCCCTCTGCCCTCTGCCCTCTGCCCTCTGCCCTCTGCTTCTCATCATTCCCTGTGGACTCCTCAGAGGCTCGGCCCCCTGACCCCTACCTACCAATCAACCTCTTCATCATCTGGCACAACTGATCTGGTTTTGGCCCCCAATCGAATTGATGGATGGTGGGTAATTAGGAATCAAAAACTGGTGTATTTTTTTTATTAATTTACAGAGAGGCGCTGTTACAGGAATATGTTTTAGTTGCATTTTTATAACGCTCTTAATACCCAGAGGTTTCTAAGCGGGGACCCGGGGATCGAACCTGTGTTGTTCTGTGCTGTTTTGTTTCCAAGTTGAGCACGTTGCTGCTGAGCTATCCTCCCTGGACAAAGGATTACCTAGGAATTAATTGAAATGCCCCACACCATGCACACACTTGCCAGGAGGCATTTGCGACTGCACTATGAAGTGCAAGGAGTGCACTGAAACCCGGGTGCTTCTGAATTTCCATGCATTCGCGCTTCGTGGTGCAAACAAGCAGTATTGCATGGGAGGACTGCGAGCGTGCCAGTGTTAGGGAGAGCGGAGGACTGCCAGCGCACCAGTGTTAGGGTGAGCGGAGGACTGCCAGCGCGCCAGTGTTAGGGAGAGCAGAGGACTGCCAGCACGCCAGTGTTAGGGAGAGCGGAGGACTGCCAGCGCACCAGTGTTAGGGAGAGCGGAGGACTGCCAGCGCACCAGTGTTAGGGTGAGCGGAGGACTGCCAGCGCACCAGTGTTAGGGTGAGCGGAGGACTGCCAGCGCGCCAGTGTTAGGGAGAGCAGAGGACTGCCAGCGCGCCAGTGTTAGGGAGAGCGGAGGACTGCCAGCGCACCAGTGTTAGGGAGAGCGGAGGACTGCCAGCGCACCAGTGTTAGGGAGAGCGGAGGACTGCCAGCGCACCAGTGTTAGGGAGAGCGGAGGACTGCCAGCGCACCAGTGTTAGGGAGAGCGGATGACTGCCAGCGCCCCAGTGTTAGGGAGAGTGGAGGACTGCCAGCGCCCCAGTGTTAGGGAGAGCGGAGGACTGCCAGCGCGCCAGTGTTAGGGAGAGCGGAGGACTGCCAGCACGCCAGTGTTAGGGAGAGCGGATGACTGCCAGCGTGCCAGAGTTAGGGAGGGAGGATGACTGCCAGCGCGCCAGTGTTATGGAGAGCAGCCCTCTACATGCAATTAGCAGTAGGAAGAAATTACCCTCTTCCCACCAAAGAGTGGACGTGGTACATTGCAATCAGCAGAGTCTGCAGAGCAGCTCATTGGGAGGACCAGGTTTAAGCCAAGTTACACACCTGTCTGCTCAGTGTTTCATGTATGCAGCCCCCCTGGGTCCTCCATCAATGGGGGTTGTACGAGGTTATGGGTGACTTTTCTCTTCAAGCACCCTCGCTCACTCATAGATAATAGTTCTCCGTTCAGTATTAGTGGTCTTTTCACAAAGCCTGCCAACCTTTCAACATCACAACCATGGGCCAATACAGGGCAACACCAGACTGTGATTGAAGGACGTCTTTGAGAGATGGCAGCATTAGGCGGACGGAATCAGCTTTTGATTGGAGTCCCTCACTCTGGTGTTTCTTTTTAAGACGTTGCTTCACGGGCCTTATTGCTTTATTAAATGTGTATGTATTAATGGCTGAGTGAATCCACGTGCGAATCAAAGCTGAAAGTGGGGGCATCTGTGTAGCCGTAACAGCGACATGACATCGAACACGAAGGGCCGGAAGGAGGTCGAGTTAACCGTCGGGGCTTCTCGGGGGTACATTCACAACAACTGACGGGCCTGTCAGCCCGAAAGAGGTAAGTGCCCTTTAACTGCGCCCCGTGCTGCCGCCAAATTCTCCCCTCCCCCGCTGCTGACCCCTTCATCACACGGCGCCCTGCGTTCACCTGCTCTGCACTGTAGTCCCCTTGCTACTTAGTGTGTTCTATTTGCGTCTAGACTTTGAAAACATCTCTGGCACCAAATGATTTATCACAATAGCTTGACAAATGTGCCCGAAGGTTTTGCAGCACAGAGTAAACTGCCAAATATAAAACCCGAACTCACTTTAAGAAAATGAAAAAATAGGCGCATGCCGATTTCCCTGAAAATGTATTCCCCGTCTAATCACTTTTTTTTATAGAAATAAAACACAGGCAACACAAACACAACTGTCACAGAAATAAAACCTCTAATGCGAAAGTAGTTCTGTACACACATAAAGAACGAGGCTTTCTGTTCCGGAGCAGGACGATTTGGCGCGGCCGGTTCGGCGCTGGAGCGCCAAAACATCCCTGCGCCAAAACATCCCAGCGCCGAACTGGCCGCGCCGGACTGGCCGCGCCGAACCGAGTGCCGGAGTCTGTCTCCCTCTGCTGGACACTACGTCGAATTGCGGGAGATTTGGCTTGTCTGAAATAGCAGACCGTTTTTTATCTTCGTTTAAATCACTTAAGCTAAGAGAAGTAACTTCTTGCTGCTCTCCCCCAACGCTCTGCTGCCCCCCTTCTCCAGCATTAAGACCCTCTCTGGCCGCCATTAACCATCCTCTCATAAAGGCCCTTTAACTTCCCCACTTCCCCTCCTCCTCGCTGTGCAGAGGTGAGCTATAATAAGCGGAACCTTCCCCCACAGGACTCCTCGTTCCTAGAAGCGAGAGAGCCTCTTGCGTGCAAGGGCCGCTCCCCGGGGGCAGCCGAGACCTTGTTGTTATCTCCGGGGTGACGCCAAGTTAGGGAATCCATGCCCCGGTAACAAAACAACACGCAGGCCCAGTTTAGCAACGTGAGGACTGCAGGCGTTGCCCACCACCTGTCCTCCGCAAAGCCCAACTACAGGGCATTCAAAGGTCGACTAGCACGTTTTACCCTGCGGCCTAGCCTCTCTCGCGTAGCGTCCACGCGGACGACGGGCGTGTGCTTTTACATCACGCGCTAGAGCTTCCAACAGGCAACTAAGAATTCAGAATCCAGGATTCCAGTCTGCAAGAGCGGCAAAGCCTCATGGGCACATGTGAGCTTTTCAAAGACAGCCATCTCTCAGCCCTACTCAACAATCACAGACAGGTTACTCTGCTGGGGCCTAGTCTATGCGGGGGGCCGCTGCTGTATTGCGTGGAAAACAGGGTATGTTTGATCCCTGGTACTGGGAGCGTGGTTGGGTTACAGGCTTTCCACTTGATAGAATAGGCCTCAGCAGACTAACCTGTCTGTGATTGTTGAATAGGGCCGAGAGATGTCTGTCTTTGAAAAACTCGTATTTACCCATGATGCCTTCTTGCTCGTGGAAATTAGAATCCTTGATTCCGAATTCTTAGTTGCATGTTGGAATGTCAGGAACGTGCTTTAAACACACAGGCCTGTCAGTTTGGACAATAGGTAAGAAGGGAAAGGCCCCAGAGTAAAACTTGTTAGTCAAGCTTTGAATGCTCTGCAACCTTGGCTTTGAGGAGAAGTGGTGAAATCGCCTCGTTAGCCACTGTGGGGCCAGGAAACCTTTGTTCCAATTTCGGCTCCTCGCCTTAACTGCAGTGTGTGATCCTCTGCAACTTTCTGCATGTCGCAGTGTCTCATTCAGTTCCAATCCCTATTTACAAAATTGGGGGCACTTAGAAACAGGCTAAAGAAACAGGCTTAATGTTCGTATGACACATGCTGTTATGCACAATAACACCGGCCTAGACTTTTACGGATTGGGTGCAAAAAATAATCCACTTTGTAAGACACACTGAATAACTAAGACAAGATCCCGGGAAAAGGTGGAAGTTCCAGTCAGCTGCATGTATGTATGAGATTTATAAAGTACAACAGAACTCGGTAATAGGGGACTCGCCTGGGTTGTTACAAGTGGGAGTGCAGAGCCAGCCTGGGCTTTAAGTGGGACAGGGCTAGCCCGGGCCAAGCCCCGGCAGGCTCAGAAAAATGATTCTGAGGCGGGTCCATTAATCTCTCCTGCTAGTGCCAGCCGATCGAGGACAGGGCTTTTTTTTCTAAAGCCTAAAGCTCCCGCTCATGTGCGAGAGCTTCAGGCTTCAGAAAAAAATGCCTTTTCTCCATAATGGTGGCGCCTGCACCTGCGAGGCATCCCTTTAATGAAGGGATGCCCGTGGGATGGTGCCACCATTATAGATGAAAAGATGAAGCAACTGGAAGCCGAGGCCTTTCTTTTCTAAAGTCTGACACTCCAGCTCATTCGGGGGAGCTTCAGGCTTTACGAAAAAGGCCTTGGCTTCCTTCCGCCTCACCAACAGTGCTGCTGCCCCTCTTGAAATGCTAGGCATGGGGCAGCACCACCATTAAGGCTTAACACCAGTGATAGAAGTGTACCAAAAAAGTAGAGGATCTGTGACTCTGGTGGGGTACAGAGTAGGAAGGAAAGGAGCGACGTGCATCACATTTTTCAAGGGTTGCGGCCATGCTGGTTGACAGCCAATTGAGGTGAAACAGATTTCAGTTCAGCTGTTACTGATATCAGGTGGTAAAGTGGAGAAGTGTGCTTTAACTTCACAAAGAACAGTTCAAGGAATGGTGAAAATGGTTGCAAAAAGTAGTGCAGCTGTTAACAGTTAAAAATAAATGTAGTGGATTAAGTGAACGACCGTTCACTTAAACCACTGCTTAAAACATGTGGCTGCTTTCCTCCGCCAGACATCTCTTTAAGTAATAAATGCAGAGATCAACACCCTCTCCCCCTTCAGAAGGGGGGAGGGGCCTGATCTCTACACGCCTGTTGGGCGTGCCTGTAGACCATTAAGATGGGGCTCGGCAAGGGGGTGTGACCTAACGAGCCAGCAGGCGATCACCCCACCTCCACCATTAGGCCACGCCCCCTTGACGAGCCCTGGCGCGACCCCCTGTCCTCCACCATTAGGCCACAACCCCTTGATGAGCCCTGGCGTGAACCCCTCTCCCCCACCATTAGGCCATGCCCCCTTAGTGAGCCCTGGCTCATTTCTCAGTGCCACTTAAGGCACTGGGGATAGCAGAGGGATTGGGGTGGATGAGGGATTACGGGAGGAGGGTGGAAACGCCAGAGGGGCGAATCAGTGATAGGTGAAATGTTCTTCGAGGAGTAGAGTTTTCAGGCCCTTCCTGATTGGTAGGAAGGATGGGCGGGTCCAGTCTTATCTGCCTTGGCAACTTGCTTCAGAGACGGGGTGCACAGCAGGGGAAAGCCTTTTCCCTGATATTTTCCCTTTTGCAGTTCCCAGAGCGCAGAGAAAGTGTTTGCTGCTAATCTGCAGATATTACAGGATTTTAAAATGGATAATATATGGGATAACGTGCTCCCTAACATATGTTCTAACGCCATTGAAAGTCACTCAGGGTGTTCTGTGACCAAATCCTTCCAGATCCTTTGTAAGGGTAAGGAACTTTGATGTGACTTCCGATATCCTTTTTAGGTACGGCAGGGGGTATTTTATTCCTTATAATACATGGCTGCTCCGTCATCCCTTTTAACGTATGCTCACTTGCAGGGCTTTCATTTGGGGGTGCCATGGGTTGCCATGGGTTACAACTGCGACCCCTGAAGTCTCCCTTGCTACCCCTACAAAATGTTTAGTGTAGAAATGTTTGACCATAGCACATGAAGTGGCCCTTCATTTCATTGTGCCACAACTAATTCTTAATTGTAACGTCTCTATCTTTCCTGTCTCCCTGGCTTGCTGTTCAGGATGTTTGTTTGCATGTATGAGGTAACGAGTGCCCAGAGTATGGGATGGCGTGTGAGTGCGCTGCTTTCCCTATTTTACCAACCTCTGAAGCCGGAAAAGTAGATCCAGGCAGGCTTCACATGTGGTCAACTTTTCACCAGACCTGCAGATGAACTGGTCTGCTGTTAAATCTCAGTTACCAGTTTAATGGCATCCACTACAGAGTGTAATTTACTTTCTGACATTGAGAACATTCAGACATGTAATTGCTAATTTTAACATAGCCAGTAAGATAGCTCAGTGGGTTCAGCGCTTGCTTCTGCAATATGTGTGTGTGATCTGCAGGTTGCAAGTTCAAATCCTGGCAAAGCCTACTCACCCTTTCATCCTTCTGAGGTTGATAAATTAGTTCTGTCACAGGTTGGTAGATATTGTATGTATATTTTTTTTTATATAAAGTGCTTAAGCGTAAGTGCTATATAATCAGCGCCGCAATGCCCTTGGGCTGTAGTGCGCTTTACAAATACAAAAATAAATAAATACAAAATAAATAATAACACAACATTATCATTTGGCCTTGGACGTCTGCTTGCATTCACAGTAATTTTGTAATATGAGCCTATACACACTGATCTTAACGATACATATGGCGATCCATTCTTGTATGAAATGTACATCACATTATAGTGATATCGTAACCATATTTTTCATAGTGTACTCAGGAACAATGGAATGTGATGCCACTTCCTGTTTTGTCAAGGGGTGAAAGGTTGTGTTTCATCGCTTCCTGTGATGTCACTTTGGGGTGGGGTCAAATGACATCTCTTCCTGTGATGTCATCAGAGGTCAAGGGTCGTGTGATATCACTTCGGCTACCCCTGCATTTTGGTGAAATGATGTCCCTGGTCTCTTGCTTAATCTAATGTTAGAGTCCTTCCAGTTGTTGCTACATGTAATCAATCTAGAAACTGTTCAGATGGAAAAAAAAACCAATATGCAGCTTGTAATGTGCTGCAAAACATGTCTTAAGCAGTTTCATAGAGTGAATTTACAAGTCGCTTTGTGAGTTTAAACAAATGACCATGATGACAGCATCTTAATCCCCTGTCCGGCCGGACACAGTATAAACACACTGCCATGAACAGGCCCTGACCAATGAATGCACTACTGCAGTCACCGTAGTGGTGTCAATTTCTTATTACAGGTGAGTCGTTATGTCACAAGACAGTCACAAGTAAATGCTCTCTGGTACACTCTCAGGGCATGATTTTTATATCCGCAATGTTCCACCATATGAGGTGGAAAGGCAGTGTTTCTATTTTCTATTGATTGCAATGGCATGGGGTTTGGGTCTGTGCTGCTCTCGCTTCGGGGGAGGTTAAGACGTACTCTACGGCAGGAGGACGCAGGGAGTGGGGGGGCGTGTGCGGTGGAGCGCTGCGGGGGGTGCTTTTTCCCCAATTTGGGGGTTGGTGGCGAAATGCTCTTGCTGCCTCTCCCTAAGACTTGGTGGTGGTGGTGTGCGCAGGTTTCCTCGACTCCGAACCTGAATGGCACTTTTCTACCTCCCCGCCCCTCTTGGAATGCCACGGGGTGGGTGTGGAGGGAAGATCTCTTGATGGTGGGGGGGCAGGTGTCAGGAAAGACGAGAATTAGTCTACACCAGTGGTCTTCAAACGGTTTATGCCAAGGCCCCCCTGAGAAAACAATAAATTATTCGGGGCCCCCCTGCCCCACCCCTCTGTGTTGGTGTTAACTTTTTTTATAGATATAGCTGCGAAATGTGGGATGTCCATACACGAGCACACTGGATTGTTTTGCATATGAGACTCTGACAAGCATGC
Organism: Ambystoma mexicanum; assembly: GCF_040938575.1. Taxonomy (NCBI): domain Eukaryota; kingdom Metazoa; phylum Chordata; class Amphibia; order Caudata; family Ambystomatidae; genus Ambystoma; species Ambystoma mexicanum. The sequence goes on from NC_090921.1 coordinate 119,065,744, forward strand.
CAATCAAGGAAGTTGGCTCACATTGTAAATCCACTAGGCCAGGGGTCTTCAAAATGTTTTGGCCTGGGCCCCCCTGAGCAAAATATGGGCAGGCCAGGGCCCCCCAAAGAAATGCCAAATGGACAGTATGTATTGCGCACTGTCACTGCACCCTACTCCCAGTATAGTCCCTGGGCTCCCCCACCTGCTCCCATCACAGTGGCTGGGCTCCCTCACCACACTCCTACCCAGTCCCTAGGCTCTCCCCACACCATCACACACCCTGGGCTCTCCCCACCCTGCTCCCACCACTATCCCATGGTTCCCGCCCATCCTGCTCTCACCACAGTCCTTGGGCTCCCCGGTCCCGTTCCCAACACAGTCCGAGAGCCAGTGGCGGCTGGTGAATTTTTTAAGTGGAGGGGCATAACTATTTCCCCCAAAAATGCCATAGCGACCGAGCGCAGTGAGGGAGTCCGAACCAATCAAGAGGAGGTTCGGGGGGTGACCCCCGTGAATTTTTTAAATAAAATAATGGGTTAAAATGTTGCATTGTAGAGCATTCTTTAAAGAAAAATGGGTAAATATCCAAACAGTTTGCAATTGCTGCTGGGGCGGCCCAGGGGGCAGGCATGACATGTTTTACTGGACATCTATGATGGATGTCCAGCAAAAATATACCTTCCCTGCCCCCTGGGCCCCACTAGGCCTAACACAATCAACATGGTTATGTGTGTATGCAAGGCACTGGGGTGCCAAGGGGGGAAAGCATGGTATATTTGACTGGACATCTATGATAGAAATCCAGTAAAAAAAATACAACACCCCTGTCCCTTGTGCTCCACAGCACCCCAGAAGGAGAGCTGATTTTGGCAGGTGGGTAGGGGGATTGTGCAACAAAGGCATTTAGGCATTTTTAAAATGCCTTTGTTGTGCAACCCTCCTTCCCCCCTCTATCCACCACTTGCCAAAATCAGCTCAACAGACCAAAACAAACTAACACACACACACACACACACACACACACACACATTCATACAGCAATCACTCTATCATCCATCACCATACACTCACACATAACACAAGCATTCACGCATCCATACACGTTTCAATAAAATAAATGAACATAAACATACCTTCTGCATTGGCCTGCGTGTGGGTGCTGAAACGCCCTGCTCCAGGCTGCTCTGTCCGTATGAGCGAGGAGACGCAGGAGCTCCCCATCGCACATACAGCCATGCAGTGCCCCAGCCAGCATTTCCAATGAGCTATGCAAGGCTGGCGAAGTAAAACGCCCACAGCCTTGCATGGCTCAGTGAGCATGTGCGGCTGGGGAATAAACTGCTCAGCCAGCCCAGGAGCACTCCATCAGCTGGAAAAAGCAGCGGAGGGAAAGCTCATTGTTTCACTGTGCCGGCTCCTTAGCTCCTCCATAATGGGTGAGGGGGCCACTGGGTGGGTGCCTCCTCACCATTATGGATGAGCCGCCAGGCTCGGACTGGCCTATAGGGCAAGGCCTGTACTGAAAATACAAAATGCCAGTCTGGGCCAGTCAAAATTGGCCATCTTTTTGGCCGATGTGGGCCAGTTTGATGAGTTACTTCACCATGCAGTTAGTCATTTTAACCATTGTTGCTGAATAAATATTCTATAAATATCACAATGTACTTACATTTTAGCACACAGCACCCCTTGGGTACTATTCAAACACTCTGTGAATAAATATCCATTTACAACTGTGGGCCACTTTTTTTATTGGTGCCTGAAACAGTGTCATGCTTCGGCCCGACCATGTGAGCTGCCCCTGCCCATTTCTTCCAATCTCACGGCCCCCCAGGGATGCGGCCACGGCACCCCACGGGGCCGCGCCCCACAGTTTGAATACCGCTGGCCTACACCGACACCTCTGCCAGATCACTGGAACCAGCGCGCGGGAGAACTGTGTGCCTGCAGCGTAGCCTCGGCTACCCCCCACCCCCACTCCCTCTACTCCTCATCTGCGTCTCTTTTTCCTCATTCTTCTCTTCCTTGACTCCCCTCACTCTCCACCCCTCCACTCCCATTCCCCACTTCACTCGACTTATCCTTCCCCATGGCTTACTTACCTCTATTTACCTCCAAGACTTCTTCTCCCTCAACTGCTCTTCCACGTCTGCATTTCTTCTACTAGCGCCCCCCCAACCCCCCCAATCCGCCCCCTCGCCCTTTATTCTCCCGCTACTCCCCACGGGTCACTTCCAAGCTCAATTACATTACAAGATCAATCACCTTCAAGTCCATTCTAAACTCAATCTCCTTCTAAGTCCAATCACCTGAAGTCACTTCTGAGCAAATTGCCTTCCAAGCTCAATCATTTCAGGTCACTTCCAAGCTTCACCCCTTCCAAGCTCAATCATTTCAGGTCACTTCCAAGCTTCACCCCTTCCAAGCTCAATAATTTCAAGTCACTTCCAAGCTTCACCCCTTCCAAGCGCTATCATTTCAGGTCACTTCCAAGCTTCACCCCTTCCAAGCTGAGTCATTTCAAGTCACTTCCAAGCTTCACCCCTTCCAAGCTCAATCATTTTAAGTCACTTCCAAGCTTCACCCCTTCCAAGCTATATCATTTCAGGTCACTTCCAAGCTTCACCCCTTCCAAGCTCTATCATTTCAGGTCACTTCCAAGCTTCACCCCGCCCAAACTCAACCATTTCAAGTAACTTTCAAGCTTCACCCCTTCCAAGCGCAATTATTTCAAGTCACTTCCAAGCTTCACCCCTTCCAAGCTCAATCATTTCAAGTCACTTCCAAGCTTCTCCCCTTCCAAACTCAACCATTTCAAGTAACTTTCAAGCATCACCCCTTCCAAGTTCAATCATTTCAAGTCCCTTCCAAGCTTCACCCCTTCCAAGCTCAATAATTTCAAATCACTTCCAAGCTTCACCCCTTCCAAACTCAATCATTTCAAGTTACTTCCAAGCTTCACCCATTCCAAGCTCAATCATTTCAAGTCATTTCCAAGCTCCACCACCTTCCCAGCTCAACTACTTTCAAGTACCTTCTAAAGTCAGTCACCTTTCAAATTAATTCACTTCACGTCACTTCCAAGCTCAATCACTTTCCAAGCTCAATCACCGGTACGTCCCCTCTAAGCTCAATCACCTCCCAACACGCATCACCTTCAAGTCCCCTCCAAGTTCAATCACTTTCTAGTCTCTTCCAAGCTCAATCATCCCCTCCCCCTCCCCCCACACACACACCCTGTTCTCTACGGGAAAAGGCTAGCAGGAGTGCTGCGTGCCAAGGAAGAGGAGCATTGACGGCTATCAGGCAGTGCTGGGTGTCAGGGTTGAGGTGCATTGACAGAGCTGTGTGTGGGTCCCAGGACTGAAGCAATAGTGCGTGCTGCAGATCCGGCTTGAGTGCATCTTTTCGCCACAGGAACAGGCTAGGCTAGCAGGGGGCGTGCGTGCCAAGGGGCTAGCAGGGGGTGTGCGTGCCAAGGAAGAGGTGCATCGAGGGAGCTGTTTGCGGGCCGGATCTCGGCGCTGGCTCAGGTGCGCTGGCAGAGCTGTGTACCAGTATGTGGGGGGTACAGCAGGGGCAGTTCACAGCTAATGTACGCTGGCACAGCAGTGTGTGGGGTCTAGACGAGGGGTGACAGGAGGCTTTGCTGCCCCAGGTAGAGATGCACACCTGGAGAGCTGCATTCGGGGAATCGCCCCGCCCGCGCACTGCCCCCGGTCGTCCCATTATCTGTTCATGTTCCCTGATTCTGGAATCGTTCGCTCTACCAACCTTCCTCTCTTCTCCCTCGATGAGGACGCGCTCTGGAGCGGTGCCCGCTCACCCCTGCGTCTCACGGCGGCCCCACCTGGAGGTCTGTCCGCGGGGAGCTCCGTAGCGCGAGTGCGCGCACCCAGGAAGTGTGTGGCATTTATGTCCTTCGAAGCAAGCCCATGAAACCGGTTCTGCGGGCGGCGGAGAGACAATGGGCTCACGGATGGTACGGCTCGCCCTCACAGCCACTAGTTCTCCCACATTCTGTCACACCCCTTGACCACATAATAGCCAGCTTCCTGGAGGCATGAGGCCCTGCCATGGCGATACCCCAAACACAAGTTCTACACAAAGCGGCGAGAGGCAGCATGACCTCAGCCTCGACCTTGACACAGGACAGACAGGTATAAAGCATCTGTTCCAACCGACGTTATGCTGAACAAGAACGACCCGGAGGCAGGATGGCGTACAGTGCTTTAAGTGGGCCGGGGCCTGCCGGGGCCGGCCCCGGCAGTCTCCAAAAAGTTGGGCTGAGCCGGGGCCCTGCCGGGGCCCCCGACCTCATCACGCCATGGCAGGACGCATTATCCCGCCGCGGCCGCAGCCGCGACGGTAGATGCGCCCACCACTTTAACGTCAGGCAAGCTGACAGAAGTGCCAGCCAGGCACACCGTTGCTGTGCCTGGCTGGCACTTCCGTCAGTCACTGTAACTTTCTCGGATGACCCCTCATCTGAGGGGCCATCAGAGGAAGCTAGAGTCCTTTAGTTTTCCCTTGCCAGGTCACTGACCCTCAGCGAACCCGCGGGCTCCATGATCAAATATGCACATTAGATCACGGAGCCCGCGGGTTCGCAGAGGGTGAAAGACGCCTCAGGGTCTGTGATCTCTGCTCAGAGCAGAGATCACTGAGCTCGAGGCGCCTTTCTCCTTTGGCAAGGCTTTATAAAAGATGCCTTCAACTGTGTACGTTTAAGCCATCTTTTATAAACGTAGAAATATTTCTATGTTTATAACAGACTGCTTGAATCGTACACAATTCAAGGCATCTTTTATAAAGCTTTGTCGACGGACAAAGCCACCTTGGGTTTTGTCCGTCCTCAACGCTTTATAAAAGATGCCTACTTTTCAAGCCGTCTTTTATAAACATAGACATATGTTACAAATGTCTATGTTTATAAAAGGCAGCTTGAAAAGTACACAGACCATAGTAAGGTAAGCACACAAGTGTGCGTAATTTACTATGCTTTGTGCACTTACAAGCCACCTTTTATAAACATAGAAATATGTAACATACATTGCTATGTATATAAAAGAAGGCTTGAAAAGTCACAAACCATAGTAGTACGCAAACAAATATATAAATGCTCAAATACATTTTTTTTTTTTTTTTTAAAACATTTTATTGGCATTTTTAAAGTGCGAAACAAACAACAAACAGTGACTTAGCAAACAACTTAAAACAAATTAACTAATTAACTACTTAACTTCCACAGCCTTCATAGAGCAATGTATCGTCCGTGATGGGGGGCGGAGGGGGGGGTCGGTGTGGAGCAAATCCGTGGTCGTGGGGGGCTGGGTATGGTGTTGGCCATTCTTGGAAACCAGTCACAGGCGGTATTCTGTTAGGAGCGAAAATTCAGGGGGGTTTGTGGTCGGAGGCAAATTGAATGTCATGCACCAGGGCCTTCCATGAGTCCAGAGCTTCATTGGAGTCGTCATCGTTCGAGCGGATACCATCCTGCCAGGCCCTAGTCTCCGCCTCCGTCCACTTTTCCAGGTCTTTGAGCCAACGTCCGTGTCTAGGGCCCCTTGGGGATTTCCATGCCATCGCCACGGACCTCTTCGCAAGGATGCAAGCAAGGTCCATTAATTTGACCTGATGCTTGTGTTTGCTGAGTCTGGGATGGGCTCCCAGCAGGCATTCCTTTGGGTTCCACTCGTATCTTGTGAGCCCCGCCTCAGTGCAAGTACGTTCCACCATGGACCAGAAGTGCGCAGTTTTGGTGCAGGTCCAAAGCATATGGATCAAGTCCGCCTTGTCGTTACCGCACCAGGGGCAGTGCGGGAGTGCACGATTGTTGAAGGTGGCAACTCTTAGCGGAGTCATGTATGTCCGGTATAGGACATTTAACTGGACTTGTTTAAATCTGGCATTCCTCGACACCTCCTTGGGGTACAGAAGTATTCGCTCCCATTCGCCGTCGGTGAGCGGGACCCCCAGGTCGGATTCCCATTTTTGTCTCAGGGGCGCGCTTTTTGGGTTGGGTCTGTCGTTCAGCTTGGCGTATAAGCGGGAGACCGGTCTCCAGCCATCTGCTAGGTCATACATCTCCTGAAGAAGGGGGTCCGGTGGGGGTTCCTCTGGCCAGACGGGCCATTGTGCCTTTGCCGTCCGCTTGAGGCGGTGGTACCACAAGAACTGGGCGTTTGAAATGCCTTCGTTGGCTTGTAAGGATTCGAGTTCTCTGAACGTGCCGTCTTCGAACAGATCTCCCCATGTGTAGATTCCAGCTCTCTCCCATTGTCTCGCTGTCGCTAAGTCTGCGTGGGTCTTGCACACGTCAGCCAGGATGGGGGCACTGGGATTGTAGGGGTGCTCCAGGTGTCGGAGAAAGCCGGTTCTGGCCCACACCTGCCGGCCCAAGGTGACAATCATGGGGACTCCTGAAGCTTGTTTCATCGGGTTCCAAAGCATCTCCTTGGGGAACAGCTTGGAAGTCTGGTTACGGAGGAGCTTCGTTTCCGACGAAAGTTCATCAGAAAGCCATTTCGTTGTGTGACTGAGCTGTGCGGCCAGATAGTACCTTTGCAAATCCGGTAGTTGTATCCCACCTTCTTTGTGCGGGAGCGTGAGTGTGGGGAGGGAGATCTTGTGTCTGGAGGACCCCCATATGAAGTCCTTGATGAGAGAGTCCAGTTTTTTGAAGAAAGGCGGCATGATGTAGAAGCATACGTTCGTGAAGTGGTACAAGAGGCGGGGGAGAACTATCATTTTGACTATTGCGGCTCTGCCCATTACCGCCAGTGGTAGCTTCGACCAAAAGTTCATGGATTTGCGAAGGGTCCTAACAGCTTTTTCCGTGTTATGGTCATGTGTGAGAGCTGGGGTATGGCACACGTCAATTCCCAGGTATTTAAAGTGCTCTAGTTGCCATCGTATCCCGACGTCTGGGAGGTCTGACTCAGCCAGGCCCCTAAGTCTCGCCAGCGGGAACGCACAAGACTTCAGTTTGCTGAATGTTATTCCGGAGTATCGGGAGTAGTTGTCGAGGATATCGAGCGCGACGTGTGCGTTGAGCCAGGGGTTATTCAAGTACAGGAGGACATCGTCCGCATACATGGATATTATGGCATAGTCCCTGCCCAGCCCGATGCCCGCGTCAAAATGTTGTGCCCTGAAGTAGGCAGCCACTGGCTCCAAGCCCAGTATATATAACATTGGGGATAGTGGGCATCCTTGTCGGGTGCCGCACTGTATCGGCCAGGCCTCGGACATCGTCGTTCCAGTCTTCACCCTCGCTGTCGGGGTGTTGTACAGTACCTCAATCCACCTCACGAAGCTCGCTCCAAAGCCGAATTCCTTTAGTACTTCAATCAACCACTCCCAATAGATGGAATCAAAAGCTTTTATGGCATCCAGAGAGAGTACAGCGAGGTCTTCATCTCGGTCGTGGGTCTCCGCCATGATATGTTGGAGCCTCCTCAGGTTCGCAGTGGTGTTGCGACCTGGCACAAAACCATTCTGGTCTTCATGGATCAAGGTTCCAATCACCTTCGCCAGCCTTTTAGCTAAAATTGTGGTCAGAATTTTACAGTCGTAGTTCAGCATGGCAATCGGGCGGTATGATTCGCAGTTGTTGGCGGGTTTGTTAGGTTTGAGTATAGGGATAATAATTGTCTCTTTCATGGAGTCAGGTAAGGTCCCAGTTTCAAATGCCTCCATATAGACCCTGTGGAGTGTCGGGGCAAGGGTCGCTGCGTAGGCTTTGTAGAATTCGGGCGGGAGTCCATCGCTCCCGGGGGTTTTACAAGTGGTCAGCGACTGGATCGCATATGTCACGTCCTCAGCGGTGATCTCTGCATCCAATGACTCTCTCTGGGCCTCCGTCAGACTTGGGAGCTCAATCTCGGCCAGTGTGGTCCTGATGTCGTCCACTGGTATTTTGGCGTCATGGGCGTACAACCTGGAGTAGAAGGCCGCAAAAGCTGAGTTGATATCTCGTTGCGTCCGGTGAGTCGTCCCCCTTTCATCCGTTATTTCGGTTGGGAGGTGTCTTGGAAACTCGCGCCCACACAGCCAGGCAAGCATTCTACCAGGCTTATCCGCTTCTTTGTGAGTTCTGGCTATGTAGGTCGCGTAGTCGAATTTGGACAGTCTGTTCCATGCCAATAGGCACTCCTCCCGGATGTCCTTCAACTCTGTTTCGGCATCGGGCGCATTATTGAGTTCGGATTCGAGGTGGGTGATCCTGTCTTCCAGTTTCTCCAGTTTCAGTCTCAGTTGCTTGCGAATACCTCCGGCACCTGATATAACTTCGCCTCTTGTGACAACTTTCATGGCCTCCCAGAGTGTGCTCCAGCGTGATACTGAACCTGTATTAATGTCGAGATAATCTTCAAGTTTGGTACCCAGTTCCTCCCTGAACACGTGGTCCGTGAGTGCTGCGGGTGGCATTCTCCATAGCGGGATTGGTGGCCTGGGTCCTCTAGGGGTCCATTGCATGATCAGCGGTGAGTGATCAGATATGGTTCTACCTAGGTAAAGTGTGTCGTCCACCTGCTGAGCCAGCGCGCGATCAATGAACAGATAGTCTATTCTCGTGTGGACCTTGTGGGGGGCCGAGTAATAGGAGTAGCTCCTCTCGTTGCGATGTTGTTCCCTCCAGATATCCACCAGGTCGAGCTGTTCTATTGCCGTGTTCAGCGCGTTAGACGCGAGGTTGTTCAGGGAACGGGGGGGACCGACCTGTCCAGAGCGCCGTTCCTGACGGAATTGAAGTCGCCGCCCCATATGAAAGCGCTCTCTCTCCTGGGAATGATTTTGGCAGTGAGCATTGCGAGGTGTGAGGGTATTCCTTGTTGCGGGAAATATGAGTTCACCAGGCACACCGGTATGGAATCGATGGTGCCCCATAATATTAGATATCTGCCCTCCTTATCGGCTTTGTGGCCCAACAGGTGGAAGGGGACAGTTGGGCTCACCCACGTGAACACTCCTCTGGCGAATTTGGAATAAGGCGCCCCTTTCCCAGTACCTCCCCACTTATCGGAGAGTTTGGCCGTTGCTTCGTCCGTGAGGTGGGTTTCTTGGAGCATTGCTATTGATATCTTTTTCCTACGCAGATAGGAGTGGATCCGATTCCTTCTCATGTACGTGCCCATGCCCCTCACATTCCACGTCATCACCTTGATTTGGGACGCCATGGAGTTATTGTTTCAGCCTCGTCTTCCACGCCTCCCCCGCCTCCGGGCGGTACATTATCCCCCTCAGGGTCTGGCGACGTCCCGTCCGCCGCCCCCAAGAGCCTCCGGTCCCATTTTTCTGCTTCATTAGTAGTCTGAGGGCTGTGGTGTGAACAAAAACAAATAACAAAACTAAAACTGGTGCGCCCAGCAACGACAGAGTCTTGAGGGTGCTCAGGCGCTCTCGTACCGTCTGGACCCATCCGGGTATCGGGCACGAGGAAGGTCGGGCAGGCAACTGGCCTGACCTATTCTGTTCGTGGGGGGTGGGGCCCTGTGCCTGGCGGGGGCCGAGCGAGGGCCGTTTCATCTTTGCGAACTATTGGGTGATGTTACCTTCTTCTTAGATCGTGTGCCTAACGTCCGAGTTGAGTATATGAGGCATGACATCTTCGCATCGGGCGAGGGGGTCATCAATTCGCGGAAAGTTGAGAGTCATTGTCCGCTGCTAGATTGTTGTCCTCTAGCCACATGGTCGCCGCTGCCGGGGATTCCAAGAAGATCGCCCTGCCCTTGTGGATCACTTTTAGTCTGGAGGGGTAGAGCAACATATATTTTAGGTCTAGTTGTCTGAGCCGAGCCTTGATCGGCACGAATGAGTTCCTCTCCCGTTGAACTTTCGGGGTGTAATCAGGGTAGATCGTGATCTTAGAGTCGTTGCGTTCGATAGGGCCCTCCTCTCTGGAGTGTCGGAGGATAATCTCCCTATCTCGGAAGTTCAGAACTTTGGCAATTATAGGGCGGGGGCGCGAGCCCGGCGGGGGTTTCTTCTGCAGCAATCTGTGCGCCCTTTCAATCGAGAATCCCTGCGTCAGCTTTCCTGCGCCCACCTCCTGTTGTATCAGGGATTCCACATAGGCCGTCGGATTCGGGCCCTCGCTTCCCTCCGGTACCCCCAGTATTCGGATGTTGGCGCGTCTGGCTTGGCCCTCGGCCTCTTCGGCCCTGGCTTCAAGTGTGAGTACCTTCCGTTCTAGGTCCGTCACCTTGGCCTTCAGCTCCGTTGTGTCTCCCGACGTCTCTTTAATGGTGGATTCGGCGGAGGTCACCCTTTCCGTCAAGTTGCGGGCGTCCTGGCGCACAAGCTGCAGCTCAGATTTGAACTCCCCAATTCTCATGTCTATGAACGCACGCAATGATTCAATCGCCTCCAGTACTTGTGCTTGGTTTTCTGGGGAACCTGTTGGTTGCGCTCGGGGGGGTTCAGGAGTGGAAGCACTTGGCTGCGGAGGAGTCTTCGCTTTAGCGGACACGTAGGTGTCCATGGTGCTTGCCTTTGTCTTGTTCCTGGATGCCATATTGGCGCCACTCAATCGTGTGGAGACAGGCGCCGGGGTTATTTGTCGGAAGCAGGGTGGTCCAGGCTCAAGTTTTCAAGAGGGTGTACAGTGGGATATTTATCAGGTCGTTCGCGCTCATGCCCGGCGCTCTCCCCACCGCCACCGTCGTCTGTTGTCGACGGCCGGGGCCGTGCTCGGTGGTGTGGGTCTGAGCCCCGGCCGGGGGCTCTGGTTGGTTCAACTCAGCAGGGCCGGATAGAAGTAGAGGCTCCTCACCCCCGATGCAGTCGCAGCAGAAGTTGATAGGTCGGTTTGGCTGCAAGAGCGGCCGGCGTTCTCCTGCGACATTAGTTTCGTAAGATGGCCGCCATCTTGGGTCCCGCCAAGGGGGGGGACCGTTATCGGGACGAATCCGTGGGCTCGGGGGCCCGGATCCAGGGGAAGACCTCTGCAGCGTATCCGGGGTCGGTTCCCCTCCCCTCGGAACCGATTCTTTCTATCTCATGTGCGATTTTAAGTAGGCAAAAGGATCTGGAAACGGCGCCTCGGCCGGAGCACGGCGACTCAGCTTCCACTCGCCATGAGCTCCAGGCCACGCCCCAAATACATTTATATATTTGTTTGCGCACCTTACTATGATTTGTGCACTTTTAGGCCACTCCCACAATGGAAGCCACGCCCCCAAAGGAGGGCCCCCCCTCAATTTCTTACCCCACTTAAAGCACTGGCGTTAGAGACAGAGGGACTCGAGTTCCTCACACTAAGAGCATCGCTGTGTCAGTCCAACGGAGCTTTGCAGCGTCCCCGAGACAGATGCCCTACACTTTGAGGGTCTTAAAGTCATATCCTCCTAAATAGGAGGGCCCTGAGTCAAAACCCTCAGAGTAAGAGGGTATGAGAGCAAGACTCTTCTGAATCGGAGGGTCGTGATGTCAGTACCCCCCTCAGACACAGAAGGTTTCCAAGTCGGAACCGTTCACTCCTGGAGGGTCTCATGGTCCGAGTAAGTAAGACAAAACATGTTCAATTGTCAGGGTCCCTCAGGCTAGGAGGGTCTCCACGTTAGAGCTCATCCATCAGGGCGGGTGTCTCTGCTGAAGCGTCTCAGACCACGAGGGTCTCAATGTCAGCATCGCCCACTAAGGAAGAGTCAACCTGTCAGACTAGGAGGGTCTTCACGTTAGAGCTCTTCCATCCAGAAGGGTGTTTCTACTGACCCGTCTCAGACCATGAGGGTCTCAATGTCAGCATTGCCTACTTAGGAAGAGTCAACCTGTCAGACTAGGATCGTCTTCACGTTAGAGCTCTTCCATCCAGAAGGGTGTTTCTACTGACGCATCTTAGACCACGAGGGTCTCAATGTCAGCATCGTCACTTAGGAAGAGTGAACCCATCAGACTAGGAGGGTTTCCACGTTAGAGCTCTTCCATCCACAAGGGTGCCTCTACTTAATTTAATTTGGGATTTATATAGCGCTACGAACCCTCAGGTATCTGAGCGCTGCTTATTACCCATGGTGTGTGGTGCTCATTTATCGACCTCGGAAGGATGAAAGGCTGAGTTAGGCTGAGTTTGGCCCCGCCAGGATTCGAACCTGCGTCAGCAGGCTCTGCACCGATGTCAAAACGAGCGCTCTACTCGCTGTGCCCTTCTACTGAAGCATCTCAGACCATGAGGGTCTCAATGTCAGCATCGTTCACTTAGGAAGGCTCTACCCATCAGACTAGGAGGGTCTCCAAGTTATGGCCCTTCCATCCAGAAGGGTGTCTCTACTGAAGCATCTCAGACCATGAGGGTCTCACTGTCAGCATCGTTCATTTAGGAAGACTCAACCCATCAGAATAGGAGGTTCTCCAGGTTAGAGCTCTTCTATCCAGAAGGGTGACTCTACTGAAGCATCTCAGACCATGAGGGTCTCAATGTCAGCATCGTTCACTTATGAAGGCTCAACCCATCAGATACGGAGGGTCTCCACGTTAGAGCTCTACCATCCAGAAGGGTGTCTCTACTGAAGCGTCTCAGACCATGAGAGTCTCAATGTCAGCATCGTTCACTTAGGAAGGCTCAACCCATCACACTAGGAGGGTCTCCATGTTAGAGCTCATCCATCAGGGAGGGTGTCTCTGCTGAAGCGTCTCAGACCACGAGGGTCTCAATGTCAGCATCGCCCACTTAGGAAGAGTCAACCTGTCAGACTAGGAGGGTCTTCACGTTAGAGCTCTTCCATCCAGAAGGGTGCCTCTACTGAAGCGTCTCAGACCATGAGGGTCTCAATGTCAGCATCGTTCACTTAGGAAGGCTCTACCCATCAGACTAGGAGGGTCTCCATGTTATAGCCCTTCCATCCAGAAGGGTGTCTCTACTGCAGCGTCTCAGACCATGAGGGCCTCAATCAGCATCGTTCACTTAGGAAGGCTCTACCCATCAGACTAGGAGGGTCTCCACGTTATAGCCCTTCCATCCAGAAGGGTGTCTCTACTGAAGCATCTCAGACCATGAGGGTCTCAATGTCAGCATCGTTGATTTAGGAAGACTCAACCCATCAGACTAGGAGGTTCTCCAGGTTAGAGCTCTTCTATCCAGAAGGGTGTCTCTATTGAAGAGTCTCAGACCATGAGGGTCTCAATGTCAGCATCGTTCACTTAGGAAGGCTCAACCCATCAGACTAGGAGGGTCTCCACGTTAGAGCTCTTCCATCCAGAAGGGTGTTTCTACTGACGCTTCTCAGACCATGAGGGTCTCAATGTCAGCATCGCCCACTTAAGCAGGGTCAACCTGTCAGACTAGGAGGGTCTTCACGTTAGAGCTCTTCCATCCAGAAGGGTGCTTCTACTGACGCGTCTCAGACCATGAGGGTCTCAATGTCAGCATCGTCCACTTAGGAAGCCTCAACCCATCAGATTAGGAGCGTCTCCACGTTAGAGCTCTACCATCCAGAAGGGTGTCTCTACTGAAGCGTCTCAGACCATGAGGGTCTCAATGTCAGCATCGTTCATTTAGGAAGACTCAACCCATCAGACTAGGAGGGTCTCCACGTTAGAGCTCTTCTATCCAGAAGGGTGTCTCTACTGAAGCGTCTCAGACCATGAGGGTATCAATGTCAGCATTGTTCACTTAGGAAGGCTCTACCCATCAGACTAGGAGGGTCTTCACGTTATAGCCCTTCCATCCAGAACGGTGTCTCTACTGAAGCGTCTCAGACCATGAGGGTCTCAATGTCAGCATTGTTCACTTAGGAAGGCTCAACCCATCAGATTAGGAGCGTCTCCACGTTAGAGCTCTACCATCCAGAAGGGTGTCTCTACTGAAGAGTCTGAGACCATGAGGGTCTCAATGTCAGCATCGTTCACTTAGGAAGGTTCAAACCATCAGACTAGGAGGGTCTCCACGTTAGAGCTCTACCATCCAGAAGGGTGTCTCTACTGAAGCGTCTGAGACCATGAGGGTCTCAATGTCAGCATTGTTCACTTAGGAAGACTCAACCCATCAGACTAGGAGGTTCTCCACATTAGAGCTCTTCCATCCAGAAGGGTGTTTCTACTGACGCTTCTCAGACCATGAGGGTCTCAATGTCAGCATCGCCCACTTAGGAAGAGTCAACCTGTCAGACTAGGAGGGTCTTCACGTTAGAGCTCTTCCACCCAGAAGGGTGTCTCTACTGAAGCATCACAGACCCTGAGGGTCTCAATGTCAGCATTGTTCACTTAGGAAGGCTCTACCCATCAGACTAGGAGGGTCTCCATGTTATAGCCCTTCCATCCAGAATGGTGTCTCTACTGAAGCATCTCAGACCATGAGGCTCTCAATGTCAGCATCGTTCACTTACGAAGGCTCTACCCATCAGACTAGGAGGGTCTCCATGTTATAGCCCTTCCATCCAGAAGGGTGTCTCTACTGAAGCGTCTCAGACCATGAGGGCCTCAATGTCATCATCGTTCACTTAGGAAGGCTCTACTCATCAGACTAGGAGGGTCTCCACATTATAGCCCTTCCATCCAGAAGGGTGTCTCTACTGAAGCATCTCAGACCATGAGGGTCTCAATGTCAGCATCGTTCATTTGAGAAGGCTCAACCCATCAGACTAGGTAGGAGAGTCTCCACATTAGAGCTCTACCATCCATAAGGGTGTCTCTACTGAAGCATCTCAGACCATGAGGGTCTCAATGTCATCATCGTTCACTTAGGAAGCCTCAACCCATCAGACTAGGAGGTTCTCCAGGTTAGAGCTCTTCTATCCAGAAGGGTGTCTCTACTGAAGCGTCTCAGACCATGAGGGTCACAATGTCAGCATCGTTCACTTAGGAAGGCTCAACCCATCAGACTAGGAGGGTCTCCACGTTAGAGCTCTACCATCCAGAAGGGTGTCTCTACTGAAGCATCTCAGACCGTGATGGTCTCAATGTCAGCAACGTTCACTTAGGAAGACTCAACCCATCAGACTAGGAGGTTCTCCACATTAGAGCTCTTCCATCCAGAAGGGTGTTTCTACTGACACTTCTCAGACCATGAGGGACTCAATGTCAGCAACGCCCACTTAGGAATAGTGAACCTGTCAGACTAGGAGGGTCTTCACGTTAGAGCTTTTCCATCCAGAAGGGTGCTTCTACTGACGCATCTCAGACCATGAGGATCTCAATGTCAGCATCGTCCACTTAGGTAGAGTCAACCCATCAGACTAGGAGGGTCCCCACGTTAGAGCTCTTCCATCCAGAAGGGTGTCTCTACTGAAGCGTCTCAGACCATGAGGGTCTCAATGTCAGCATTGTTCACTTAGGAAGGCTCTACCCATCAGACTAGGAGGGTCTCCATGTTATAGCCCTTCCATCCAGAAGGGTTATCTACAGAAGTGTCTCAGACCATGAAGGCCTCAATTTCAGCATCGTCCACTTAGGAAGGCTCTACCCATCAGACTAGGAGGGTCTTCACATTATAGCCCTTCCATCCAGAAGGGTGTCTCTACTGAAGCGTCTCAGACCATGAGGGTCTCAATGTCAACATCGTTCACTTAGGAAGGCTCAACCCATCAGGTTAGGAGCGTCTCCACGTTAGAGCTCTACCATCCAGAAGGGTGTCTCTACTGAAGCGTCTCAGACGATGAGGGTCTCAATGTCAGCATCGTTCACTTAGGAAGACTCAACCCATCAGACTAGGAGGGTCTCCACGTTAGAGCTCTCCTATCCAGAAGGGTGTCTCTACCGAAGCGTCTCAGACCATGAGGGTCTCAATGTCAGCATTGTTCACTTAGGAAGGCTCTACCCATCAGACTAGGAGGTTCTTTACGTTATAGCCCTTCCATTCAGAAGGGTGTCTCTACTGATGCTTCTCAGACCATGAGGGTCTCTATGTCAGCATTGTTTACTTAGGAAGGCTCAACCCATCAGATTAGGAGCGTCTCCACGTTAGAGCTCTACCATCCAGAAGGGTGTCTCTACTGAAGCGTCTCAGACCATGAGGGTCTCAATGACAGCATCGTTCACTTAGGAAGGCTCAACCCATCAGACTAGGAGGTGCTCCACGTTAGAGCTCTACCATCCAGAAGGGTGTCTCTACTGAAGCGTCTCACACCATGAGGGTCTCAATGTCAGCATTGTTCACTTAGGAAGACTCAACCCATTAGATTAGGAGGTTCTCCATATTAGAGCTCTTGCATCCAGAAGAGTGTTTCTACTGACGCTTCTCAGACCATGAGGGTCTCAATGTCAGCAACGCCCACTTAGGAATAGTCAACCTGTCAGACTAGGAGGGTCTTCACGTTAGAGCTCTTCCATCCAGAAGGGTGCTTCTACTGACGCGTCTCAAACCATGAGGGTCTCAATGTCAGCATCGTCCACTTAGGTAGAGTCAACCCATCAGACTAGGAGGACACGTTAGAGCTCTTCCATCCAGAAGGGTGTCTCTACTGAAGCGTCTCAGACCATGAGGGTCTCAATGTCAGCATTGTTCACTTAGGAAGGCTCTACCCATCAGACTAGGAGGGTCTTCACATTATAGCCCTTCCATCCAGAAGGGTGTCTCTACTGAAGCGTTTCAGACCATGAGGGTCTCAATGTCAGCATCGTTCACTTAGGAAAGCTCAACCCATCAGATTAGGAGCGTCTCCATGTTAGAGCTCTACCATCCAGAAGGGTGTCTCTACTGAAGCGTCTCAGACCATGAGGGTCTTAATGTCAGCATCGTTCACTTAGGAAGACTCAACCCATCAGGCTAGGAGGGACTCCACGTTGAAGCTCTCCTATCCAGAAGGTGTCTCTACTGAAGCGTCTCAGACCATGAGTGTCTCAATGTCAGCATTGTTCACTTAGGAAGACTCAACCCCTCAGACTAGGAGGTTCTTTATGTTATAGCCCTTCCATTCAGAAGGGTGTCTCTACTGAAGTGTCTCAGACCATGAGGGTCTCAATGTCAGCATCGTTCACTTAGGAAGGCTCAACCCATCAGACTAGGAGGGTGTCCACGTTAGAGCTCTACCATCCAGAAGGGTGTCTCTACTGAAGCGTCTCAGACCATGAGGGTCTCAATGTCAGCATCGTTCACTTAGGAAGGCTCTACCCATCAGACTAGGAGGGTCTTCACATTATAGCCCTTCCATCCAGAAGGGTGTCTCTACTGAAGCGTCTCAGACCATGAGGGTCTCAATGTCAGCATCGTTCACTTAGGAAAGCTCAACCCATCAGATTAGGAGCGTCTCCACGTTAGAGCTCTACCATCCAGAAGGGTGTCTCTACTGAAGCGTCTCAGACCATGAGGGTCTTAATGTCAGCATCGTTCACTTAGGAAGACTCAACCCATCAGACTAGGAGGGACTCCACGTTGGAGCTCTCCTATCCAGAAGGTGTCTCTACTGAAGCGTCTCAGACCATGAGTGTCTCAATGTCAGCATTGTTCACTTAGGAAGGCTCTACCCATCAGACTAGGAGGTTCTTTATGTTATAGCCCTTCCATTCAGAAGGGTGTCTCTACTGAAGTGTCTCAGACCATGAGGGTCTCAATGTCAGCATCGTTCACTTAGGAAGGCTCAACCCATCAGATTAGGAGCGTCTCCACATTATAGCCCTTCCATCCAGAAGGGTGTCTCTACTGAAGCGTCTCAGACCATGAGGGTCTCAATGTCAGCATCGTTCACTTAGGAAGGCTCAACCCATCAGACTAGGAGGGTGTCCACGTTAGAGCTTTACCATCCAGAAGGGTGTCTCTACTGAAGCGTCTCAGACCATGAGGGTCTCAATGTCAGCATCGTTCACTTAGGTAGAGTCAACCCATCAGACTGGGAGGGTTCCCATGTTAGAGCTCTACCATCCAGAAGGGTGTCTCTACTGAAGCGTCTGAGACCATGAGGGTCTCAATGTCAGCATTGTTCACTTAGGAAGGCTCAACCCATCAGACTAGGAGGGTCTTCACGTTAGAGCTCTTCCATCCAGAATGGTACTTCTACTGACGCGTCTCAGACCATGAGGGTCTCAATGTCAGCATCGTCCACTTAGGTAGAGTCAACCCATCAGACTGGGAGGGTTCCCATGTTAGAGGGTTTATGGTCATAATCTCGAGAAAAAAAATCTCGAAAAAAAAATCTAAAAAAAAAGGTCGAAAAAAAAAGTCACATTTTTTTTTAATGACGTTTTTAATTCGAAATGGGGGGTTTCCCCCCAAACCCCCTTTTTTAATTTATTATTTTTTTTACCATTTTTTTTAAAATCCCGGACCCCAAAATAAATATATAATTAAAAAAAGAGAAATTCAACTTTTTTTTTTCGGTCTTTTTTTTTCGACCTTATTGTTAGTCGAGATTTTTTTTCGATATTTTGACTGACCAACATGTTAGAGCTCTTCCATCCAGAAGGGTGTCTCTACTGAAGCGTCTCAGACCATGAGGGTCTCAATGTCAGCAGTGTTCACTTAGGAAGACTCAACCCACCAGACTAGGAGGTTCTCCACATTAGAGCTCTTCCATCCAGAAGAGTGTTTCTACTGACGCTTCTCAGACCATGAGGGTCTCAATGTCAGCAACGCCCACTTAGGAATAGTCAACCTGTCAGACTAGGAGGGTCTTCACGTTAGAGCTCTTCCATCCATAAGGGTGTCTCTACTGAAGCATCTCAGACCATGAGGGTCTCAATGTCAGCATCGTTCACTTAAGAAGGCTCAACCCATCAGACTAGGAGAGTCTCCACATTAGAGCTCTACCATCCATAAGGGTGTCTCTACTGAAGCATCTCAGACCATGAGGGTCTCAATGTCAGCATCGTTCACTTAAGAAGTCTCAACCCATCAGACTAGGAGAGTCTCCACATTAGAGCTCTACCATCCATAAGGGTGTCTCTACTGAAGCGTCTCAGACCATGAGGGTCACAATGTCAGCAGTGTTCACTTAGGAAGACTCAACCCACCAGACTAGGAGGTTCTCCACATTAGAGCTCTTCCATCCAGAAGAGTGTTTCTACTGACGCTTCTCAGACCATGAGGGTCTCAATGTCAGCAACGCCCACTTAGGAATAGTCAACCTGTCAGACTAGGAGGGTCTTCACGTTAGAGCTCTTCCATCCATAAGGGTGTCTCTACTGAAGCATCTCAGACCATGAGGGTCTCAATGTCAGCATCGTTCACTTAAGAAGGCTCAACCCATCAGACTAGGAGAGTCTCCACATTAGAGCTCTACCATCCATAAGGGTGTCTCTACTGAAGCATCTCAGACCATGAGGGTCTCAATGTCAGCATCGTTCACTTAAGAAGTCTCAACCCATCAGACTAGGAGAGTCTCCACATTAGAGCTCTACCATCCATAAGGGTGTCTCTACTGAAGCGTCTCAGACCATGAGAGTCTCAATGTCATCATCGTTCACTTAGGAAGACTCAACCCATCAGACTAGGAGGTTCTCCAAGTTAGAGCTCTTCTATCCAGAAGGGTGTCTCTACTGAAGCGTCTCAGACCATGAGGGTCACAATGTCAGCATCGTTCACTTAGGAAGACTCAACCCACCAGACTAGGAGGTTCTCCACATTAGAGCTCTTCCATCCAGAAGAGTGTTTCTACTGACGCTTCTCAGACCATGAGGGTCTCAATGTCAGCAACGCCCACTTAGGAATAGTCAACCTGTCAGACTAGGAGGGTCTTCACGTTAGAGCTCTTCCATCCATAAGGGTGTCTCTACTGAAGCATCTCAGACCATGAGGGTCTCAATGTCAGCATCGTTCACTTAAGAAGGCTCAACCCATCAGACTAGGAGAGTCTCCACATTAGAGCTCTACCATCCATAAGGGTGTCTCTACTGAAGCATCTCAGACCATGAGGGTCTCAATGTCAGCATCGTTCACTTAAGAAGTCTCAACCCATCAGACTAGGAGAGTCTCCACATTAGAGCTCTACCATCCATAAGGGTGTCTCTACTGAAGCGTCTCAGACCATGAGGGTCACAATGTCAGCAGTGTTCACTTAGGAAGACTCAACCCACCAGACTAGGAGGTTCTCCACATTAGAGCTCTTCCATCCAGAAGAGTGTTTCTACTGACGCTTCTCAGACCATGAGGGTCTCAATGTCAGCAACGCCCACTTAGGAATAGTCAACCTGTCAGACTAGGAGGGTCTTCACGTTAGAGCTCTTCCATCCATAAGGGTGTCTCTACTGAAGCATCTCAGACCATGAGGGTCTCAATGTCAGCATCGTTCACTTAAGAAGGCTCAACCCATCAGACTAGGAGAGTCTCCACATTAGAGCTCTACCATCCATAAGGGTGTCTCTACTGAAGCATCTCAGACCATGAGGGTCTCAATGTCAGCATCGTTCACTTAAGAAGTCTCAACCCATCAGACTAGGAGAGTCTCCACATTAGAGCTCTACCATCCATAAGGGTGTCTCTACTGAAGCGTCTCAGACCATGAGAGTCTCAATGTCATCATCGTTCACTTAGGAAGACTCAACCCATCAGACTAGGAGGTTCTCCAAGTTAGAGCTCTTCTATCCAGAAGGGTGTCTCTACTGAAGCGTCTCAGACCATGAGGGTCACAATGTCAGCATCGTTCACTTAGGAAGGCTCAACCCATCAGATTAGGAGGGTCTCCTCATTAGAGCTCTACCATCCATAAGGGTGTCTCTACTGAAGCGTCTCAGACCATGAGGGTCTCAATGTCATCATCGTTCACTTAGGAAGACTCTACCCATCAGACTAGGAGGTTCTCCACATTAGAGCTCTTCCATCCAGAAGAGTGTTTCTACTGACGCTTCTCAGACCATGAGGGTCTCAATGTCAGCAATGCCCACTTAGGAATAGTCAACCTGTCAGACTAGGAGGGTCTTCACGTTAGAGCTCTTCCATCCAGAAGGGTGCTTCTACTGACGCGTCTCAGACCATGAGGGTCTTAATGACAGCATCGTCCACTTAGGTAGAGTCAACCCATCAGACTAGGAGGGTCCCCACGTTAGAGCTCTTCCATCCAGAAGGGTGTCTCTACTGAAGCGTCTCAGACCATGAGGGTCTCAATGTCAGCATTGTTCACTTTGGAAGGCTCTACCCATCAGACTAGGAGGGTCTCCATGTTATAGCCCTTCCATCCAGAAGGGTATTCTACTGAAGTGTCTCAGACCATGAAGGCCTCAATGTCAGCATCGTTCACTTAGGAAGGCTCTACCCATCAGACTAGGAGGGTCTTCACATTATAGCCCTTCCATCCAGAAGGGTGTCTCTACTGAAGCGTCTCAGACCATGAGGGTCTCAATGTCAGCATTGTTCACTTAGGAAGGCTCAATCCATCAGATTAGGAGCGTCTCCACGTTAGAGCTCTACCATCCAGAAGGGTGTCTCTACTGAAGCGTCTCAGACCATGAGGGTCTCAATGTCAGCATCGTTCACTTAGGAAGACTCAACCCATCAGACTAGGAGGGTCTCCACGTTAGAGCTCTACCATCCAGAAGGGTGTCTCTACTGAAGCGTCTCAGACCATGAGGGTCTCAATGTCAGCATCGTTCACTTAGGAAGACTCAACCCATCAGACTAGGAGGGTCTCCACGTTAGAGCTCTACCATTCAGAAGGGTGTCTCTACTGATGCTTCTCAGACCATGAGGGTCTCTATGTCAGCATTGTTTACTTAGGAAGGCTCAACCCATCAGATTAGGAGCGTCTCCACGTTAGAGCTCTACCATCCAGAAGGGTGTCTCTACTGAAGCGTCTCAGACCATGAGGGTCTCAATGACAGCATCGTTCACTTAGGAAGGCTCAACCCATCAGACTAGGAGGTGCTCCACGTTAGAGCTCTACCATCCAGAAGGGTGTCTCTACTGAAGCGTCTCACACCATGAGGGTCTCAATGTCAGCATTGTTCACTTAGGAAGACTCAACCCATTAGATTAGGAGGTTCTCCATATTAGAGCTCTTGCATCCAGAAGAGTGTTTCTACTGACGCTTCTCAGACCATGAGGGTCTCAATGTCAGCAACGCCCACTTAGGAATAGTCAACCTGTCAGACTAGGAGGGTCTTCACGTTAGAGCTCTTCCATCCAGAAGGGTGCTTCTACTGACGCGTCTCAAACCATGAGGGTCTCAATGTCAGCATCGTCCACTTAGGTAGAGTCAACCCATCAGACTAGGAGGACACGTTAGAGCTCTTCCATCCAGAAGGGTGTCTCTACTGAAGCGTCTCAGACCATGAGGGTCTCAATGTCAGCATTGTTCACTTAGGAAGGCTCTACCCATCAGACTAGGAGGGTCTCCATGTTATAGCCCTTCCATCCAGAAGGGTATCTCTACTGAAGTGTCTCAGACCATGAAGGCCTCAATGTCAGCATCGTTCACTTAGGAAGGCTCTACCCATCAGACTAGGAGGGTCTTCACATTATAGCCCTTCCATCCAGAAGGGTGTCTCTACTGAAGCGTTTCAGACCATGAGGGTCTCAATGTCAGCATCGTTCACTTAGGAAAGCTCAACCCATCAGATTAGGAGCGTCTCCATGTTAGAGCTCTACCATCCAGAAGGGTGTCTCTACTGAAGCGTCTCAGACCATGAGGGTCTCAATGTCAGCATCGTTCACTTAGGAAGGCTCAACCCATCAGATTAGGAGCGTCTCCACATTATAGCCCTTCCATCCAGAAGGGTGTCTCTACTGAAGCGTCTCAGACCATGAGGGTCTCAATGTCAGCATCGTTCACTTAGGAAGGCTCAACCCATCAGATTAGGAGCGTCTCCACATTATAGCCCTTCCATCCAGAAGGGTGTCTCTACTGAAGCGTCTCAGACCATGAGGGTCTCAATGTCAGCATCGTTCACTTAGGAAGGCTCAACCCATCAGACTAGGAGGGTGTCCACGTTAGAGCTCTACCATCCAGAAGGGTGTCTCTACTGAAGCGTCTCAGACCATGAGGGTCTCAATGTCAGCATCGTTCACTTAGGAAGGCTCTACCCATCAGACTAGGAGGGTCTTCACATTATAGCCCTTCCATCCAGAAGGGTGTCTCTACTGAAGCGTCTCAGACCATGAGGGTCTCAATGTCAGCATCGTTCACTTAGGAAAGCTCAACCCATCAGATTAGGAGCGTCTCCACGTTAGAGCTCTACCATCCAGAAGGGTGTCTCTACTGAAGCGTCTCAGACCATGAGGGTCTTAATGTCAGCATCGTTCACTTAGGAAGACTCAACCCATCAGACTAGGAGGGACTCCACGTTGGAGCTCTCCTATCCAGAAGGTGTCTCTACTGAAGCGTCTCAGACCATGAGTGTCTCAATGTCAGCATTGTTCACTTAGGAAGGCTCTACCCATCAGACTAGGAGGGTCTTTATGTTATAGCCCTTCCATTCAGAAGGGTGTCTCTACTGAAGTGTCTCAGACCATGAGGGTCTCAATGTCAGCATCGTTCACTTAGGAAGGCTCAACCCATCAGATTAGGAGCATCTCCACATTATAGCCCTTCCATCCAGAAGGGTGTCTCTACTGAAGCGTCTCAGACCATGAGGGTCTCAATGTCAGCATCGTTCACTTAGGAAGGCTCAACCCATCAGACTAGGAGGGTGTCCACGTTAGAGCTTTACCATCCAGAAGGGTGTCTCTACTGAAGCGTCTCAGACCATGAGGGTCTCAATGTCAGCATCGTTCACTTAGGTAGAGTCAACCCATCAGACTGGGAGGGTTCCCATGTTAGAGCTCTACCATCCAGAAGGGTGTCTCTACTGAAGCGTCTGAGACCATGAGGGTCTCAATGTCAGCATTGTTCACTTAGGAAGGCTCAACCCATCAGACTAGGAGGGTCTTCACGTTAGAGCTCTTCCATCCAGAATGGTACTTCTACTGACGCGTCTCAGACCATGAGGGTCTCAATGTCAGCATCGTCCACTTAGGTAGAGTCAACCCATCAGACTGGGAGGGTTCCCATGTTAGAGGGTTTATGGTCATAATCTCGAGAAAAAAAATCTCGAAAAAAAAATCTAAAAAAAAAGGTCGAAAAAAAAAGTCACATTTTTTTTTAATGACGTTTTTAATTCGAAATGGGGGGTTTCCCCCCAAACCCCCTTTTTTAATTTATTATTTTTTTTACCATTTTTTTTAAAATCCCGGACCCCAAAATAAATATATAATTAAAAAAAGAGAAATTCAACTTTTTTTTTTTCGGTCTTTTTTTTTCGACCTTATTGTTAGTCGAGATTTTTTTTCGATATTTTGACTGACCAACATGTTAGAGCTCTTCCATCCAGAAGGGTGTCTCTACTGAAGCGTCTCAGACCATGAGGGTCTCAATGTCAGCAGTGTTCACTTAGGAAGACTCAACCCACCAGACTAGGAGGTTCTCCACATTAGAGCTCTTCCATCCAGAAGAGTGTTTCTACTGACGCTTCTCAGACCATGAGGGTCTCAATGTCAGCAACGCCCACTTAGGAATAGTCAACCTGTCAGACTAGGAGGGTCTTCACGTTAGAGCTCTTCCATCCATAAGGGTGTCTCTACTGAAGCATCTCAGACCATGAGGGTCTCAATGTCAGCATCGTTCACTTAAGAAGGCTCAACCCATCAGACTAGGAGAGTCTCCACATTAGAGCTCTACCATCCATAAGGGTGTCTCTACTGAAGCATCTCAGACCATGAGGGTCTCAATGTCAGCATCGTTCACTTAAGAAGTCTCAACCCATCAGACTAGGAGAGTCTCCACATTAGAGCTCTACCATCCATAAGGGTGTCTCTACTGAAGCGTCTCAGACCATGAGGGTCACAATGTCAGCAGTGTTCACTTAGGAAGACTCAACCCACCAGACTAGGAGGTTCTCCACATTAGAGCTCTTCCATCCAGAAGAGTGTTTCTACTGACGCTTCTCAGACCATGAGGGTCTCAATGTCAGCAACGCCCACTTAGGAATAGTCAACCTGTCAGACTAGGAGGGTCTTCACGTTAGAGCTCTTCCATCCATAAGGGTGTCTCTACTGAAGCATCTCAGACCATGAGGGTCTCAATGTCAGCATCGTTCACTTAAGAAGGCTCAACCCATCAGACTAGGAGAGTCTCCACATTAGAGCTCTACCATCCATAAGGGTGTCTCTACTGAAGCATCTCAGACCATGAGGGTCTCAATGTCAGCATCGTTCACTTAAGAAGTCTCAACCCATCAGACTAGGAGAGTCTCCACATTAGAGCTCTACCATCCATAAGGGTGTCTCTACTGAAGTGTCTCAGACCATGAGAGTCTCAATGTCATCATCGTTCACTTAGGAAGACTCAACCCATCAGACTAGGAGGTTCTCCAAGTTAGAGCTCTTCTATCCAGAAGGGTGTCTCTACTGAAGCGTCTCAGACCATGAGGGTCACAATGTCAGCATCGTTCACTTAGGAAGGCTCAACCCATCAGATTAGGAGGGTCTCCTCATTAGAGCTCTACCATCCATAAGGGTGTCTCTACTGAAGCGTCTCAGACCATGAGGGTCTCAATGTCATCATCGTTCACTTAGGAAGACTCTACCCATCAGACTAGGAGGTTCTCCACATTAGAGCTCTTCCATCCAGAAGAGTGTTTCTACTGACGCTTCTCAGACCATGAGGGTCTCAATGTCAGCAATGCCCACTTAGGAATAGTCAACCTGTCAGACTAGGAGGGTCTTCACGTTAGAGCTCTTCCATCCAGAAGGGTGCTTCTACTGACGCGTCTCAGACCATGAGGGTCTTAATGACAGCATCGTCCACTTAGGTAGAGTCAACCCATCAGACTAGGAGGGTCCCCACGTTAGAGCTCTTCCATCCAGAAGGGTGTCTCTACTGAAGCGTCTCAGACCATGAGGGTCTCAATGTCAGCATTGTTCACTTTGGAAGGCTCTACCCATCAGACTAGGAGGGTCTCCATGTTATAGCCCTTCCATCCAGAAGGGTATTCTACTGAAGTGTCTCAGACCATGAAGGCCTCAATGTCAGCATCGTTCACTTAGGAAGGCTCTACCCATCAGACTAGGAGGGTCTTCACATTATAGCCCTTCCATCCAGAAGGGTGTCTCTACTGAAGCGTCTCAGACCATGAGGGTCTCAATGTCAGCATTGTTCACTTAGGAAGGCTCAATCCATCAGATTAGGAGCGTCTCCACGTTAGAGCTCTACCATCCAGAAGGGTGTCTCTACTGAAGCGTCTCAGACCATGAGGGTCTCAATGTCAGCATCGTTCACTTAGGAAGACTCAACCCATCAGACTAGGAGGGTCTCCACGTTAGAGCTCTACCATCCAGAAGGGTGTCTCTACTGAAGCGTCTCAGACCATGAGGGTCTCAATGTCAGCATCGTTCACTTAGGAAGACTCAACCCATCAGACTAGGAGGGTCTCCACGTTAGAGCTCTACCATTCAGAAGGGTGTCTCTACTGATGCTTCTCAGACCATGAGGGTCTCTATGTCAGCATTGTTTACTTAGGAAGGCTCAACCCATCAGATTAGGAGCGTCTCCACGTTAGAGCTCTACCATCCAGAAGGGTGTCTCTACTGAAGCGTCTCAGACCATGAGGGTCTCAATGACAGCATCGTTCACTTAGGAAGGCTCAACCCATCAGACTAGGAGGTGCTCCACGTTAGAGCTCTACCATCCAGAAGGGTGTCTCTACTGAAGCGTCTCACACCATGAGGGTCTCAATGTCAGCATTGTTCACTTAGGAAGACTCAACCCATTAGATTAGGAGGTTCTCCATATTAGAGCTCTTGCATCCAGAAGAGTGTTTCTACTGACGCTTCTCAGACCATGAGGGTCTCAATGTCAGCAACGCCCACTTAGGAATAGTCAACCTGTCAGACTAGGAGGGTCTTCACGTTAGAGCTCTTCCATCCAGAAGGGTGCTTCTACTGACGCGTCTCAAACCATGAGGGTCTCAATGTCAGCATCGTCCACTTAGGTAGAGTCAACCCATCAGACTAGGAGGACACGTTAGAGCTCTTCCATCCAGAAGGGTGTCTCTACTGAAGCGTCTCAGACCATGAGGGTCTCAATGTCAGCATTGTTCACTTAGGAAGGCTCTACCCATCAGACTAGGAGGGTCTCCATGTTATAGCCCTTCCATCCAGAAGGGTATCTCTACTGAAGTGTCTCAGACCATGAAGGCCTCAATGTCAGCATCGTTCACTTAGGAAGGCTCTACCCATCAGACTAGGAGGGTCTTCACATTATAGCCCTTCCATCCAGAAGGGTGTCTCTACTGAAGCGTTTCAGACCATGAGGGTCTCAATGTCAGCATCGTTCACTTAGGAAAGCTCAACCCATCAGATTAGGAGCGTCTCCATGTTAGAGCTCTACCATCCAGAAGGGTGTCTCTACTGAAGCGTCTCAGACCATGAGGGTCTTAATGTCAGCATCGTTCACTTAGGAAGACTCAACCCATCAGGCTAGGAGGGACTCCACGTTGAAGCTCTCCTATCCAGAAGGTGTCTCTACTGAAGCGTCTCAGACCATGAGTGTCTCAATGTCAGCATTGTTCACTTAGGAAGGCTCTACCCATCAGACTAGGAGGTTCTTTATGTTATAGCCCTTCCATTCAGAAGGGTGTCTCCACTGAAGCGTCTCAGACCATGAGGGTCTCAATGTCAGCATCGTTCACTTAGGAAGGCTCAACCCATCAGATTAGGAGCGTCTCCACATTATAGCCCTTCCATCCAGAAGGGTGTCTCTACTGAAGCGTCTCAGACCATGAGGGTCTCAATGTCAGCATCGTTCACTTAGGAAGGCTCAACCCATCAGACTAGGAGGGTGTCCACGTTAGAGCTCTACCATCCAGAAGGGTGTCTCTACTGAAGCGTCTCAGACCATGAGGGTCTCAATGTCAGCATCGTTCACTTAGGAAGGCTCTACCCATCAGACTAGGAGGGTCTTCACATTATAGCCCTTCCATCCAGAAGGGTGTCTCTACTGAAGCGTCTCAGACCATGAGGGTCTCAATGTCAGCATCGTTCACTTAGGAAAGCTCAACCCATCAGATTAGGAGCGTCTCCACGTTAGAGCTCTACCATCCAGAAGGGTGTCTCTACTGAAGCGTCTCAGACCATGAGGGTCTTAATGTCAGCATCGTTCACTTAGGAAGACTCAACCCATCAGACTAGGAGGGACTCCACGTTGGAGCTCTCCTATCCAGAAGGTGTCTCTACTGAAGCGTCTCAGACCATGAGTGTCTCAATGTCAGCATTGTTCACTTAGGAAGGCTCTACCCATCAGACTAGGAGGTTCTTTATGTTATAGCCCTTCCATTCAGAAGGGTGTCTCTACTGAAGTGTCTCAGACCATGAGGGTCTCAATGTCAGCATCGTTCACTTAGGAAGGCTCAACCCATCAGATTAGGAGCATCTCCACATTATAGCCCTTCCATCCAGAAGGGTGTCTCTACTGAAGCGTCTCAGACCATGAGGGTCTCAATGTCAGCATCGTTCACTTAGGAAGGCTCAACCCATCAGACTAGGAGGGTGTCCACGTTAGAGCTTTACCATCCAGAAGGGTGTCTCTACTGAAGCGTCTCAGACCATGAGGGTCTCAATGTCAGCATCGTTCACTTAGGTAGAGTCAACCCATCAGACTGGGAGGGTTCCCATGTTAGAGCTCTACCATCCAGAAGGGTGTCTCTACTGAAGCGTCTGAGACCATGAGGGTCTCAATGTCAGCATTGTTCACTTAGGAAGGCTCAACCCATCAGACTAGGAGGGTCTTCACGTTAGAGCTCTTCCATCCAGAATGGTACTTCTACTGACGCGTCTCAGACCATGAGGGTCTCAATGTCAGCATCGTCCACTTAGGTAGAGTCAACCCATCAGACTGGGAGGGTTCCCATGTTAGAGGGTTTATGGTCATAATCTCGAGAAAAAAAATCTCGAAAAAAAAATCTAAAAAAAAAGGTCGAAAAAAAAAGTCACATTTTTTTTAATGACGTTTTTAATTCGAAATGGGGGGTTTCCCCCCAAACCCCCTTTTTTAATTTATTATTTTTTTTACCATTTTTTTTAAAATCCCGGACCCCAAAATAAATATATAATTAAAAAAAGAGAAATTCAACTTTTTTTTTTTCGGTCTTTTTTTTTCGACCTTATTGTTAGTCGAGATTTTTTTTCGATATTTTGACTGACCAACATGTTAGAGCTCTTCCATCCAGAAGGGTGTCTCTACTGAAGCGTCTCAGACCATGAGGGTCTCAATGTCAGCAGTGTTCACTTAGGAAGACTCAACCCACCAGACTAGGAGGTTCTCCACATTAGAGCTCTTCCATCCAGAAGAGTGTTTCTACTGACGCTTCTCAGACCATGAGGGTCTCAATGTCAGCACCGCCCACTTAGGAATAGTCAACCTGTCAGACTAGGAGGGTCTTCACGTTAGAGCTCTTCCATCCATAAGGGTGTCTCTACTGAAGCATCTCAGACCATGAGGGTCTCAATGTCAGCATCGTTCACTTAAGAAGGCTCAACCCATCAGACTAGGAGAGTCTCCACATTAGAGCTCTACCATCCATAAGGGTGTCTCTACTGAAGCATCTCAGACCATGAGGGTCTCAATGTCAGCATCGTTCACTTAAGAAGTCTCAACCCATCAGACTAGGAGAGTCTCCACATTAGAGCTCTACCATCCATAAGGGTGTCTCTACTGAAGCGTCTCAGACCATGAGGGTCACAATGTCAGCAGTGTTCACTTAGGAAGACTCAACCCACCAGACTAGGAGGTTCTCCACATTAGAGCTCTTCCATCCAGAAGAGTGTTTCTACTGACGCTTCTCAGACCATGAGGGTCTCAATGTCAGCAACGCCCACTTAGGAATAGTCAACCTGTCAGACTAGGAGGGTCTTCACGTTAGAGCTCTTCCATCCATAAGGGTGTCTCTACTGAAGCATCTCAGACCATGAGGGTCTCAATGTCAGCATCGTTCACTTAAGAAGGCTCAACCCATCAGACTAGGAGAGTCTCCACATTAGAGCTCTACCATCCATAAGGGTGTCTCTACTGAAGCATCTCAGACCATGAGGGTCTCAATGTCAGCATCGTTCACTTAAGAAGTCTCAACCCATCAGACTAGGAGAGTCTCCACATTAGAGCTCTACCATCCATAAGGGTGTCTCTACTGAAGCGTCTCAGACCATGAGAGTCTCAATGTCATCATCGTTCACTTAGGAAGACTCAACCCATCAGACTAGGAGGTTCTCCAAGTTAGAGCTCTTCTATCCAGAAGGGTGTCTCTACTGAAGCGTCTCAGACCATGAGGGTCACAATGTCAGCATCGTTCACTTAGGAAGGCTCAACCCATCAGATTAGGAGGGTCTCCTCATTAGAGCTCTACCATCCATAAGGGTGTCTCTACTGAAGCGTCTCAGACCATGAGGGTCTCAATGTCATCATCGTTCACTTAGGAAGACTCTACCCATCAGACTAGGAGGTTCTCCACATTAGAGCTCTTCCATCCAGAAGAGTGTTTCTACTGACGCTTCTCAGACCATGAGGGTCTCAATGTCAGCAATGCCCACTTAGGAATAGTCAACCTGTCAGACTAGGAGGGTCTTCACGTTAGAGCTCTTCCATCCAGAAGGGTGCTTCTACTGACGCGTCTCAGACCATGAGGGTCTTAATGACAGCATCGTCCACTTAGGTAGAGTCAACCCATCAGACTAGGAGGGTCCCCACGTTAGAGCTCTTCCATCCAGAAGGGTGTCTCTACTGAAGCGTCTCAGACCATGAGGGTCTCAATGTCAGCATTGTTCACTTTGGAAGGCTCTACCCATCAGACTAGGAGGGTCTCCATGTTATAGCCCTTCCATCCAGAAGGGTATTCTACTGAAGTGTCTCAGACCATGAAGGCCTCAATGTCAGCATCGTTCACTTAGGAAGGCTCTACCCATCAGACTAGGAGGGTCTTCACATTATAGCCCTTCCATCCAGAAGGGTGTCTCTACTGAAGCGTCTCAGACCATGAGGGTCTCAATGTCAGCATTGTTCACTTAGGAAGGCTCAATCCATCAGATTAGGAGCGTCTCCACGTTAGAGCTCTACCATCCAGAAGGGTGTCTCTACTGAAGCGTCTCAGACCATGAGGGTCTCAATGTCAGCATCGTTCACTTAGGAAGACTCAACCCATCAGACTAGGAGGGTCTCCACGTTAGAGCTCTACCATCCAGAAGGGTGTCTCTACTGAAGCGTCTGAGACCATGAGGGTCTCAATGTCAGCATTGTTCACTTAGGAAGACTCAACCCATCAGACTAGGAGGTTCTCCACATTAGAGCTCTTCCATCCTGAAGGGTGTTTCTACTGACGCTTCTCAGACCATGAGGGTCTCAATGTCAGCATCGCCCACTTAGGAAGAGTCAACCTGTCAGACTAGGAGGGTCTTCACGTTAGAGCTCTTCCATCCAGAAGGGTGTCTCTACTGAAGCGTCTCAGACCCTGAGGGTCTTAATGTCAGCATTGTTCACTTAGGAAGGCTCTACCCATCAGACTAGGAGGGTCTCCATGTTATAGCCCTTCCATCCAGAAGGGTGTCTCTACTGAAGCATCTCAGACCATGAGGGTCTCAATGTCAGCATCGTTCACTTAGGAAGGCTCTACCCATCAGACTAGGAGGGTCTCCATGTTTTAGCCCTTCCATCCAGAAGGGTGTCTCTACTGAAGCGTCTCAGACCATGAGGGCCTCAATGTCATCATCGTTCACTTAGGAAGGCTCTACTCATCAGACTAGGAGGGTCTCCACATTATAGCCCTTCCATCCAGAAGGGTGTCTCTACTGAAGCATCTCAGACCATGAGGGTCTCAATGTCAGCATCGTTCACTTGAGAAGGCTCAACCCATCAGACTAGGAGAGTCTCCACATTAGAGCTCTACCTTCCATAAGGGTGTCTCTACTGAAGCATCTTAGACCATGAGGGTCTCAATGTCATCATCGTTCACTTAGGAAGACTCAACCCATCAGACTAGGAGGTTCTCCAGGTTAGAGCTCTTCTATCCAGAAGGGTGTCTCTACTGAAGCGTCTCAGACCATGAGGGTCACAATGTCAGCATCGTTCACTTAGGAAGGCTCAACCCATCAGACTAGGAGGGTCTCCACGTTAGAGCTCTACCATCCAGAAGGGTGTCTCTACTGAAGCATCTCAGACCATGAGGGTCTCAATGTCAGCATCGTTCACTTAGGAAGACTCAACCCATCAGACTAGGAGGTTCTCCACATTAGAGCTCTTCCATCCAGAAGGGTGTTTCTACTGACACTTCTCAGACCATGAGGGTCTCAATGTCAGCAACGCCCACTTAGGAATAGTGAACCTGTCAGACTAGGAGGGTCTTCACGTTAGAGCTCTTCCATCCAGAAGGGTGCTTCTACTGACGCGTCTCAGACTATGAGGGTCTCAATGTCAGCATCGTCCACTTAGGTAGAGTAAACCCATCAGACTAGGAGAGTCCCCACGTTAGAGCTCTTCCATCCAGAAGGGTGTCTCTATTGAAGCGTCTCAGACCATGAGGGTCTCAATGTCAGCATTGTTCACTTAGGAAGGCTCTACCCATCAGACTAGGAGGGTCTCCATGTTATAGCCCTTCCATCCAGAAGGGTTATCTACTGAAGTGTCTCAGACCATGAAGGCCTCAATGTCAGCATCGTTCACTTAGGAAGGCTCTACCCATCAGACTAGGAGGGTCTTCACATTATAGCCCTTCCATCCAGAAGGGTGTCTCTACTGAAGCGTCTCAGACCATGAGGGTCTCAATGTCAACATCGTTCACTTAGGAAGGCTCAACCCATCAGATTAGGAGCGTCTCCACGTTAGAGCTCTACCATCCAGAAGGGTGTCTCTACTGAAGCGTCTCAGACCATGAGGGTCTCAATGTCAGCATTGTTCACTTAGGAAGACTCAACCCATCAGACTAGGAGGGTCTCCACGTTAGAGCTCTTCTATCCAGAAGGGTGTCTCTACTGAAGCGTCTCAGACCATGAGGGTCTCAATGTCAGCATTGTTCACTTAGGAAGGCTCTACCCATCAGACTAGGAGGTTCTTTACGTTATAGCCCTTCCATTCAGAAGGGTGTCTCTTCTGATGCGTCTCAGACCATGAGGGTCTCAATGTCAGCATCGTTCACTTAGGAAGGCTCAACCCATCAGATTAGGAGCGTCTCCACGTTAGAGCTCTACCATCCAGAAGGGTGTCTCTACTGAAGTGTCTCAGACCATGAGGGTCTCAATGTCAGCATCGTTCACTTAGGAAGGCTCAACCCATCAGACTAGGAGGGTCTCCACATTAGAGCTTTTCCATCCAGAAGGGTGTTTCTACTGACGCTTCTCAGACCATGAGGGTCTCAATGTCAGCAGCGCCCACTTAGGAATAGTCAACCTGTCAGACTAGGAGGGTCTTCACGTTAGAGCTCTCCCATCCAGAAGGGTGCTTCTACTGACGCGTCTCAGACCATGAGGGTCTCAATGTCAGCATCGTCCACTTAGGTAGAGTCAACCCATCAGACTAGGAGGGTCCCCACGTTAGAGCTCTTCCATCCAGAAGGGTGTCTCTACTGAAGCGTCTCAGACCATGAGGGTCTCAATGTCAGCAGTGTTCACTTAGGATGGCTCTACCCATCAGACTAGGAGGGTCTCCATGTTATAGCCCTTCCACCCAGAAGGGTATCTCTACTGAAGTGTCTCAGACCATGAAGCCCTCAATGTCAGCATCGTTCACTTAGGAAGGCTCTACCCATCAGACTAGGAGGGTCTCCATGTTATAGCCCTTCCATCCAGAAGGGTATCTCTACTGAAGTGTCTCAGACCATGAAGCCCTCAATGTCAGCATCGTTCACTTAGGAAGGCTCTACCCATCAGACTAGGAGCGTCTCCACGTTAGAGCTCTACCATCCAGAAGGGTGTCTCTACTGAAGCGTCTCAGACCATGAGGGTCTCAATGTCAGCATTGTTCACTTCGGAATGGCTCAACCCATCAGACTAGGAGGGTCTCCATGTTAGAGCTCTACCATCCAGAAGGGTGTCTCTACCGAAGCGTCTCAGACCATGAGGGTCTCAATGTCAGCATCGTTCACTTAGGAAGGCTCAACCCATCAGACTAGGGGGGTCTCCACAATAGAGCTCTACCATCCAGAAGGGTGTCTCTACTGAAGCATCTCAGACCATGAGGGTCTCAATGTCAGCATTGTTCACTTAGGAAGAGTCAACCTGTCAGACAAGGAGGGTCTTCACGTTAGAGCTCTTCCATCCAGAAGGGTGTTTCTACTGAAGCGTCTCAGACCATGAGGGTCTCAATGTCAGTATCGCCCACTTAGGAAGAGTCAACCTGTCAGACCAGGAGGGTCTCGGCGACAGCACCACAAAGACGAGGCAGTTTGCAAGAAAGTGAACTTCCTCCTTTGGTAAATTACGATATTCTTTATTGTCGATGGTCTGCCAAGCTTGCGGGGTCAGTAGACATTCAGGATGGTAGGAAACGAAGACGACAAGTACACGAGTAAGGACACTGGACTTTCCCACATCCATCAACCAGCCACTCTCACTACAAAGTCCCAACCGGCACTCACAGAACCGCGGTGCCACCATGTTCCACAAAGGAGCTCTGACCTCATAACCACTCCAACACACAGGACACATTACTACACAGTTCCCAGAGTCACAACCCCTCGGATTATGAGGGATTCAGTGTCAGTGCACCTCAGACTAGCAGTATCACTTAGTCGAAGACCCTCTTACTACGAGGGTGTCAACAGCAGACTCTGTCACAATAGGAAGATGCCAGAGTTCGAAATCCACATACATTGGAACCATCTGACTAAACAGGTCTCAGAGTCAACGCCTTCAATAGCTTGGTGGACGTCTCAAGTTAGAACCCAAATAAAAATGAGGTCTCAGAGTTAGGGCCCCTCAGGCTAGAGGGAGCACTCAAATTATAACCCTAGGTATAAGGAGGTATAAGATTCAGAATCTTTTAGGCTAGAGGAATCCTCAAGTTAGAGCCCTCAGAATAATGAGGTGTCGGAGTGAGAGCTCCTCAGAATAGTGAGACCCCTCAATTTAGAACATCAGAATATTGTGGTCTCAGAGTTAGAACTTTCCAGGGTACAAGAACCACTCATGTTAGAACCATCAGAATAATAAGGTCTCCCAGTGAGAACGGCACAAAATAGAGAGACCACCTAAGTTACAACCATTCAGAAAATGAAGTGTCAGGGTTAGAGCTTCCCAGGCTAGTGAGACTCCTCAAGAGAGACTCCTCAAGTTAGAACAACTCAGAATAACGAGTCAGAGATTCTCAGATAAAGGGCGTTCCAGAGTAAGTACCTCTACACTTAGAGGGTCTCATACTCAGAAGTCCTCACACTATAAGAGTGTCAGAGTCAGCATCCCTCCTATTTAGGTGGCATCTGAATCTTCGTCTTTCAGATCCAGAGGGTCTCCTATAACATCTGAGGGTAGGAGGGGACCAAAGTTAGAGTGGCAGAGAGAGCCTCACTGTAAGCAGCTCTTAGAAGACTATCAGTAAAATAATCCTTAAGTCTAGGATGGTCTAGGCGAGAACATTTGCAATGAGCGTGTTATAACTAAATGATGTACACATGTAAATAAGCAACCCTCAGGAGACTATTGAACCCAGAGGGTCCTTTAAGACGAGGTACCGTATCTGAGATGGATAGGGATGCAGATCCTACTCATACATCAAGAATCAGACCGACTCAGGAAGTTGCCAAACATCAACTGTTTTAATAACAATTCTTTAAAACAGGGAGTACAACGAACATCTATGGATGCCGCACAGCTCGCTCAATGAGTTCTCTCTCCAAAATATTTCCTAAAAAACACAACTTTATACAAAAAATTTGTCATCACTGATGTCACACTATGTGGCAAAATAAGAAAAACCTACAGGGTTTGTGATAGGCTTAAAGGGAACATATAAGTATACTTTCTATGGGGTATGGGGTTGTGATTGTGTCTCGAAGGTCAGGTGGACTGTTATGCCCACCCCTAGTGCAAGTCATCTTCTGTATCATACTAATACATACACGTCGTTCTATTGGCTTTTCAAACTATAGGGCTCTTTGCTACGTGGCCCTCTACAATTGGTTGGCACGCTTGTACCCTTCTGGAATATTCCACTTGCTAGCAGCACGCAAGCTGGTACCCCAGGTGCTGGGGGTGAGGGGGTTGGCTTGGTCATGCCTCCCCACCCCCCAGGTGCTGGGGGGGTTGACTTGGTCATGCCTCCCCAACAAATTAGTCGAACATCCATCATCACTCCTGCTGTCTGTGAGTCAATTAGTCTTTCGACTGAGCCTTGCAATAGCCTCTTGTCTCTGGGAATCAAAGGGAGTGTGAGCATGGCCTTATCTGCTGGTCTCAGTGTTGCTCAACCTAAAGTCTATTTTCATCTGACCATGTGACAGGAGACCACATTTTGAGCTCCTTCATTGCATTTAATACTATTAAATGAAGAAAACCTGGCACTTCTAGTGTTTTTCCATTGCACCTGAAACAGGACCATGACTTGCTTCTCACGTTCATTGTATCTCCTTGAGTAGATAACCAGGCTTTCGGTGGCCCGACTCTTGACATTGGGCCAGGCAAGCCTTCTCGAATCTTCCATTGCCATCAGCTGTTTTTTTCAACTACGCCACACTTTCAACACTTCTATTCACGGGGTCCAAGTTTGCCAAGATGCGTCATGGAACATCCAGATTCTACACACACATATGTATATTTGTGTATTGCCCACAGTCTGTTCACTACCTATAGTCAGCCTCATGATTACTTGGCCTACTTGCGTTACTGCATCTGTACAATTAAAAAACGGCTTTGCATTTTCTTCGGTGCTCTCCGCATGTGCAACCTTCATTCCGCACATGAAGTGTTGATCAATTCTTTACTTCGCCCTCAGATTCTATACCGTCTGTTTATCTTCTTCACCAGCATCTCTTTTTGGTGCGTCATTTCTGCTTCATGTGACGTCACCAGTCTTCTCTTTCTCTCATCTTTACGCTTCTTCTGGAAGTTCCTTCAGAAGACTGTAATTTCTTCATGGATACATATAGGATTTTCGCAATGGATACCTTGTTTCAAGGACTCTTTGCGGTATAGGTACCACTACTGGCTTTGCGCATGTTGCAATTTCCGATTGGCAACATATAGACAGTACGGTGGCGGGACTTCCGGTAGAGATACATGGCTCCTCCGCTACACTCCCCCCTCTGGTTGATTTATCAACCACTCTCCCATCAGTCTTCATATCCAGACTTCCTTATCTGAAAAAGTGCTTCTTTGGAGTCCATGGGCCTCATTACACGGTAGGCGGTAAGGGTTTACCGGTGGCGGTAAGGGTTTACCGGTACCGGTATTTTACCGGTACCGGTAAACCCTTACCGCCTTACTACGAGGTCCCTTTGCGGGTTGGGGAATTTAACGCCTGCTTTTTGCAGGCGTTAAAAACCAACCCGCAAAGGGACCAGGGAGCTAATTACAGTACCACAATTTTCGGTGCTGTAATTAGCACCATCCCCATTCCCATTATGGGAATGGGGAAGGGCAATGGGGAAGGGGGAATTACCGCCCCACCAACCTTGGAATAGGACGGTAATTCCCCTTTCCACCAAGGCAGTGCCGGTATTTTACCGGCATGGACCAAGGTGCTAATAGCACCTTGGTCCACCGCCATCCGTGTAATGAGGCCCCATATCTTTATGAATCCTTTCAGACATCCTGCTGATTTCAGATGGTCATCCACACTCCAGGTCATAAGGCTACATTGCCCATTCGTACTGTGGTAGATTCATCTTCCCACACACTTCTTATGATTCCTCGGATACAGGAACGTTGTTCCCCCAGGTGCATGAATACTGGCCTTTACATAGTCTCTGACTTCTTCATCTGTCAGTTCTTTGGGCCCAAACCCTGACTCGACATCGATCATGATCTTCATTCCTGTTGCTTTCTTTGCTGCCTTCTTGCACTGTGTGATTATTATCCTGATCACACAGAATCACAACATGATCATCACCAAGAAAGCTCCAAGAAACTTGAAGATATTCGCCATCCATTGTGAAA
Organism: Ambystoma mexicanum; assembly: GCF_040938575.1. Classification (NCBI taxonomy): domain Eukaryota; kingdom Metazoa; phylum Chordata; class Amphibia; order Caudata; family Ambystomatidae; genus Ambystoma; species Ambystoma mexicanum. Next base: position 119,103,695 of record NC_090921.1, read on the forward strand.
CCCACGAGATTGACGCAAACCAGCTGTCATCTGCAATATCTTCCACTGAATCTTTCATCTTGACATGTAAGTTCTTCAGCATCGTTATGACCTCTGTCAAGGTCCCATTTTCTACATCATGGGAAGGTATGAATGTGCAACATGATTCTTTGATTTTGCCACAAAATCTCCATCCATGGCTGTAATCATATCAAGGACATACCTGTTCTGGAGAGTCATCAGTCTTATGGCTCTCAGCTCTTCTTTGATAGCATTAAATCCCTTTATGGTAGTATTGATTGTTTGCAGGGGCTCCCATCTGGTTATCTGTAACCATTCAGCATTTGCCATCAACTGGGTCCATGGCATAAAGATTGTTGTGAATACTGCTGAAGTCTGACTGAACAACCTGTGTTCACATGGAATAGAATTAAAGGCTTCTATCGATTTAGCTGAGAAGTAATTCTCCGTCTTTGTTCGATTGATGAATCCAACTGCTCTCCTCTTTCTTAAGTGAGCATCTGCTTTTGGAAACATTCCAATGTTCAGGTCACTCTTTGGAATCACTAACGCTGGAACATGAACAAGTACTTTAGAACACAACCCTCCACAATTCTTGGGAAGCCTCATGTAAGCTCTGCATCCGCAGGCCCAGTAGTGGTCCATTATCACTACTGTTCCACCCTTCGTTTCTGGTACATCGAAGAGTTGACCGCACTGCTGTTTCTCTCCAACTTTTCTTGTGCCATTGTTTCTGAAGTACAGCTCTGCAGTAGCCAGAGGCACTATCTGCAATGGGCCTCCTTTGTCATTAACCCATGTCAGTAACTTTGCAAACTCCGGACAGAGAGGTTTGCTTCCTTTTTCCACACAATCTATAACTGGTTTGTGATGTCCTGTTACTGCCACAGCTCTGCATACAACTATGCCTTCTTCCCATCCATCTGGGGTGTGTACCTCTCTCCTTGCATCTTCTTATTTCTTCATCTTTCTTTCCTTGACAATTGAGTTTCTTGTTTATTTCCCATCTGATTCCTGCTCCCTTCATTCCAGGCTGTTTGTATCTTATCACATGATCTCTGATGTTTGCTTTCGCTCTCGTCCGTAAATCTTGTACATAATCATCTTCTTCTTGAGCTGACCATTCAGTCACCCATACCAGGGATGCTATTTGACCCTGGCACTGATCTCTAATATGGCAGAGTGCAAGGTGAGTCAGCCAATGAGCTGTCTGGATGTCTATGTCTATAGCTATGAATATCTTAGACTTCCCCATAGCATCAGGTAAGAGAGCGCAGACATAGCAATTCTCCTCAGATTTTCTCTTTCCTACCTCTCTCATGTGTTGATACCACATGTTGTTCCCCAAATGTGCTGTACTGTCTAGATAATTATTTAACTCATAATCATCTTCCCTTGTGCTTCTCTTGGATCTCTTTCTTGTCAAATGAGCTTGTAGATAATGGTCATGGAGCATCTCAAAAACAGTTCATCCTACAGGGGGAATCATAGGAACTCCTGTCAGAGAAATAGGTGACTTTACATGTGTCACTGGTGTAGGCACACTCACATATGGCCTCAGTGTCTTTGCAACAGCTAATTCTGCATAAGTCACTGGAGTGGGAAGGATCAGAGGGACTCTTACCTTTCTGGAACCAACAAGGTAAGCAGCATCGATTAGCAAAAACAGAAAAACAATAATAAATGTTGAGCACGCATATATTATACACCAATACATGAGACTCCACCACTGGTGTCCCTCCACACAACGTTGAGTCTGCTCACTTTCTGGAACTGCATTTTTCTCAATAGTCCACATTGTGCCTGTGTACTACTTTAAGGAAGGAAAACAACTTTTTAATCAGGCAGCCTCGTTAGATGCTCAGGTAGCTGCAATATCTGCTCGATTATCGCTGCAAGCAATCTTCTAATCACAGGGCCTTTCTTAGGATCCTGCACAAAAGAACATATGTCAGTGCTACACCCAACAAGAGCAGGATAAGCTCTGAGTATAAAAAAGAAGACAGCGAGAAGAACATATGGACATTGGCATCAGATAGAACCATGAATCTAACCAAAAAGAAACTCAGTGAGAAATGAATCAGGGAACTGCTCCTTTTTCCAGTCGTCGTATATGAAATCAAGATCTGGCCTTTTTCTTAGCACGTCAGTACTTTCTAAAGTCCAAATTAAAGTTCCTGCAGCTCAAGAACAGTTAATTTTGTACTCCTGATTAAATATCTATAAAGAGTGTTCGGGGTGAACCACAGTCCAAATGCACACTTGCATTTATTTAATCATCCTTCTTAGCGTCCTTCTTCCTCGTCATCGATCAAGTCTGCATGTGCAGAACTGCTTCTTCCTGTCTAACTTCAGAATCAACGGGTGGGGGTGGATCGGTCTGTCCAGCATATGGCTTCACGTTGCACAGGTGTATCCAGGCATGCCTTACTTGGACCTTTACTGCTGAGGGGGTCATATTTTCAACTACAAATGGTATACTAGAATGGAGTTTGTGCCACTTCCTTGTGAAGTTGCGCACTAGGACTTGATCTCCAATGAAAGGTTTGGTACAGGTAATAATTCCTGTAATCCAGTTGCTGAATGGTCTTCATCTGTGTCCTGAGACCGACACTCCTTGCGCTTGAGTTGATCTGAAATGACAGAGATACTAGCGGTCATACGTGTCAAATACGCACGTAGCTCATTTCCCAACAGTTCTGCAGTTGTCTGAGCATCACTTCTACTCCTCGATGGTGGAGTCAGGGGCGTTCACATTCGCCTTTCTGTTACTAACTCATGGGGTGTGAGGTGGTGCTCCGACCCAGGCCGATTCCTTAATGCACATAATGCCAGGGCCAGGCAGTACAGCTATCCCTTCTTCAGTGTCAATTTTAACTTGGCGATTCTCTCTTTGAGATGGCCGTTGATTCTCTCACATAGCCCGTTCACTTACAGGTGATAAGCATAAGAAAAATTAAGTTTTATGCTAAGCAATAGGCTAATCTGTTCAAATAATTAATTCACAAAATGGGGCCCATTGTCGGATCTCAGCACTTCACATACTCCTCATCTAGGAAAGACTTCTCTGACTAAAAACTTTGCACTGCAAGTGCCATCGGGGTGTGTACAAGGACCAGCTTCAATCCATCTCAAAAAGGGGCACACCACCACTATCATATACCTATATCCACTATATACCTGCAGCATATAAAAATAGTCAATATGTAAATGCTGAAAAGGACCGTTCGGTCAAGGAATCACTCTTCTGATTGTCTGCAGTGTGTGCCCAGCAGTAAACCTTGACATACGATGCAATTTACTACATAAAAAGCAACATGTTCTAACAGGTTCGGTACAAAACAGTCCTCCGCAATAGCTGCTCCGAGGCTTTCCCTAGTTACATGCGCAGGATAGTGCAGCTGTTCAAGCGCTACCGTTAATAAGGGTACAGGCATCACCGGCTTTCCATTGCTGTCCTGATGCCACAATGCTTCAGAGGGGGATAAAGAACACCCCCTCTGTTCCCACAATGCTTGCTCTTCCTGTGGAGCAATGCCTTGAACCTCCATCAATTGCGTTCTAGACAAATGATTACATCCTTTATTTACAATCATAATTGTGACCACTTTTTCTTTTACATCTGGAGTATGAAAACTTGAAATATCTGGTGAATATGCAACCCTTTTGGCCTCTTTGTCTGCAGCTTCATTCCCGCGTGAGATAAAGTCAGTTCCGTTAGTATGTGCTGCGCACTTAACTATTGCGATGGCTACTGGGAGATGTAGAGCCTTAATGAGCGTGTCCAATAATGCAGCATCTTGCATTGGAGTGCCGTCCACTTGGGATAGCCCCTCCTTTTCCAACGTGCTAGCCCAATAAGTGCCACCAATTCTGCTGCTTAGGGCGAAAAGTGAGAAGGTAGTCTTGCACTTGCTACCACTTCGAATTCCCCGTTAGCTCTGTGATTTACCACAGCTGAATCTGAATGCGTTTCCCCATTAGTTTGATCAATTTTTGAAGACCCGTCAATAAAGAGAACCTTCCCCGTGCTAGAGCATTCTCCTTTAGCCTTGCAATCTCATCATAGAACTCCCCGTAGTTTGAGCAATCATGCACTTGCTCATCCGCTGCCACAGGCTCAGCTACATATATGCCAGGGTTCACTATTTTATGACTGACTATCTTAATTGCTGGATTCAATATGACTACCTCATATCCAGAAGCCCTCTGAGATGTCAATGTACCCTTAGGTTCCTCCAAAACAGAACAGCAAACAAAGCATGCTCAACAAATAAAGTCATGGAAGACCCCATCACAATGCTGGCAGACTTCTCAATAGAAAACGTGGCTGCTGCCAGCGATTGTTGGCAAGGAAAGTGTCCTCTCATAACTGTATCTAGAATCCCACTGTAATATGCCAGGGGTTTGTACCCTAATGTAGTTCTCTGTGTGAGCATTGCTGCCATAACTGTCCCATTCGTGTACGAAAACAAGAAAAACTCCTCAGAATAATTGGGAATTCCCAGAACTGGAGCTATGCAAATTGCTTTCTTCAATCCATCAAACCCTCCCTCCATTTCCTCCGTTCATTCTATTTTTTCCTTGCTTTCTTCAGTGCTTACAAAAGGGGTCTCATGTGTGAACTATAATCAAATACCCATGCTCTAATCCCAAAAACTGCTGCATTGGCTTTATCGAGTGCGGTTTTGCTTTTTTCATAATCACCTCTGCCCTCTCAGGTGTGACCTTCTTTCGCACATGTGAGATTAACTGGCCTATATAAAACACCTCTTCCTGACAATATTGCAATTTCTCTTTCTCTACTTTATATCCGTACTGCAAATCAATATTGCTCAGGTCCATCTGCAGGACTCTGTTAAAGATCGATGGTGACTCACAATATCCTTGGAGCAAACAAGTACTCTTCAGGTTAGTCTGACGAAACGCAAATGACGTCTTGGGAGTCCTTATGCAACGGAATTGAGAAAAATGCATGTTTCAAGTCAATCATTGTGAAATATTGTGCTTCTACTGGAATACTACATGGTATCGTCACAGGATTCAGAACTAAAGGAAACTTTGCTTCTACAACCTGGTTAATTGGTCTCATATCCTGAAAAGTCTCCACAACCCCCCTTTCGATTTTTTCACAGGGTACACAGCAGTATTACCTGGTGACTCTGAGGTCACCAAGATGCCTTGTTCCATCATGGCTGATATAGTTTTGAAAATACCCTCATCTGCCTTTCGAGACATTGGGTACTGTCTTGCTCGAGGTAAAATTGCTCCTGGCTTCAGCTTAATCTTAACCTCCCATAGCCCCCCTCAATAGGCCTATGTCATAGGGGCCTGTAGTCCATAAAGAGGTTGGCATTTTTTCTAGGTCCTGGTCAAAAAAATGCTGGGCGCTGCCGCACTATCACCATTCGCTGTGGAATTTCCCTTCTCTCTATTCTGATCCAATATGTAATACTCATCTCTAATACTACTTCATCATCTGATGGATCATCTCTAAACATATCTTCATCTGTGACGTCAGTCAATCTATACCCTTCCCAAATGGCAATCACTGTTCTCCATGGCCTGCCATTGTCATCCGTACCTTCGAGCATGGCCAATTCCCCTCGCACAATGGCTGCATGTGACTCTAGGGGAATTGTCTGTCCCCCCTCTTTGTCCATAGGTACTTGTGGCCTGAACAAGAACTCATCAGGTATCCTCATAATCATTCCCACCAAGCCGGGTAGCCATGTCTACAAAATGCATACCCCGTAAAGAAAGACTTCTGGTTCTAATGGCATTCCTCGCAAAGCCATTTGCCCTTTAAACGCCATTATAAATTCCCTAACGTTTAGATAATGTATCCCTGGAGTGGAACACACTATGCCTTCATCAGTAAAAGAAATCGTCATATTTAGATTTGTCATTAAATCTCAGCCCAGAATATTTACTGGTGTCTGCTTTGAATACAGTAATGGAACAGACATGTCACACTCTCCTATGGAGACTGGTAATTCATTAGTAAAACGAACTCTGCTTGTAGCTCCAATGAAAACTTGTGTATTCATGGCATTTCCCCACAAAAGATATTTTCCCTCTCGTATACATGAGTGAGTTGCCCCAGTGTCTACTAAAAAAGAAAAAGATTTGCTCCCTATGGTAACATCAACCCTTGGTTCCTCTTGAGGGTCTGGTGTCACCGATAGTACTAAACACATCAAGTCGCCCTGTGAACTGTCCTATTGTGGATACATACTTATCCCTGTACCCGTAAAAGGACTCCCCCCCTCAATAGTGACACCCCCTACTATAGGTGTCAATAACTGTCCCGTGTTTGCACATTGCTGTATCTGCATGGGTGTGTGCTGTGACTTTCCTTGCGGCGGATTCAATGGTGCTTGATGTGGTTGCAATGCCTGTTGCATTTGCAGCACCTGTGCTTGATACACTGTCTGATCTTGGGCAAACCTGTGCCTTTTTTGTGAACTATATGCTGGAGGATAAGCTCTCCCCCTCTTGAGAATTGTCCATTCTGTACGTACCCTTGGCTCCCACGTGTTTGCGCAATGTGCTTTGTCATTCTACATGTCTAACATACAGGAGGGGCCCGTCTGACTAGCCCCCTTGATTAAATCCTCCTTGCTCATTTTGGTTATCGTTCTCCATATTCTGAAACTCACATTGATTATTCTAAAAGCCACCTCTTCCTCTGAGACCCATTCCTCTACCTCTCGGAGTGAACCCATTTCCTCCTTGGTCCATCATTTGTTGGTTATTCGCCTGTGATGTACCCACTACTTGCTGCATTCCCAACCCCTCTCCACTTGTCAGTACCGCTCCTTCTATTGCGTACTTCAACAATTTCTTCTGCACTAACTTAGCTTCCTCACGTTTTCGAGCATCTTCCTTCTTTTTATTTTCTCTTGCAACAGCCGACAATGATGCACAATAGTCAACTGTATCTCCACCCATGGCTTCGCTTCCATTCCTACTAGCTTCGTAAGCTGTCTCTGGACTTGCTGTGGCAATTCCTGACACAAAATGTGGTAAAATACTGGCACTGATTTCCCCCATGGCTCCCTCGTTTCCAACATCCACTGTTCCTGAATACTTTGAATGCAAGCAAGCGGATCTTCGTCATCTTTCATTTTAGGTGCCATAATTGCACCCATATCTGACATATAAGGATACTGTACCCTGAGTACTCTCCATACGTCTGCTGTACAATTATTCAATGGCGCTCCATCATGAGCTGTATTCTGCGCCGTGACACTTTAGTAACCTGCTCTGGTCCAAATGTCATCATCCCTTTCCCCAAGAATAGCTGCTAGGAGACCCTTAATGTCCCATATAGCTAAAGTATTCCCTTCTGTCATCTTTTCTAGCTCATTAATCTATTTTGTCGCACCGCCGTTAAACTAGGGATCATCCTTGTCCATCTGGGGCCAGGGGATATACTGCAGTCTGGTCCCTTCTTTCTCCAGTAACGGGAACTCCGTGACCCCAAATCCACAATCAGCTCCCATCGTCTGCCTATCCATAGTAGGGACAATGGTTCCTGATTGCCTTCTACCTGGCAATGACCTCAGCCTGTTCACATATGGTGGTGATTCCCCCTCTCACTATGCGGTCATCCTTTAGGTTGCTCTGGGTGCGCCATGGGATCTGGTGTCCTGTCCTTAGGCTGTTCTAAATCAGACCATTTCACTTCCTTGTCTGTCTGCAGGCATCCCTCAGGACTGCATGCACTTTCCCCCTCCTCTCCACGGAAGGCTTCTCTCTCTTCGTCTGACATATCTAGTCCCCAACTAGTATGGCTTTCATCCCTTTCATCCCTATTCAAAGTCAGTCTAGCTAAAGACAAGGCTCTATGCTTGAGACTAAACTGACTTCCCTCCTTGCCTCGTGACTGGACAACTATAGATCAATATTCTTTTCCTCTGCTTCCCAATTCACCTCTTGCCCTCATCTCCTGATAAGCTTTATCGATCCTATCATTGATGCTTCCTACCTCGAAATTCCCATCTAGGTTTACCCTAGATAGAACTGGCGTTGCTCCCTGTGGCAGGAGAAACTCCTCTATGTTGCCTCATGATATTACTGGACTCGGTTCCATCAGCTCTTTCTGAATCCAATCAATGTCGCATTCCCTTTGTCTCCTTTTTTGCTCCATTTCTGTGTCTTTCTTGATCTCATCTAACCCTTTCCTCTTCTTGTATTTTTCTTCCCTTCTTTCATTTGCTCTACGAACCTCATCTTCCTTTCGTCTCTGCATTCTTTTATCCTGTAACTCCTGTTCTTCTTCCTCTTCTTTCTTCTTTTCTAGCCTGTCTCATTCTTCGATTGCTCTCTGCCTGTTGTCATATTTCCTTTGACCCTCTGCTTTTTCTTTTTTTTTCTGCTGTTCGCCCTGATACATCTGTTCTCGTTTCTGCCTACTCTTCCTTTTGTACTCATCTTCTTTCAATCACTTCTCTCGTTCCCTGTTTTTTCTATCCTGTTCGTCTTGATCTTCCCTTTGCCTGACTTCCTCAATACTTTTCCCATCAAGCTTGAGTAAAATCTATCCCCCCATCCATTCGTTCTGCATGAGCATTACCTCGTCAACAAACACCAACAAAATGAAACAAACAAACAAGCTTTATGTTTTTCTCCTTTCCATCTCTTGATCTCTCATTCTATATCTACCAATACATTTGGTTGTTCACTGTTTTCCTCTTTGTCCTGTAAGACCTTAAAGATCACCTTTCCTTTAGTTCTTTCTGGGCTCTCATCACTGCTATAAGCAGGCGGTTTATATATCGGATTACTATACCCTGTCGCTGCTTTTAGTTCTCTTAATGCATACAGTCCTTCGTCTTTTGTACTATTGCCATTTACTTCGGGCGTGTTAAGGGGAGCAGAAGGCTCAGCACCTTCCTCCCTAAACCAATTGAGCATCCAGTCCTCAGGAGGCCGGTCTTCCCTTTCCTCCTGGTACATCTCGAAGAGCTCTAAACTAGCAAACCTCTTTTCCAATGTATTCCCTGTGTACGTAGCGTGAAAGTATGTGGTCATATGTTGCAAAACTGCTTTTACCAGTGATCCCCCTTGTGGCCATGGCATGAACATCATGTCTGCTGTACCCTTGACCCATTCCGCACTATACTGTTTGAGCTTGGGTGCATGTTTTGGCAGTGTCTTGCACATGTGCATTAGTGGAGTAACATCCCGCATCGTGACGAGTCTCAATCGACTGTCAATACTTACCATTAGTCACACAAATACGTTTCAGAAAAACAACAAATATGAGCGTGCACCAACAGTCGCACAAAAGCTTCTATTCCACAATTCCTTCAGTCCATTTATTCAGTTTGATGCCGACAATGACTAAACAAGATAAATTATAACTTTACCGTCCTTCTGTAAATCTAAGATTGTTTATTTTAGGTCCCACACTCTTGAGCGGGAATGCTGCAATTGAAGGATTGTTATACTCAGTTGCTCCCAAGGGATATCCCTTATTTGACATCTATGCTCTCATCTTGCCATCCTGATGGGTATAAGCCCCGATTGGGATGGATGGCTGAGGGGAGTACTGAAAGTAATGAATTGTGATTTAGTGTTTTTGTTTAGTTTTATTTGATTTTACATGTGAAGAGAAAAAGAATATTGGTTGTTAAGTTGTTTGCTGTTTGTTTAATTGTGTATGTAAAAGGTTAATATTTAACAAAATACATTAAATAAAAAAATGTAAAAAAATGTTTTGACTCTACTCAACACAACCTATCTTTGTCGCTCTTCGACACTTCTCTTTTTAAATACACAAAATACACAAACAGATATACTAGCCGAGTTTACATATATCTCGCCAGCGCTCTTCGCTTTCTATCTCTTGCCCCTAAAAATACTCTGATGAGAGTTTGAATCACTCCCTATCATAAACCTTGCCGCCTGAGTACCCACTTGGGTATTGAAATTACTCCTTCTAAAACTTCTTGAGTATGAAACTGGGCTCTATAGACGCTCCTCATCAAATATCTCTGACGCACTTCATTATATATGAAACACACAACCCCCTGTTACTTCTTTCTATAATCTACTCACCATACACCTTTCGACTTTAAATCCTCAGGATCGTCTTCTCCTCCAATCAGCCACCATCGCCTTTGGTCCGCTCAGTGCCTGTGGAAACCGTGAAAGAGGGACCCGTCCCACCTGTATCTCCTTTTCTTGTAAGAGTTCTATATCAGCGGCTCTTCACAGGAAGCCTAGCGATCCTACGGCTATATGGCGGAGGAAATCTGATTTTCTGAAAAAACCTAAAAGCCTACTTGGTCGATGGGTCTGTAACCATCCTCTTTCTGCTATCAAGTAAACCCAAAGGGTCCTTTAAGATGCGGTAACAGTATCTGAGATGGATGGGGATGCAGATCTTATTGATACATCAATCATCAGACCGACTCAGGAAGTTGGCACATATCAACTGTTTTAATAACAATTCTTTAAAACAGTGAGTATGATGGACATCTACGGATTCCGCATAGCTTGCTCAACGAGTTCTCTCTCCAAAACATTTAATAAAAATACAACTTTATACTAAAAATGTGTCATCACTGACGTCATACTACATGGCAAAATGGGAAAATCCTACAGGGTTTGTGATAGTATTAAAGGGAACATCGAAGTATACTTTCTATGGGGAATGGAGTTGTGATTGTGTCTCTAGGGTCAGGTGGACAGTTATGCCCACCCCTAGTGCAATTCATCTTCCGTGTCATACTAATGCACAAGGTTCTATAGGCTTCTCAAACTATAGGGCTCCTTGCTACGTGGCCCTCTACAATTGGTTGGCACGCTTGTACCCTTCTGGAATATTCCACTCACTAGCAGCATGCAAGCTGGTACCACAGGTGCTGGGAGGGTTGGCTTGCCCCCCCCCCCAATTAGCACAACATCCATCATTACTTCTGCTTAGTCTTTGAACTCGGCCTTTCAATAGCCTCTCATCTTTGCGAATAAAGAGGGAGTGTGAGCATGGCCTTATCTTCTGGTCTTGGTGCAGCTCGACCCAAAGTCGATTTTCATAAGACCATGTAACAGGAGACCACGTTTTGAGCTCCTTTGTTGCATTTAATACTATTAAATGAAGAAAACCTGGCACTTCTAGTGTTTTTCCAATGCACCTCAAACAGGAGCATGACTTGCTTCTCATGTTCATTGTATCTCCTTGAGTAGATAACCAGGCTTTTGGCGGCCCTGACTCTTGACACTGGGCCAGACAAGCCTCCTCGAATCTTCCTTCGCCATCAGCTGTTTTATTCAGCTGCGCCACACTTCCAACCCTTCTATTCACGGGGTCCAAGTTTGCTAAAATGAGTTGTGGAACATCCAGATTCTATACAAGGACTATACAAGGACTCTTCGCGGTATAGGTTTTGCGCATGTCGCAATTTCCGGTTGCCAACATATAGGCAGTATGGGGGCGGGACTTCCGGTAGAGATACTTGGCTCCTCCTCTGCACTATCATTGTCAGAATCTAATAGAATAGGAGGGTCTCAGTAGAAGAGGACTATCAGTATCAGAATATCATAGAATAGGATGTTTGCAGTAGATGTGGCCCTCAGGTGACTATGAGTGCAATAATCTCACAGAATGGGAGGGTTGCAGTATATGCGTCCCTCTGGAGTTTATAAGTATCAGAATGTTATAGAAAGGAGTGTCACAGTATAAGTGTATAAGTGAAACATCAGTGCCAGACTCTCATAGGATAGAAAGGTCGCAGTATAAGCGTCCTACTGGGGACTAGCAGTGTCGGAAAATCATAGAATGGAAGGTCTCAGAAGAAAGTGTGCCTCAGGAGACTCTAATTGCCAACTTCTAATAGAATAGGAGGGTTGCATAATAAGGATCCCTCAGGAGATTATCATTGTCAGTATCTCATAGAACAGGAGGGTCTCAGGATCTCAGCATAAGCATCCTTCCTAAAATTGCCAGTGTCAGAATCTCATAGACTAGGAGGCTATGTCATCAGAATAAGTGTTCCTCGTGGGACTATCAGCATTAGAATCTCATATACTAGGAGGCTATGTCATCAGAATAAGCATCCTCCATGAGATTACCAGTGTCAGAATCTCATAGACTAGGATGCTATGTCATCAGATTAAGTGTTCCTCACAGGACTATTAGTATTATAATCTCATAGACTATGAGGCTATATCATCAGAATAAGCACCCTTCATGAGATCACCAGTGTCAGAATCTCATAGACTAGGATGCTATGTCATCAGATTAAGTGTTCCTCACAGGACTATTAGTATTATAATCTCATAGACTAGGAGTCTATGTCATCAGAGTAAGTGTTCCTCATGGGACTATCAGTATTAGAATCTCATAGACTAGGAGGCTATGCAATCAGAATAAGTGTTCCTCACAGGACTATCAGTATTAGAATCTCATAGACTGGAAGGCTATGTCATCAGAGTAAGTGTTCCTCATGGGACTATCGGTATTAGAATCACATAGACTAGGAGGCTATGACATCAGAATAAGCATCCTTCATGAGATTGCCAGTGTCAGAATCTCATAGACTAGGAGGCTATGTCATCAGAATAAGTGTTCTCTCATGGGACTATCGGTATTAGAATCACATAGACTAGGAGGCTATGACATAACAATGACGGCACATGACAATATATTCCACTTCACCAAAATGTCTACTCTGGAAGTAGAAAAAATCATCCTTTCAGTGAAGCCTTCCAATTGCAAAGGTGACATCTGCCCAGCACAACTAATTAACGATGCTGCCAGAGAACTATCTCCGTTCATCGCCAAATTGATCAATGGCTCCTTCACTTCAGGTACCATCCCTGCTAACCTAAAACAGTCTTGGGTTCTCCCCCTCCTCAAGAAAGAGACATTAGATCCTCTCGTCCCCACAAACTACCGTCCTATCACCACGGTACCATTTTTACTTAAAATAATGGATAAAGGTGCCTATAACCAAATTCAAAAACACCTAGAACTGCACAAACTCTTAGGAGACAGACAATCCGGCTTCCACCCACTACACAGAACGGAAACAGCCTTAATCGATTTAAAATCCCAAATTGACGAGCTGAGAGACAAAGGGAAGTCTGTACTTCTGCTCCTACTTGATCTCTCAGCTGCATTTGATTTAGTGGATCGTAAGGTCCTTTGCAGACACCTCGACTCTTCTGCCCACTTCTCCTCTGAGGCTATCAGATGGATCGAATCTTTGCTGAGCGAGAGAACCATGAGAGTTTTCTCTCCATCGGCAGCTGCAGACACTACCCCTATCCTGTGCGGTGTTCCTCAAGGTTCTTGTGTCTCTCCAACTCTATGCAACATCTTCACCAAGCCCCTGTTTGATGATCTGGACCATCTGGGTATCATCTACACTAACTACGCAGATGATACACAGATTCTCCTCCCGCTTTCTGGGGATCATAGTAAGGACACAGAGTTGGTGAACAGGGTATATCTTATCATCCAGGCATGGATGGCCTCTCATGGCCTATGCTTGAACGATGATAAGACTGAGTTGATAATTATGGGCACACAGGCCAACATCAAAAAACTAGGCCAGGAATTTTCCTCATTCAATATCAACGAGAATACCATCAAAGTCTCCAAGGAAGTAAAAACCCTTGGTTTCTACTTGGATTCTACACTGTCCTTTGACAAACAGATAAAACCTTGGCCTCCACCATGGCCTACACTTGCTGATCAGAGCTGGCAAGCCATTCCTCTCCAACGACAGCTGCCTGATCTTGGCCAGAGCCTTAATACTCTCTAGAATTGACTATTGTAATGCCTTTATAGTGTTGCTAATCAAATTACCATCCAGAGGCTTCAAACATTACAAAATAACGCCTTGAGAGCAGCACTGGGCATAAACAAAAGAACTCATATTTCCTCCTTTAGACACCAACATAAATGGCTGTCTACAGGCAATAAAATACAGCTAAAGACGCTATCACTGACCCACAAAGCTCTAAATAACGCTGCCCCTAGTTACCTCATAGATAAACTTCATAGAAGAATCTCTCTCAGACCAACTAGAGCTGGCAATTCTAACTGCCTGGCTATTCCAAGATACAGGCTTACTACAATTGGTGGTAACAGCTTCCCAGTGAAGGCTGCTAAATTATGGAACCTACTGCCCCATGACCTGAGAGCTGACCAACCCTATCTACACTTCATAAAAAAGGCTATTAAATACCTTATCTCTACTGACCTGTAATTTCCCACCCTTTAGGCTGTCTCCGCAGCGGGATTAACCTATTCCTACTCACCCAATATTCTCATCCAACTCAGCCTCACTGCTTGCAAGTTCATGCGTAATCCAATCTATTTTTGAGACTCAGTGCTATACTCAGTGTAACATGCTGCTATTCTGCCGTACTTAGTGTAACACGTTGTAACCTGTATATGTGTACATTGTATATTGTTGTAACTACATATGCCTTATATTGTATATTTTGTATATTGTGTAACCATGTAAGCCTCGCATTTTCTTATTGCTGCGCCCTGTTACCTGTGGGTCTGGTGCGCATAAAAACAAACAAACAAACAAACACACATCAGAATAAGGATCCTTCATGAGATTGCCAGTGTCAGAATCTCATAGACTAGGAAGCTATGTCATCAGAGTAAGTGTTCCTCACAGGACTATCAGTATTAGAATCTCATAGACTAGGAGGCTATGACATCAGAATAAGTGTTCCTCATGGGACTGTCAGTATTAGAATCTGATAGACTAGGAGGCTATGACATCAGAATAAGCATCCTTCATGAGATTGCCAGTGTCAGAATCTCATAGACTATGAGGCTATGGGCCTCATTACAACTCAGGCGTTAAGGGTTAACGCCACCGTTAACCCTTAACGCCTGATTCTGATTTTAACGCCTGCTTTTAGCAGGCGTTAAAATCCATGGCGCTAACCTGCCATGGTGCTAATTACGCCGCCGTAATTTACGGCGGCGTAATTAGCGCCTTCCCCACTCCCATTATGCCCTATGGGGCAAAAATGGGAATGGGGAAGGGAAAATGGGAAATGGGGATTTACCGCCCCACTCACCTTGGAATGGGACGGTAAATCCGCCATCCACCATGGTGTAAACAGAGTTTACACCATGGTGGTAAAGTTGGTGCACTTAGCACCAAGGTTGTAATGAGTCATCAGAATAAGGGCCTCATTACACAGAAGGCGGTAAGGGTTCACAGTCACCGGTAATGGTACCGGTGACCGTTAACCCTTAACGCCTTACTACGAGGTCCCTTTGCGGATTGGTACTTTAACGCCTGCTTTTTAGCAGGCGTTAAAAACCAACCCGCAAAGGGACCAGGGTGCTAATTACATTACCGCAATTTGCGGTACCGTAATTAGCACCTTCCCCATTCCCATTATGCCCTATGGGGCAAAAATGGGAATGGGGAAGGGCAATGGGGGAAGGGGGAATTACCGCCCCACCAACCTTGGAATAGGGCGGTAATTCCCCTTTCCTCCAAGGTGGTGCCGGTATTTTACCGGCATGGACCAAGGTGCTAATAGCACCTTGGTCCACCGCCTACCGTGTAATGAGGCCCTAAGTGTTCCTCACAGGACTATAAGAATTAGAATCTCATAGATTCGGAGGGCCCCAGTATACACGTCACGTAGGGGACTATAAGTGTCAGAATTTCACAGAATATGGTGTTTTCAGTACAAGTGACCCTGAGGAAACTATGGGGGTCATTCCGAGTATGGAGGTAGCCATGCTGCTTTTAGCGACATGGCTACCCCCATACCGGGTACCGGGTCCGGGTTCCCTGAATGGGGAAATACCGGGCCATTCTGACCTTGGAGGGCCTGGTATTTCCCCATTCAGGGAACCCAGACCCTGTGCATCCCAATTCGAGCCCCCATAGAGCTCAAGGGGAATGGGGAGCATGCTAACAACGGGCCCGTTAATGACGGGCCCGTCATTAGCATGCTGGACTGCCCGCAGGACCCGCTAAGGAAGCCTGATTTTACCAGGCGTCCTTAGCGGGTCCCGCAAGCGGACCTCGTAATGAGGTGGTAGAGGGTTAACGGCGCCGGCAGCTCTACCGGTTCCGTTAACCCCCTACCGCCAGGGTCGTAATGACCCCCTATGAGTGTCAAATTATCATAGAATAGGAGGGTCGCAGTATAAGCGTCCCTCAGGAGTTTATAAGAATACGAATCTTATAGAATAGGATGGTGAGAGTACAAGCAGCCCTCAAGAGACTATCAGTTTCGTAATCTCATAGAATAGGATGTTTGCAGTATAAGCAATCCTCAGGTTACGATGATTGCCAAAACTTCATATAATAGAAGGGTCACAGTATAAGCAACCAGCAGGGGACTATGGGCCTCATTACACGGAAAGCGGTGATCCAGGGTGCTATTAGCACCCTGGACCATGCCGGTAAATTACCGGCACCGCCTTGGCGGAAAGGGGATTTACCGCCCCATTCCAAGGTTGGTGGGGCGGTAAATCCCCCTTCCGCCATTGCCCTTCCCCATTCCCATTTCTGCCCCATAGGGCTCTATGGGAATGGGGAAGGCGCTAATTACGGCACCGCAATTTTGCGGTGCCGTAATTAGCTCCGAGGTCCCTTAGCGGGTTGGTTTTTAACGCCTGCAAATAGCAGGCGTTAAAGCACCAACCCGCTAAGGGACCTCGTAGTAAGGCGGTAATGGTTAACGGTCACCGTTACCATTAACGGTGGCCGTTAACCATTACCGCCTTCCGTGTAATGAGGCTGTAGTTTCAACATCTCATGTAATAGGAGGGATGCAGTATAAGTACCCCTCAGGAATGTATAAGTATCAGAATCTTATAGAAAAGGAGGGTCACAGTATAAGTGTGCCTCTGGAAACTATAAGTGTGAGAATCTCATAGAATGGGAGGGTCTTAGAAGAAGTGTTCCTCCGGAGATAGAATAAAAGGGCACAGCAAAAGCGTCATTCAGGGGACTATCATTGTCAGAATCTCGGTGAATAGGGGGAGCTCAGTATAAGTGCCCCCCAGGAGACTATCAGAGTCAGAATGTCATAGTATAGGCATGGTGCAGTATAAGCGTCTCTCAGGAGTTTAGAAGTATCAGAATCTTATAGAATAGGATGGTTGCAGTACAAACATCCCTCAGGGACTATCATTGTCAGCATCCCTCAGTAGGAGATTCCCTTTACAGGCAGAGATCTTCTGTGTCAGCATTCTGCAGGATACTATCAGTGCCAGGAACCCTTAGACTATGAGGGCCCCAATATAAGCACCCTCAGGAGAGAATCTGTTACAGAATCTATTGGACACTGATTGTTTCAGTGTTACCATCCCCCAGTAAAGTAGCCCTGTGAGCATTCTACAGGAGATGTTAGAGTGCTTCAGAATAGGATGGTCTCATTATAAGTGCCCCCCAGGATGTTATCAGAATGGCTCCAGTAGTTGGTTCTCAGTTGCAGGGTCCGAATTCATCATAATAGGAGAGTCTCTGTATAAGCATCCCAAAAGGGATTATCAGAATCCTTCACGCCACGAGACTAATCTGGAATTCATAAAATGTGTCTAAATAGAATGCCAGTCTTTTAGAACTATTAAGAGGAAATACATATATGTTTATGGAACCTAAAAAAAAAGTCTTTCTCCCGCTAAAGCATACTGTACTGATCTGGAGGTTAGGAACAAAAAGAGAATTTTAAAGTCAGACCTGAGACACCTTAGGAAGTCTAATAAGGCAGAAGTAATCACACTAACAAATAACTACAGAAATGGGCTAAAATTGCATAAAAGTCTCATGTACCAACTATATGCAGAAAACATGCTGTGAAGAATGGCCGCCTGGCGAGGGTGCAAAGCCATAGCTTTTTCTATTTGTGTTAATAAATAGAATGATGAGGATAATTCCATCTCCAGAAGAGTTAATCTTCCGATCCGATTTCCCTTCTCTCTCAACTCCATGCCAAAAGCATAGTGCACTCGTGTCTTGCCGCATCAGTAGCCTGATATGCAGCAGCTGCTCTACTCATGGTGCAGAGCAGGTTCCAAGGTCACATGAATTCCACTTGACAGCGGCAGAGACATCCAAGTCCCCGAATCACGGAGAAGCAACATTTAAGATATGACCCTCTGTCCCCAAAACTATGGTGATCATGGGTCACCTATGCTGGTGGCAGGGCAATCTCTAAACAAAGGCTATGCCTGCGGTTAACGCACAGTGCATGGTGCTACTTATGATCCCAACCGCCACATTCCAATTGCTATCACACAAGTAACAGCTCCTGTGAGCCAGCTCAGTTATGGAAGGTGATGTGTTTTCTGGTCAGCGGGTTGTACCCTGCCAAATGGCAGGATGAGAACTTGGAAGGCTGGGCTTCCTCTTTGATCATTTTGTTAGGGCTGGTAACACCCTCCACCGCGACAGCCACACATCAAGCAGCTGTCCCAGGCAACAAGGAAGCACACCAATTCAAAAGGTGTAGCCTCACACCAGGGTGCTGCATATCTAAGGGACTTTGTTCTCAGTGAGAAGGGAAGGGGCGGGATTGGGATAGGTAGGAGGGCTCTTGTCAAGGGAAAGAGGCTTCCACCATCTTGAATTTCACTGTCTCTCCCTCTCTTTTCTATCCCTTCCATTTCCTCTGGTGCAAAGTACTTTGGGTGTGACAGCAACAGGACAATGTCCACTGCATCCTGGAGCAGGTATTGGACCACTAATGCAGACTAGCTTCAGGCAAATCACCTGAGGACTCTTGTCCTTAAAAGAAAGGGTTTTCTACCCCATCAGGAGATGCGCTCAGGTCCTTGAGGATCCTTTAAGGCCGAAGAGTCGTTCTGAAGACCTCACTGGACTTCCTCTGGCAGAGTGGCACTCTCCAAAGCCCTCAGCCTGAGGTGAAGATGGATCATCCAAGACAGAAGGAAGATCTGTCCCCTAACCACTCCCAGGGCACATCGGGAGTGACCAGTGCTGTGGACCAGGACCAACCACTCTGCAATGGATCTCCTAATCTAGGAGAGTGGACCTTGTATGGAAGCGTCCTGTCTTCGAGTCCTCTGTGGAGGCCTCACTGCAACCCGAGGATCAGACCAGCCGAAGCTCCCTGTTCTACTGCACCATACTGGTCACTTCTTGTTCCCCACATCTTGAACAGAAGGGACGGCGCTGGTGTCTGCATTCCTCCAACCAGCCATTCTATTGCTTGCATTTAAACCAGCTCGACACTGCATTGAGTCCTAGCAAAGCACGTCACCTGCTAGGCCCAAAGTGACTGCTCAACACCGGGACCCAAACCAAATCAATGGAGAGTAATTCGACAACTCTAACCATGGGTTACAACCACGGCTCGGACAAGATAGCTATTGAACTCCGCTTCACTGATCACACATCAACACACCCAAGATCACGAATTCAATGACCGATCGCCGACTCAAACCGCTGGAGCATCGACTGTCATAAACTGAAAATTCTTCCTGAAACTCCTCCTCACCTGGGGCCTCTATGGAACTTTCTTGCGTCTCAGTATCCTTCTTTCTCTGTAGCTTTTTCTGCTCCTTAGTCTTCTTATCTTTCTTTTGGTGTAGGTTGGGGCGAGCTCCCTCAGTGGCCACCTTGACCAGAGTAGAATCCAGGTCCGGGGTACCTCTGAGGAGCAAGCCCCCAAAATCAGGGAAAAAGCCTTCTAGGCGCAAAAAACCCTGAATGTAGATGTAACAGGATCTGGTCTGTATCCCTTGATATAGCAAGTATTGGTCCAGATGAAATTGGTTGATGTACCAATGTGCAGGGGAAACATCCTTAGAGTCAATAGAGCATTGGAAGTGTTAGGAGGTTTTCTAAGTGAAGAATACAAGGTGCTGGAACAGGTAAGGTTGTCACTGGACAAAATACGGGTCTCCAAGATAGGCTGCTACCATGGAACCAGACGGAAAGGTTCTGACAGCAGCTGGCTAGACAGAGAGCACATATAGTAAACAGACCTAGACAGTTGAAGAGAGTAAACTGCTGAGCAAAAGGGATTCGGCAACAGCAAGCTGAAGCAGAACGTAAAAGCGTAATGCTAGGAATGATAGGCAAGAAAAGACCAGAGGTTACGAGTAAAGATGCAAAAGAATAACGGGCAAAGAGGACAGCTACGAGTAAGGAATAGGCAACAGATGCTAACAATCAGAAACAGAATAAAGGAAAGACGGGCAGGACAAGGAGTAGACAAAGGAGCACCCGAAGGCTAGAAAAACGGACCACGAGCGGTAAACGGTAAGAGTGAAAGAATGCAAGAAGGATAGAAACAGAGAGAAATAGAGAATAACAGACGCTGAAATAAAGTCAGCTCACAAAGGGAAAGCCAGAAACGTGATCAAAAGATAAGAGATAAGTCACAGCGAAAGATTACCTGTAGAGGAATGAAACCCGAACGTGTGGAAACTGAGAGAAAGACGAATACACAGGAAGAACAACAGAAGGCAATAAGGAACGCTAGTATACTGAACAAACAGGAACCAGCAGCGTGAACCAGAGAGACGGATACAACGGAAGGAGGAAGAGGATTCCTTCCAGCATATAGCATTGGTGGCCATTTTGCAGGAGGACTAGACCATCATAACGGAACCAGAGGAAGCCATCTTATGTTTATTTCCAACTCTGCCAGCACTTCCAAGGGCGGTGTATGACAGAATGCCCCCTTTTATACACACCTCCCCCGGGTCTTCCCGGATAAAATCTAAGAAAATGTTGCACCAAACTAGGGGCATGTATGTGTGATCTTGGTTCCGAGGTTATTTCAACCTTGGGATATCCCTTCCAGTGGACCAAATATTGCATAACACCTCTTCTGTATCTAGAGTCCACAAGTCTAGTGACCTTGTATTCTTCGGGTTCTGGAGGTATAGACGAGGTTGCTCTCTGAATGGTTCTCCCATAGGGATCATTAACATGAGTCTTAAGTAAAGAAGAGTGGAATACTGGATGGATTATTTTCAAACTGGGGGGTAGCTGAAGATTGAAGGCCACCGGGTTGATCTTAGACAGAATCCGGTATGTTCCGATATATCTGGGTGAAAACTTGCCCAGGCGAGTCCAACGAGGCAGGTATCTGGTAGACAACCAAACACTAATACCTGGTTTCCATTCTGGGTTAGCCCTTTGCTTCTTGTCAGTGTACCTTTTATAGGTCTTGTGGCTCTCTTCCAAGGAGTGTAGGGCATTCTTATGAACCTGACTGAGATTGGATAGTAGCCCATCTAAAGCAGGTGCCTTGGAAGTTGCAAGTCCAGTTTTAGGTATATGGTGAAGGTTGTACCCATAGGTGCATTTGAAAGGACTCATATTTATGGCGGAATGATGTGTATTGTTGTAGGCAAATTCGGC
Organism: Ambystoma mexicanum; assembly: GCF_040938575.1. Taxonomy (NCBI): domain Eukaryota; kingdom Metazoa; phylum Chordata; class Amphibia; order Caudata; family Ambystomatidae; genus Ambystoma; species Ambystoma mexicanum. The sequence continues at coordinate 119,125,051 of NC_090921.1, forward strand.
CATAGGAATTAGATCAGACCAGTCATCCTGTTCCCTTTTACAAAAACAGCATATATATTGTTCAATATTTGCATTTAGTCGTTCTGTCTGGCCATTTGTTTGCGGGTGGTATCCCGAAGAGAGGGCCCTTTGGATACCTAGTTGTGCACAGAGGGAGGACCAGAATTTTGAGGTGAACTGAGATCCCTGATCAGTCCCTATAGTCTGGGGAATGCCATGCAATCTTACGATGTCCTTGAGGAATACGGCTGCGGTCTCAGAAGCTGAGGGCACTCCTGGTAAGGCAGAGAAGTGAGCCATCTTAGAGTAGGAGTTGACTGTCACAAGTATAGCCATCTTCTTGCGAGAAGGAGGTAGGTCAACCACAAAATCCATGGACATGTGTTCCCATGGTCAAGAAGGCAACTCACCCTGTTGCAACAGGCCTAATGGCTTTTGTTGTGATGTCTTGCTAGCAGCACAGACAGGACAGGAAGCCACATATGTTTTAACATCCTGACATACAGATGGCCACCAAAAGTTCCTGGTAACCAGGTCCAATGTAACCGTCTGACCCTTGTGACCAGCCAAGAGTGAGTCATGGCATAGCTGTAAAGCTCTTGTCTGTAGAGAAGGCGAAGGTAGAAAAAGAGCAGTATCGTAAAACAAGAATTGTCCTCTTCTTTGAAGATTGTAGCATCTGAGGTTCGCCAGCTTGCAGGTTCTTATACCCACTTGGACCTCTTGTAGAAAGGTGTTAACTACTGCCAAAAACTTCTTCTCGGAAAGACGCACCTCTCTCTCTGGTAGACACCACATATCTTCAGACCAACTGCGTGACAAAGCATCAGCTACCTTGTTCTGTAACCCAGGAATATAGGTTATGTGAAAGTCAAAGTTAGAAAAGTAGTAGGCCCATCTTGCGTGCCTGGGGTTCCTGCACTCCATTTGCTGGAGCACCTTGAGATTTCGATGATCTTACATATGATAAAAGATGTGTGTCTCCTTGTAACAAGTGCCTCCATTCTTCACACCCCAACCTGATGGCCAGTAATTCCCTCTCTAAGACAGAATAGTTCCTTTCACTTGCCGTTAGGGTGCGAGAGTAGTATGCAATGGGATGCTCCTGATCGCTTTGTCCTTCCTGTAACAGAACGGCTCGCAAAGCACCGCCAGACGCATCGGTCTTGAGTATGAAAGGTCTTGACTGGTCAGGTTGAACCAATATAGGGGCTGTAGTGAACAGGTCTTTGAGCTGTAAAAAGGCTGCTTGTGCTTCTGGACCCCAGACAAAGGCGACCCCCATCTTGAGTAAAGAGGTAATAGGTAGGACCACCTCGGAGAAGTTGTGAATAAAGCAGCGGTAGAAATTAGCCAGCCCTAAAAATCATTGAATGTCCTTTACAGTGGATGGTTCTGGCCAACAAATCTCGGCCTTTACCTTATCCGGGTCCATTCGTACCCCATTGGCCGATAGAATAAACCCCAGATAGGGAACTTCAGAGGCTTTGAAAATAAATTTTTCTGGTACAACTGATTCAGTTTGAGACATTGGAGGACTTCCATGATGTGGAGATGATGCTCCTTCATACTCGGGGGAAGTGTCATGATGCCTACCCCCGGGCATCCAGACCAAGTCCATCAACCCCGGAAGCAGGCATCATGTTACCTGGAGCAAACCCAGCAACCCCTGTTAGGGGCTATCTGGGTACAGTCCTGGCACCATAGGCGCAAGGCTCATATGGGACATCAGTCCTGGCGCCATAGGCGCCAGGCTCATATGTTAAAACTTACCTGATGCAGACGATGCTGCAAGGGATCCAAGCATCCAAGCCCATGTGAGGCTTGAAGGGACTATTTTATCTTAGGGACTATTTTGTTACTCGGGTGTAGCTTTGGATGAATACTTACCTGGGACTACTTTGAAGGCTATTTAAACCACGCCCGAAGAGCAGCACATGCTTTGCATTATTCTGCATCCAGCAGCGTAACGCTCACCGTGTCTGCAGTCAGCATCCAGCATCATGCCACGCCCGCCTCGAGTCCAGAGTCCCCAGAAAGAAGGGAAAGAAGAATAAAGGTTAGAACAAGAACTTTACTGGATTTCTTACCTGATTTCGGATTCAGTGCATCTTCGAACCAGAAACAGACTTCATTTTAAACGCGTCGCATCGCCAGCAGCAGCACCGCGCCATACTCACTGTTCCTCGCAGCATCTCTACAATCCGGTGCTGTCTCCATCACCTGGTTGCCGCATTCCAGCGCCTAAGGGAGACACGAAAACAATAAGGTGAGCCAAGGGAACAAACAAGGAGAATCTCTTGCCACCATATGCTTACCTGATTTTACCGCAGGAGGTATTATCCACCAGCACGCCAAATCTTCCTACGCTGCACCTGCAACAAAAGAGAAAGCAGCGAGTTAAACCATGGCATCATTTACCGCACAGTGTTACAAAACACAGACTCTTACCTGAACGCTTTCAGCTGCCACAAGATGATAATCTTTTGGGTCTAAGCTGCAAAAGAAACAAGGAATTGGACAAGAGTGATTAATCGGACATTTTGAACTCATTAGAACTATATACTTACGGCCTTTTGCCCGGAGGTTTGGAGCCAAGATTTGCCCAGAACTCTTCCAATATCCTCATGCCAGTGAAGTAACTGGCCATCAACGCGCCCCTGCATTCTTCGCAGGATGGAGAGCTCATCATACAAAACTATAAGGTGTGCTTTGTGAAAGGGAATGTCAGAAGTGATAAGTGGGGACACAGTGAGGTGTTAATACTCAAATCCACGGGTGGCTAATTCCCTACTTCTACGGGTCAAGCAGACGAAGCTAGGTGGGCCAGTCCAGTCAGTCATCTCTGCACTACGCATCACGTTGGTGAAGACCGTGGCTGTCCAGTTCCGCTCGACACCCCTGTGGGAGCCAGGTGAGCGTAACAGAACGCGAAGCCTTCCTACAAATTCTCACCCGGGTGTCATGGAGACCTCAGAAACTGACCAACTGGCCCAATTATTAGGAGAACTTAGGTGCTGAAGCACATGCCGCTTGCCAAGAAACTAATACACTCAGGAGAGAGTTGATTGTTTCGAAGGAACGCACTGATGATCTTGCTAGACAATTACTGCAAAACCAAGCGGGTAAAACACCCCTACCGGGACTCGGGGGGATTCCAAACCCTGTTTCACCAAGCAACCCTGTGCAAGTGATTTTACCAGGCAATATCCCTTTAGCCCCGCCAGAACGCTTTGTGGGGGACCCGAAAAGATTCGCCTTGTTCATGAACCAATGCCGTTTGCACTTTTTATGCAGACCTGGAGCCTTTCCAAACGATCAAGCCAAAGTAGCCTTCGTATTATCATATCTCAGCGGCAGTGCAGCTGATTGGTCAATCCCACTAGTCAATCAGGATGACCCTATTCTTCGGGATTTTCAGGGTTTTCAAATGAGCATGGAAAGACTATTTGCCCGGCACTCTCAAGGACAGGCCCTGGATAACGAACGTTTGTCCCTATGACAGGGTAACCAAGACCTTCTAACCTACATAGCAACCTTTAATAGGTTGGTGGTGGAAACTGGATGGGCCGAGGAAAAATGCATTACGTTGTTTCATCGGGGACTTCGAGGAGAACTCAAAGATGTTTTGGCTCAAGTTGTGAACCCACCTCAAGACTGTGCTGAATATATAGACTTAGTGGTCCAGTTAGATCACAGACTTCAGAATCGAAAGGCTGATCGAGCCAAGTTCGAGAACCGGGTGTTGGTTAAACCCAACGCTACCCCCAAAGGAACAGATGACTCAGAACCCATGCAAATCGGAGGAGTTAAAGGACCCTTGACACAGAAGGAAAGAGAAAAAAGGCAGCAAATGCAATTGTGTCTATACTGTGGAACTTCGGGACATTTTCTTCGGGATTGCCCTGTAAAACCACCCAAGAAGGTGGTAGGAGCTGCTGATAAAAGCCATATGGAGCCTGACTCTGGAAACGACCACGCCCGACAAGTGTAGAGGTCCGCTTGCTGAGTTTGAAGAAGGATACTCAGACCTCGCATTTCATCATACCAATGGTCCTTATAGATCCAAGGCAGCCATCACGTTTGCACGCAGTTAGGGCATACATTGATAGCGGGGCCATAGGAAACTATGTGGAGCACGAATTGGCTTCTAGGATGAATCTACCTCTCTGCAGAAAGACCACTTCGGATGTCATCACCACAGTCGATGGAACTGAAATTGCCTCTGGGCCTGTAACTCACCGCAGAGATGACATTATTGGGTCAGGATGTGCATCGAGATACTATTGTGTTTGATTTAATCAAAGCCCCGCAGTTCCAAATAATACTGGGGATACCTTGGTTGGAAACTCATAATCCTTGTATTGATTGGCGAGAGAAGAGAATAACCTTCCCGGATTGTGCACATACTTGTTACCCAATAAAAACCTTGAACAAGGACCTGGCCACAGTGGCTACTCCAGTTGTGCAGTTACCGCACGAATATCAAGAATTCCAGGATGTTTTCCAAAAAGAACAGGCAAACACCTTACCACCTCACAGATCATACGATTGTCAAATTGATCTCATACCTGGTGCACAACCTCCATGTAGTAGGATCTACGCACTTACGGAACCCGAGAACCTTCACCTACGACAATACTTGGACCAATACCTTGCCATTGGCTTCATTCGTCCATCCAAGTCCCCTGCATCTTCAGCTTTGTTCTTCGTGCCAAAAAAGGAAGGTGACCTCAGAACGTGAATAGACTACCGCGCCTTAAATCAGATCACGGTTAAGAACCGATACCCATTGCCTCTGATCCCAGAATTAGTAGACCAAGTAACGGACGCTTGCATCTACACTAAATTAGATCTCTGAGGGTCATACCATCTGGTACGTGCAAAGAAAGGCGACAAATGGAAGACTGCTTTTCGCACTAAGTATGGGTTATTCGAATACCAGGTGATGCCCTTCGGGATGTGCAATGCACCAGCAGCCTTCCAGTATTTTATGAACGATGTCCTGCGTGAACTCATTGACGTCTGTGTTGTCGTATACATAGACGATATTCTAGAGTACTCCTCTTCAGAATCTGACCATGTGAAGCACGTTCGTGCAGTCCTTGAGAAACTACGCCAGCACAAGTTATATGCAAAATTGGAAAAATGTGTTTTCCATACTACAGAAGTTGAATTTCTTGGATTTATCCTGACTCCAAAAGGAGTTCGAATGAACTTTTGAAAGGTGGACGCAATTCTCAAATGGCCATCACCCAGTTCAGTTAAAGGAGTACAAAGCATGCTCGGATTTGCTAATTTCTATCGCAGATTCATTCCAGATTTCTCGCACGTTGTACACCCTATCACAGCGCTCTTGCAAAAAAACAAACGCTCCCTGTGGGCTGAAGAAGCTGAGAATGCCTTCCAAGAACTGAAAGCGAAATTCACGTCTGCACCGTATTAAAGCATCCTCGTCCTGAACTCCCATACATAGTTGAAACCGACGCATCCAGTTTAGCCATGGGAGCTATCCTGTCCCAGAAGGATCCTGAAACCGGTCAACTTCACCCAGTAGCATTTTGGTCCAGAAAGTTCTTGGCACCCGAGTTAAACTATGCGGTTACCGATAAGGAGCTATTAGCTATCAAATCCGCCTTGAAGGCTTGGCAGCATTATCTTCTCGGTGCCAGGCATACCATTACTGTAATCACTGATCACCGGAACTTGCAGTATTTAAAGACACCCAAAGCCCAATCATCACGCCAACTTCGATGGGCATTGTTCTTGCTGAGTTCTATTTCGTGATCACTTATCGGCCAGGCTGTAAAAATGGCAAGGCAGATGCCTTATCCCGAATAGGAATGGAAGAAGCATATGCAAACCCGGAGCCGGTGCCTATAATTTCAGAACAAAGAATTCTTGGCATAACTACTTTACAAACCCTAGAAGATATTCAGGTAAAGATCCAACAACTCTTCGATCCAACAGCCCTGCAGGACTGGGTAAAGAAAGGCTCAGACTACTCTGTCATCAATGACCTACCTTATTATCAAGGGTGTCTATTTCTACCACATAAGGAACTACAAGAACAAGTCATCTCCAATTATCATGACACCCTGATGGAAGGGCACCCAGGCATCGCAAAAACTGAAGCTAAAATTAAGAGACAATTCTGGTGGCCCACCTGGCGAAAAGACGTAAAGTCATTTGTAATGTCCTGTGGCATTTGTGCCCAAAACAAAAGTCAGAAGAAAAAACTGGCTGGCCTTTTACAATCCTTGGATATTCCACCTACACCATGGCACACCTTATTGTTAGACTTTATTACAGACCTACCTCCATGTAATGGATTTAACACCATTCTCGTTATTGTGGATCTTTTTTCCAAAATGGCCCACTTTATTCCTTTAAAGGGATTACCTTCTGCTCCAATTCTGGCCAAGGAGTTTCTCGAAAACATTGTTCGAATACACGGATTTCCCTCCGCATTGGTCTCGGACCGAGGTAGTCAATACATTTCACATTTTTGGAGGAAATGTTGTCAATTGGTGCAAATCGACGTGAGGTTATCGACCAGTCACCATCCCCAGACTGATGGTCAAACGGAGAGGACCAACCAGACTCTTGAACAGTACCTGCGTTGTATGTTACACCAGACTGAAAGTAATTGGAAGGACATTCTATGGATCTCCGAATATGCATTCAATAACTCTGTACATTCTGGAACTGAACAAAGCCCCTTATATACCATATACGGGCACCACCCTCGAACCTCAGACCTTGACTCGCCTCAACACTTAGAAATGCCCGCAGTGAACCATCTGCACGCTACTATTACACAAGCCTTTAAGGAAGCAACTGAACACTTGAAACATGCGAAAGAAAAGTACAAGTAAAACGCTGATCAGCATCGAAGTGATGCTCCACAATACCAAATTGGGGATCAAGTTTGGTTGGCCACAAAACACATACCTCTAAAAGGAAAGCAGACCTTTAACCCTAGATGTTTGGGACCTTACCTTATTAAGGCCATTATCAACCCGGTGGCCGTAAAATTGGAATTCCATGTGTCACTTCTGAAGCCAGTACAACCTGGGACAAGACTAACCAAGCCACCTGACCCCGTCCTTATAGACGGGGAACCCGAATTTGAAGTGAAATGTATCCTGGACTCCAAAATGGTTAAGTTAAGACTTTTTTATTTAATCTACTGGAAAGGTTACGGACCACAAGAACGGTCATGGGAACCTAGTGACCACGTTCATGCACCTAGGTTGGTGAGAAGATTCCACCGGAATTTCCCAGACAAACCAAGGCCAAGGGGAGGAATGACTTTAGGAGGGGCCTTGGGGGGGAGTGCTGTCATGATGCCTACCCCCGGGCATCCAGACCAAGTCCATCAACCCCGGAAGCAGGCATCATGTTACCTGGAGAAAACCCAGCAACCCCTGTTAGGGGCTATCTGGGTACAGTCCTGGCGCCTATGGCGCCAGGCTCATATGGGACATCACTCCTGGCGCCATAGGCGCCAGGCTCATATGTTAAAACTTACCTGATGCAGACCATGCTGCAAGGGATCCAAGCATCCAAGCCCATGTGAGGCTTGAAGGGACTATTTTATCTTAGGGACTATTTTGTTACTCGGGTGTAGCTGTGGAGGAATACTTACCTGGGACTACTTTGAAGGGTATTTAAACCATGCCCGAAGAGCAGCACATGATTCGCTTTATTCTGCATCCAGCAGCGTAACGCTCACCGTGTCTGCAGTCAGCATCCAGCATCATGCCATGCCGCCTCGAGTCCAGAGCGCCTAGAAAGAAGGGAAAGAAGAAGAAAGGTTAGAACAAGAACTTTACTGGATTTCTTACCTGATTTCGGATTCAGCGCATCTTCGAACCAGAAACAGACTTCATTTTAAACGCGTTGCATCGCCAGCAGCAGCGCCGCGCCATACTCACCGTTCCTCGCAGCATCTCTACGATCCGGTGCTGTCTCCATCACCTGGTTGCCGCATTCCAGCGCCTAAGGGGACAAGAAAACAACAAGGTGAGCCAAGGGAACAAACAAGGACAATCTCTTGCCACCATATGCTTACATGATTTTACCGCAGGAGGTATTATCCACCAGCACGCCAAATCTTCCTACGCTGCACCTGCAAGAAAAGAGAAAGCAGCGAGTTAAACCTTGGCATCATTTACTGGACAGTGTTACAAAACACAGACTCTTACCTGAACGCTTTCAGCTGCCACAAGACGATCATCTTTTGGGTCTAACCTGCAAAAGAAACAAGGAATTGGACAAGAGCGATTAATCTTACATTTTGAACTCATTAGAACTATATACCTACGGCCTTTCGCCCGGAGGTTTGGAGCCAAGATTTGTCCAGAACTCTTCCAATATCCTCAAGCCAGTGAAGTAACTGGCCATCAACGCGCCCCTGCATTCTTCGCAGGATGGAGAGCTCATCATACAAAACTATAAGGTGAGCTTTGTGAAAGGGAAGGGTAGAAGTGGGGACGCAGTGAGGTGTTAATACTCAAATCCACAGGTGGCTAATTCCCTTTCCCTGTCTTTAGGAGACTACTTCTACGGGTCAAGCAGACGAAGCTAGGTGGGCCAGTCCAGTCAGTCATCTCTGCACTACGCATCACATTGATGGAGACCGTGGCTGTCCAGTTCCGCTCGACACCCCTGTGGGAGCCAGGTGAGCGTAACAAGAAGATCAAACTATCGTTTAAGTAGACGACAACCGACACATAAAGCATGTCGGTAAATATCTTGTCCATAAACATTTGGAACACCGCTGGGGCGTTAACCAAACTGAAGGGCATGACCCGATACTCAAACAACCCCAGCGGTGTCCTAAAGAATAACTTCCACTCATCAACCCTTCTAATTCTCAACAAATGATAGGCACCCCGTAAATCAAGCTTGGTAAACACCCTGGAGTTCTTCACGGCTTCAAGAATGTCTCTTATGAGCGGCATGGGGTACCTGTCACGTATTGTTATACTGTTCAAGCCCCTGTAATCAATGCAGGGGCGGAGTTCAGCAGATTCTTTCTTGAATACAAAAAATAATGATGCCCCTCCAGAAGACTTAGATGCTCTTATTAACCCATTCTAGAGATTGGCCTCAAGGTATTCCTTTAAAGCGTTGTTCCCAGGCTGGGAGAGAGGGTACATCCTGTCAAAAGGAAGAGGAACATCCACCTTGAGATCGATACTGCAATCCTCTGGGCGATGAGGTGGGAGGAGTTTGGGGACCACATCTTTGAATACTTTAGCAAAAGCTTGGTAATGTATCGGAATAGAAAATACAGTAGCTTGAGGCATGGTGATCAAACAGTCAGACTGTATCTCCACAGAGGGATCCTTGATGCAATGTTGACAACAATAGGAGGAATCAAAGCTGAGTGGGTTGGCACTCCAATCGATCCGAGGGTTGTGTAGGTGCAACCAAGAAATCTCTAGGATCACTGGGAAGTGTGCTGCCCTAATTACGGCAAAATAAGCATCTCTGTGTGATTTCCCATCGAAATCTGGGCTAGAAGAGTCTCCATAACAATGGGACCGGAGGAGAGAGGACGGCCATCCACTCCTTCCACAGGTATAACCTTTTTCTTTTCCTATAGCAGGATCTGGTTTTCTTTTGCCCAAGTAACATCAATAAAGTTGCCGGCGGCTCCACAGTGTAACATAGCCAAGACCTGCAGCGGCACACCAGAAGCTACTGCAAAGGTAATCCGGAAAACCATCAGTCGGTTGTCTCCTTCATTGCCGGATTGGGTGGAGTTGCAAGGATTTGAACTGCCTTCCCCGTGGATTCCCTTGCATGAATTCGGGGCAGGGTGTTTCCCTGGCAGTGTGGAGGCACCTCAGGACAGTTTCGTAGGATATGTTTGGATGATTTGCAGTACATGTAGAGGTTTTGTTCTCGCCGTCTATTCCATTCCTCGGAAGTCAAAGACCCTCTTGCAGCCCCGATCTGCATCGGCTCATCGTTTACTACCTTCTCCTTAGTAGAAGGTGGTTGATTGAATAAGGGGGGAAAGCCCCGGCCTTTCTTCCTCTCGTGACGCCTCTCAGTCAAACTGTATTCAATCTGTAATGCTAACGTCACAAGCTCTTGAAAGGAGTTAGGTCGTGCTATTCGAGCTAGCTCATATTTAATTTCTTCATGCAGGCCTCGACGGAAGATAGTTTGCTGAGCAGAATCAGGCCATCCGGCATTTAGGGAGAGTCTCTGGAACTGGGTTACATAAGACTGGACATCCAGAGTTCCTTTTATGTCAAGCATAGCTTCGTAAGCGGAGAATTGAACCTCAAGGCGCTCAAATTTCTGGACAAACTGGGCATAGTCATTCACAAATGGATCAGAGCTGTTTACAAAAGGTGTAGCCCAGGATAATGCACTTCCTGAAAGGTTCGAGATCAAAAACCCAACCCAGGGTCTTCCAGTCTCGAAATTCTTGGGTCTGAAAGAGAAATAAACTGAGCAGGCATCAAGGAAATCCTTCATCAGCTTTGGATTTCCATCAAACTTGCCGAGTGGGAATGGCATGGGTGGAAGATCGCCTCTGCCTTCGTCTCGCGCAGCTACCTGTTGGCGAAGAGCCATGTTCTCAGCATGTAAGGTCTGAAATTCCACCCTTAATCCCTGAATGGCGTTACACAACTCTTGGTATTGCTCCAGGGAAGGCATCTGAATATGTTGGCTTTGTATGCTGTCGTAAACTGAAAATCCCTCCTGAAAATCCTCCTCACCTGGGGCCTCTATGGAACTTTCTTGCGTCTCAGTATCCTTCTTTCTCTGTAGCTTTTTCTGCTCCTTAGTCTTCTTTTATTTCTTTTGGTGTACGTAGGGGCGAGCTCCCTCGGTGGCCACTTTGACCGGAGTAGAATCCAGGTCCGGGGGAACTCCGTGGAGCAAGCCCCCAAAAACAGGGAAAAAGCCTTCTAGGTGCAAAAAACCCTGAACGTAGATGTAACGGGATCTAGTCTGTATTCCTTGATATAGCAAGTATTGGTCCAGATGAAATTGCTTGATGTACCAATGTGCAGGGGAAGAATCCCTAGAGTCAATAGAGCACTGGAAGTGTTAGGAAGTCTTCTAAGTGAAGAATACAAGGTGCTGGGACAGGTAAGGTTGTCACCGGACAAAATACGGGTCTCCAAGATAGGCTGCTACCACAGAACCAGAAGGAAGGGTTCTGACTCAGCCTGGCCAACTGTGAAGCTTTCCTGGGACTGCCCCTACCTGTATCATTGAAAATCCTCTGTTCTACCGCAAAAGCACCCACATTCGCCCCTAATTGACACCCGCTTGCTGTCGGGGCCTCAATGATCCTACTTGGTCAAACTGAGCCTGATCAGCTCACATAGGTGTTCATCGATGTACTGTTGACTAGGTTCGGTCATGATCGCTCCTGTTTTCTACAAGATATCCTTTTTATGGTAGTACCTTACCCACCACCCCTGGTACTATGTGCTGCTTTCTCTAGTTTGTTGCATTATCTCTGTTCATCCTTTGGGGTGGATTTTTGTATACCATTCTCTTTTCGTTCTACATGCAGATGATGTGTTTAATTAAAGTGTTTATATTTTCATAGAACCTTGATTAAGTATTCCCTTTATTTTGGACTGTGATACTGTGTTGTTTGGGGTCACTACTGGAACACCTTCACACTCATCTTGAGAGTGTAGCCTTCCCTCAGCCCACATTACCAGGAAAGGCAAAGGAGGTATATCTCTTAACTGTCCCTGTTTTACTTTTATAATGGTGTTGTGCTTCTATTTGTAGAAATAAGAGAGCTGAGTGGGCCATTTTACCCCTACTCATCCTTGTACTCCTGCAGAGCAGAATCCAATTCGTCACAGGCAGTGGTGGGATTTGAAACAGACTGTGCCACAGCTCAGCCAGCCAAAATAAAAGTTTGCAGTTAACATTCGTTTTTATTTCCATGGTATTTTACAACCTTCGAATTCAACATGAGCATGGTGCAGACCTTAACAGGAAGTGTCTTGCACAAACTCTGTCAAGAGAGGGCCTTCCACGTGGCAGTAAGGTTAAAGCCAAACCCATTAAATGCCCCAAAGTGTTAGAGGAAGCTAGGGGGATGGAAGGCTGTACGAGGACCAGCGGCAATCTGGATCCCCTAGCCCTTGCTACTGGGGGCTGTGGAAACCACTGAGGAGAGTGACAGCGGCAGCACATTTTAGCACTCCTCCCACCGGCAGGAAGGGTAGTCTCCCGAAGGTCACAAGCCTCCCACAAGTCACGTTCATCTATGGGTTCCTGTGCTTTGGCCAGGCTCCTGGATCATCTTGTGGTGCTCGACACCGACAGGCACTACCACCTGGAAGATAGGAGAGTAGCCCTGGAGGAACAGAAACGGGAGGCTGCTGAGGCCCTGGCAAAGAAAAAGCAAAGGGACTTTGTGCTGCTCTGCAAGATGGAGTTTGAAGCCCAGAAAAAAGCCACTTAGACTTCCAGTCAAGAAGGAAGAATCCCCTGCCGTGGCAACCAAGGAAAGCCTAGGCACCACATCCCCAAGGGCTTAGTTCAACCATATAAGGAGGGCAAGGACATTTTCAACTGATTTGAAAAGTTGGAGTTAGCTTTTTGCCTCTAGGAGGTGGAAGATGAGTTGTGGGGTGCAGCCATTATGAGCTGTCTACTGGCGGTTGCAACTGATGTTATTATTCAGTCGACTCCTGAACCTGACACCGAAAATGATTGCAGTGGGCACACGATCTAGGGCCAAGGAAGCAGGTCGCGTAGTAGTCCTTGTGGCCATGGGTGCAGGGGCTCTTCCAAGTGACAATGGCAAAGAACCAGCACCGCTGGTACTACCTAGGTGGGATCCAGAGTCCACAGAGACACCTGCTCCTGCCGGAGAGGATCTAGTGGCCACTGAAGTGCTTGCTTTGATGGGCAACCGACTCAGTGACCTCAGGGTTGCCTACAGGCATAGAACCCGAATCTGAGGTGGAGGACACGGTAGCTTCAGACCTCATGGGTCTCACCAAGCTAAGTGAATTTGTCCTTAGATGGGGACCTGAGCCAGGCTGACTTCTGCCCAGCCCAGCTGTTCAGCTTTGGCAGATCTGCATCTTGGGCTATATTTATAGGGCAACAATTAATGAAAAGAGTTTATTCCTCCGCAAATCAAAAGTGCCACACCAATATACCTGTTTATCTAATTCAGTCTAGCCCTGTCTATGAACCATATCAAACCACATAGATCCCTGACCCCTGTGTCATAGATAAGCCAAGAATCAGGCCAGTGTGTAGAAAGAATATACATTTATGAATGAATAAGAAAATTAATATTTGTACAAAATCACAAGTCACACCACCTCACTACATGGCCTAGATGCTTTTCTTCCCTAACAATTCACTTTTCACACCAATTGAAAATACCAGTTGATTTAGAAAAACACAGATCACATACTCTTTAACCTAACAACATGTACAGTTTTCCTTCTTGGGTTGTTTTACACCCTGGTTACATAGAAACACATGTCTATAAATGACTTCAGATACCTGGGTCACTCACAAAATACTCTTAATGTACAGAAGTATGCAGCACCCTGGACATGACGAAACAATTTAACTTCATAATATACTTTGATGGTATACAGTGTTTATATCGAATTTTATATAGTGAATGCACATATATCAAATATTTTATGACAAAACCTTTATAGTTAATTTAGGGTGTGGTAGAGGGTTAAATATTTTTGGGAAATGGTCGGGATGGGTTTCTAGGGGTGGGAAACGGGTGTTTGGGGGGGGCACAAATATTTAACACTTTTTGTATTAAAATATTTGATATATGGCCATTCACTATAAATTACTTTGGTATAAAGATATGTAACAACTTTGCATGGGGTTTATTTTAAATAACACTCAACACGTTTTTGTTGGTAAAAAGAAATAGTTTGACATGCTCAGCAATCTTTATTTTAATCTCCCTGCACACTTGGCAATACTAGCAGTGTTAGAGCACAACAGATTTTTAAAAACAAAACACTTTTTATATATATAAGGAACCCTTCCTCCTCTACCACTATGCAATGAAGAATGTCTCTTCTACCAGAAGTCACTTTCTCACTCTCTGTAGAGTATGCTTTTAATCAGGGACTTCACTCTATTTAATTTGACAAGACACTTTTCTGCCCCCAGCAAAAACCAAGATATTCAGTTTATTATGGAAACCCCTCTTCTGGGGAATGTGGAGAAGTTAGGAATTTCGTTTTTAATGCACCCTTCCCTTTGGGGAATTTTGGGTTTGGCAAAAAGAAATAGGAGTACCTATTTACTTTACCAGACTATATTTTTATCCACACTGGAAGTAATGTTGATTTCGAATTTCAACAAAATCACCCCATGCCAGTTGGCTATAGGGGAATTAAATTATTACTTAGTAAGAACATGGTAGGGATCTACTTGGTCTGCCCACCCAATCAATAATAGGAAGAAATGAAGTCAAACAGATTCCCACAAGACTTGGTTTGGTTGGACAGGTTACTTACATCGAATATCTTTGGGTTTTGTGCTCAAGAAAAGACATCACCTCATGGGCCGCATAGGGACTTGGTTAGATGGCCCCTCCAGGTTCAGTCATGGATACCTCCAGAATCCATCCCTTTATTTTCCTCTCCCGGTTCCCACCAGATATCAGTCTTCCTCCTGGTCTAATCCACATTCCAGGCAATGTTAGTTCTCTAGCAATTTTTCAGTAGTCCCACTCAGATCATATCACACAGCTCTCACATTTCTCCATTGTGCATCTCCTTATACATCTTTAACCACTCCCCAAATTATCTAAATTAGGATGTGCCAGCTGATTCACTAACTATTCTCTGATTAGTCCCTTTTAGTTACTGGGCATCATCTCCTGAGAGTTATGACTCCACCCCTTTGAAATAGCATTTTGACCATTTCAGTTATGACCTTAAAAACTACATGGCACATTTTTTTAATTTACAAATACGAGTCACAACTATATATTTCCGAAATGGTGTAGCCATGCCGGACTCAATGAAATGTGTCTCATTTCGGCACTATGTTGCAGGTTTGAATGACAGATGTTCATGATTTATTCACACAGGGGAAAATCCAATGCTACAAGATTTTATATACAGGTATCTAATTCAACATGCTATCATCTCCTTGAATCTCCACTTCATGACGTTTCCTGGGAAGCTATCATCACATTTCTGCTTATAACTTTACATTCCAAGGTTGAAATTCCATCTGTCTTCTCATAAGCATTTTAATGATATTCAAACCATTAATATGGGAATGATAGTGCCTGAGATAATCAACCATCATGATTTCCCCATAGCACCTGTGTAAAAATAACGGCATGGATATTTTTCCCTTCAATTAACTGCCATATTTGTGTTCCCAATATCTGTAGGTAGGCCTTGGCTTCTGGCCTTCATTGACACAAGTCTGCCATAAAAGCACTTAACATTTGTTTCTCTCAGGGATAATGCCCATCTGTCCTTCTATTCCTTGAGCAGAGGGTATAACTCAGCTCCCTCACTCATGTGGCAGTCTCCTGTAACTTGTCACTTGTCATTAGCTCAGGGATCGAGACCACAAATTGAGTTTTCAATTCCAACTATTTTCCAATGTTCAACCCTTTAAGGGCAGCCTCTCTGTTTGTGCACTTGTTAGCACCTAACCACAATACATTCAGCCACAGCAGCATTTCTAGATAATAGGGGGAAGGGTACATTTTGGGTGTTTAGCACAGGCTGAAGCCAATTCTCACAAACAGCAACTGATGATTGTAAAAAATACATGTTTATTTCCATTACATGGTGGCTGCTTCCAGTCTTGTATTCCATCTGATACATTTTGCTTCTCGCAGTTTATTTACAAATAGTTTTAGTATATCCACCAGTTTTCCTCCGGTATGCCTTTAATAATGGAAAATGCATTGACCTGGACCCGAGGCAGCAGTGCGAGTGGAAGGGAGAATCTACCTAGTCACCCTATTCTCCCCAATTAAAATCTGGGGAAGACAGAGTTCCCAGGGAAACCCTCTGGGGAAGAAAACCCTGGTGTCCTTGTCTTCACTGGTTCTAAGCCCCTCTCTATGTTGTATGTCTAGGAGAGCTTGGTAACCTTTGGCTGTCTTCCATGTGCACTGCAATACAGAAAGGGTGAGGATTAATGGAGGTAGCAGTATAGAAGGCAAAGGAAGACTGATTTGGGAATGACAGTAATACCCCTTGTGTATTTGTGATGGAAGAAATGACACTTTCCAGAGGTTCCTTAGAATCTTCGCGGAGGAAGGATGAGAGAAGGGAAGGCTTTTCTGCCTGTGTGTTAGAGCAGACTGGAGGTGAAAGGGGAGAAGGTAAGAAAATGGCAGTAACCGAAAAGGGGAGGAAAGAGAGTTATAAACCGGCACCTTCCGGGACTTGTTTTCTGTAGGCGTGCAGTATGATCCGCTGCTGTGAGAGAGGAGGGAAGGCTGCGAACCCCTAAGGGTAAGTATGGAGACATCGGGAGAATCAACAGCATCTAATGCTAAGAGGGGATAGGACCAACTCTTGCGGGGATGTGATTCGGCTAAGCCACAGGGAACTGTAACTACGTACCGGCTAAAGCTGAGTCGGGAGGTCCTGCCATTATGAATGGAAATGCCGCGGGAGGAGGGCAGAGTTTCTGTGTGTGGAGAAAAGATGCGAGAAATGCTTAAAGACAGGATGCTAGATAGAATGTCGTAATAGAGAGCTCTTGTGCACGAACCTACGGACCGCTTGCTGTAGAAAAAGTAGCAATACGACGTTGCTTCGTTCGAGAAGCCTGATAACCTTTCTCTGACATCGGAGGCGGAGTCAGCCTCATGGAAGCATAGTGGAAGGCTGGTACATTGCAGAGTCTCCGGACCGCCATCTTGGGGGATCTATAGCCGATTGAACCAATCTGATTCCACTGGGGCCACACAGACCATCTGCGCCCACGGGAAATGAAATCTAGTTGCATGACTAAGGCTATAATTTCAGCTGATTAAGGAACCCGGGAAACCTTGTCTTTCAGCTCTTCTGCAATACCCCTGCGAAACAGCGTTATAAGTGCAGCATCCGGCCATGCTTTATCTGCAGCCATTTGTTTGAATTGTGTGATATAAGTCAGTAGGTCTTGAGATCCCTGCTGAAAATCCAGGAGATGTTCTTGGGACAATACCGTGATTTCTTGTCATCCGAACATGGTCTTAAGGCTATTAGAGAAGGTTGGATAAGAATCAAGGATCGGGTTGTTGGTTGTTACCAAAGGGGTATCCCATGCCAGGGTAGCTCCAGTGAGATGAGAGATCATGTATCCCACTTTATCCCTGTTGGTGGGAAAGAAGGCTGCCTTGAAAGTGAATTGGACTGTACATACCTCAAGGAATTCCTTTAACTTCAGTGGGTTCCCGTGGAACCTACCACAAGGGAGGGGACCCGCAGGTAATTCTGAACTACGAGGGGTCCGGACCATATGCTGTCTTAGGGCAGTGTTCTCTTGTTTGAGATTTTGCACCTCTGCAGTCAAGGACTGCACCGCAGCAACTAACTGCTGCATCTGATCCATGTCAGTGAGTTAAAGGCGTTGATAACTGTGAGACGTGAAGGCAAGGCACAACTCAAAACTTCAATTATGGAAAATGCACTAACCTAGATCCAAGGCAGCAGTGTGAGTGGGAGGGAGAATCTACCTAGTCACCCTATTCTCCCCAATGAAAGTGTGGGGAGGACAGAGTTCCCAGGGAAAGCCTCTGGGGAAGAAACCCCTGGTCTCCTTGTCTTCACTGGTTCTAAGCCCCTCTGTATGTTGGATGTCTAGGTGAGCTTCTTGCGGTAACCTTTGGTTATGCAATACAGAAAGGGTGAGGATTAATGGAGGTAGCAGTATAGAAGGGAAAGGAATACTGAGTTGAGAATGACAGTAACAGCCCTTGTGTATTCGTGATGGAAGAAATGACACTTTCCACAGGTTCCTTAGAATCTTTGCGGAGGAAGGATGAGAGAAGGGCAGGCTTTTCTGCCCGTGTGTTAGAGCAGGCTGGAGGCAAAAGCGGAGAAGGTAAGAAAATGGCAATAACCAAAAAACTTGTTTTCTGCAGGCGCACGATGTGATCCGCTGCTGTGAGCGAAGAGGGAAGGCTGCGAATACAAGGGTAAGTATGGAGAGATCCGGAGAATCAACAGGACGTAATGCTGAGAGGGCATAGGACAACTCTTGCAGGGATGTGAATCGGCTAAGCCGCAGGTGACTGTAACTACTTACCAGCTAAAGCTGAGTTGGGGAGGTCCTGCTTATGTGAACGGAAACATTGCGGGAAGAGGGCGAAGTTTCGGTGAGTGGAGAAAAGATGTGAAAAATGTTTAAAGACAGAATGCTAGATATAATGTCATAACAGACAGCTCAAGTGCACGAATTTACGGAGCGCTTGCTGTAGAAAGAGTAACAATGTGACGTTGCTTCATTCGAGAAGCCTGATAACCTTTCTCTGACATCAGAGGCGGAGTCAGCCTCATGGAAGCATAGTGGAAGGCTGGAACGGCGCACTGTGTCCGGGCCGCCATCTTGGGGGAACTATAGCCGATTGAACAAATCTGTTTCCACTGGTGCCACATGGACCATCTGCGCCTGCGGGACATGACACACGTGTGGTTTGAAGCCTGCTCTCTGCACCGTCAGCTTCTCCAGTTCTTGTGACTGGCTTTGCGTGTCCCCAACAGCACTTTCTCTGGCTGCAGTACAGAAGTGGTTCTCTTGACAGTGGCACAGTGTCTTTCTCTCTCTGATCTTCTGTACCGGAGCAGAGTAGTTGGGTCGGTCTCCTGCCACACCGCCTCCATTCCAAAGGTCTCGAGATCACCTGCAGAGCCGATACCCCATCTCTGTATCTAAGTGCAGCGTTTTGCAGGCAGCGAGTTTCCTGACCTGAGCCAGGAACACCAAGATTTTTATCTCCTTCGCCTTCTTGGCTTTTAAACTTCCCAGCATCAATTGTAGCATTCCAACTACTAGATCGTGTAGTTGGATTTGCAGGCTCTATGATCTCTCTTACTCTACCCCGCCTCGTCATAGCAGTGTTTTGGAATGGATTTACCAGGGGATTAAAGACACGTTTATTATCATTCTTAGCTACAGGGTCCTTAACCCCCAGTAAGTCTTGGGGCATTGGTGACTTTCATAGATGGCTTTATTATTGTTTCGGGAAGAAGAGGGCAGATAGTGATTTCCCTCATACAGGTAAAGGAAATACTTTGTCTCACCTGATAATGTTGGGTTGTCCCCCTGAGGGTTACCTCCCCCTATGTGGTCCTCACTCAAAAAGCACCCCCATGGGGAGAGGCTATCCCTGGGAAAAGAATGATGACATCATCATATTCATCACATTAGACAATGTGGCAGTTTTCTGAAACACAAGGGATGACCATTTATCCCACCTCGAACAGGTGCTGCAAGCCATGCGGAAGACTGGCTTAACTATCAAGGCATCCAAATGTTGGATAGTGCAGACTACTATGAATTTCCTAGGTCACAAGTCGATGGCAGTAAGAAAAAGCCTCTCCAGGTGATGAAGTACTGAGGCGTTTCCATCACCCAGACTCAAGTGTGGGCTGTTCTAGGTCTCAAGGTCTACTTATTACCAGCCTTTTATGTCACATCAAAGAAAGTGCCAAAGATGGTCACTTGGACCTCTGCCTGTCAGTCATCCTTCCAGAGCTTGAAGGAAGGCCTGTGCTAGGCCCCCGTTCTAAAGATCCTGGATTTCGGGCAAGTGTTTATCATGCAGGCAGACGCTTTAGAATTTGGCATCAGTGCAGTATTAGCACAACTGAACTCAGAAGTGATAGAACAATATTGTGCATACCTAAGTAGATGCTTCACCAAGCGAGAGAGAAACTGGGCAACCAATGAGAGAGAGAGAGGCATTTGCTATATTTTGGGAGCTACGCAAGCGGAAGCCCTACACATTAGGGATAACTTTATTGTCCAAACTGACCACAGACTTCTGAGGTGGCTTAGGGCCATGCAGGGAGAGAACCCCAAGTTACTGCATTGTGCCATAGACCCACAGGGATTAGACATGGACATCCATCATAAACTGGGGGCACATCACTCCAATTCAGATGGCCTCAATAGTTACTTTTGCCAGGAGGATGAGCCAAACCCTTACAAGGGTGAGTCTCAACCTTTTTGGCTGGGGGGCATATGAGGAATTGCCATCTAGCATAGGCGCAAAGCCCAGGCTTTTTTGATTTTTATTAATAAACTAGCTTAAGTACCCGGCTTCACCCGGGATGTCCATTCTCAGCTTTGTTTTTCTATGCCACCGAAAAAGATGAACAAATATTGTTGTTTGCCACAAAGGGAAAATGTGACCGATGCATGTTAATTTCACTAATTAACTGAGCACCAAACTTTCATTTATCTCTGATTTAAATTCTCACATGAATATCATATTTGTATGCTTACTGTGATTATTTGCAGTGTTGTTAGCAGTGGTGGCGATTTTAGCTGCTAAACACGCACTGCAAATAATCAGAGTAGGCATACAAATATCATATTCATGTGAGAATTTAAATCAGATGTAAATGAACATGTGGTGTTCAATTAATTAGTGAAATTGACATGCATTGAGTTTATTGCAAAACAAATCAATGAAAAGAAAGACACACTCACTCTCTTATAAAGAAATTAGAAAATAAAAAAAAGCATGACCAGTTTAGTACAGACAGTGCGATTATGAGCACTTAATACAAATAACCTGTATATGGCCCGAGGAATGCCACAAAATGGAATGCCAAAAACAAAAAAAATAATTCTATTGGGAATGGGATGACCTATCGAGGTAGAAATAGTTGCATTCATTTGGCAATGAAATAAAGAATATTCCATGCAAAATTCATGATCAACGCCACATACAAACCCACAAACAAACACAACTTTGTTTTATATATATATATAGATGAGGGTAATTCCATCTCCAGAAGAGGTAATCTGGAAATCAGATTTCCCTTATCCGTCGAATCCATGCCATGCCTTGCCGCTCACTTCCTGTCTTTGTGCTTTCGTATCGTCTGTCTTCCCCCCCACTCCCTCCTACTCCATGGTGCTCTCTATCTCACCTATCTTCTCTAACTGCTTCTCTATTGACTATCCTGCTCTCCTCACTAAATCTGGTAGGAAAAAGTTTAAAAAGGACATCCTGGTCTCCAACCCAGGCCTCCCTATCGCTGACACCTACACTAGTGCCTGCTCCAAGGAAACTCTTACTGACATCCTCTTTTTTGTGCCTTCGCCTAACCTATGGACCCTTCATATGGTCTCTGTGCTCTCTCCTTTCTTCTCTTCTCCCATTAATGGTGGCACCCGTTGGGATGTCCTCTTGGGCCCCTTCCGCTCCTCTAAGGCCATCATTAATGTTTACGCTAATGGGACCGTCTTGGTCCAAGGCCCTCAGGCCAACCTTCACCTCTTTGATAGACGCTTTCCACGCCTCATCAACTTCCTTTCCTCTCCTGCTGTCCCCCCTCCTCTGTCCTCGTCTACCTTGCCTCTACCCTCCCTCCCTGCCCCCTCTCTTGCTCCTTCTTCACCTCCTTCTTCTACACCTCCGCAGGGCGTACCTCTGATCTGTACCCCTCACCGGAAGTCCTTCAAGGATGGCAACCTTCTCCACATTGCCACTCTTAACTCTCGCTCTGCCATCAAACATTCCTCTGATATCTGTCACCTTCTTGAGGAACTGGACCTGGATGTCCTCAGTCTCACTGAGACATGGTTCATGGCCAACTCTGTCACCAGCTTTGACACACTCCTACCTGATGGTTACAAGATCCTCTCCGTGCCCAGGCCCAACCGTGCAGGGGGGGTGTGGCCCTTATCTTCCCTGAGTGGATTCCTGCCACTGTCACTCCTACACAGACCTACTCCTCTTTTGAGTGTCTTGTCTGCCGACTCTCTCTCTTTCCTAGCCATTCCCTTACAGTGGCTACTATCTATCGGCCACCTGGTCAAATTTCCTCCTTCCTCTCTGAGTGGGCTGACCTCTCCTCCTCACCCCTGGCCTCAACCACTCAACTCCTCTTCCTTGGTGACTTCAACATCCACCTGGATGCCTCCTGTCCCCCCTCTGGACTCTTTCGTGACCTCTGCGACTCTCTCTCACTCTCTATTCTCCCGTCTGGGCCTACCCATATTGCAGGGCACACTCTTGATGCTCTGATCTCTTCTGACCTTCCCCTCTCCGTCCCTCTCTCCACTCCTCTCTCCTGGAGTGATCACTTTCTCCTATCCTCCCACCTCACCCTCCCTACCCCACAGGCAAAACCACCCTCATCACTGCCACCCACCTTCTCGGTCATCCGACCCATGAAGCGTGTGTCAATTGAGGCTTTCGCTGCTACCTTCTCGCCCTCCCCTCCCCCTTCGCTGACTCCCACCCTGACACAGCCCTCTCCACGCTCCACTCTGCTATATCTGATAGTCTTGATATCCTTGCCCCTGTCATGAGAATCCGCCTGAAGCCCAAAGCCAAATGCAACTCCTGGTATGACTCGGATCTCGTCACCCTAAAACGCAAGTGCAGGGTGGCAGAGAGGAAATGGCGTGCTTCATGTACATCCTCTGACAAACTGGCCTGCCGCCTGCTCCAAATGCAATACCGTCTCTCCGTTCTGACCAAGAAGAAAGCCCTTATCCAAGCACGCATCTCTGCTGCATCTAACAACTCGGCCAAACTCTTTAAATCTGCAAGGAGCTTGCCAACCCTGCTGCAGTCTCTACCTCTCCTGTCCCCTCCCAGGCCCTTTGCACTGCACTGGCCTCTCACTTCATCTCTAAAACTCAGGACATCCTGTCCACACTCTCCTCCTATCACCTCCCTCCATCTCTTCCTGGCTCTTCCTCTGGCCCTTCTGCAACCACCCCTCCTCCCTCCTTCTCTGCCTTTCCCCTTTTTTCTGCTGGCGAGGTTTCCAGACAAGTCCGATCTATGAAAGTCTCGTCTAAACAGGTTCACCCCTGCTCCTCCAAAAGTATCAAGGACCACATCGACTCCCTGGCTCCTGCCCTGGCTGACTTTTGTAACCACTCCTTCGCCTCTGGAGTCTTCCCATCCCCCCTTAAGCACTCCCTTGTGCACCCTCTTCTTAAGAAACCCTCTTCCGACCCCGCCTGCCCGGCTAACCATCGCCCAATCTCCATCACTCCCTTCCTGGGCAAGCTCCTGGAGAAACTGGCCATCTCCCAGCTCAACCTCCATGCTGAATCTGTTGGTAGTCTTCATGACCATCAATCTGGCTTCAGAGCTGCTAGAAGCACGGAAACTGCTCTCCTGAACATCCGTGAGGACCTGCTCTCGAACCTCGACTCCAACACTCTGTGTGTTCTCATTCCGCTGGATCTCTCTTCTGCCTTTGACACTGTCAACCATGCCATCCTGCTCAACCGTCTCCGTGATAACCTGGGCATCACTGGTCAGGCTCTGGTGTGGCTGACCTCTTTCCTTTCCAATCGACCCTCCCGGGTCCAACTAGGGTCCTTCCTCTCTGACATCTTCTTCTCTACCTGTGGTGTCCCCCAGGGATCTAATCTCTCTCCCTGGCTGTTCAACCAGTATCTGGCACTCCTTGCCCACCGCATCGCCACTCTCTGCCCCAACTTTCAGTGCTATGCGGACGATACCCAGCTCATTTTCAGGCTACCCTCGGCCTCCTCCTCTCCTTCCCTCATCTCCGACTGTTTGTCTGCTATCCAAGAATGGTGTGCCGCCAATGACCTCTGCCTTAATGCCAGTAAGACTGAGATTCTACTCATCGGCACACCCACTCCCTCCTTCCCTGCAGCGCTCTGGCCAGCCTCTCTTGGCCCGCTTCCTGCTCCTACTTGCAAGGCAAAAAACCTTGGGGTCATCTTCGACTCCACACTCTCCTTCTCTCCTCATATATCTGACGTCTCTAAGAAGTCACACTACCAGCTGCACCTCCTCAGAGGTATTCTTCCCTTCCTCTCCTTCCCCCAGAAGCTCACGGTCTCCAGAGCCCTGGTTCTCTCGAAGCTGGACTACTGTAACAGCCTCTATCTTAATCTGCCTGCCTCCACTCTCCGCCCTCTGCAACTCATCCAGAACAGGACTGCGAGACTTGTCCTTGGCCTCAAGCCCAAGGACCGTATCTCTCCAGGACTGAAATCTCTACACTGGCTCCCTGTGGCTGCGAGGATTAAGTTCAAAACCCTCTGCATTGTCCACAAGGCCTTCTGGGGCCTGGGGCCTAAATACCTTCAACTCTCTCTTCCTAAATATCTTCCTTCCCGAGCCCTTCGCTCATCTGTCTCCAACTCCCTCAGGGTCAGCCGCTTCTCGAAGCTACGAGCTGGGGGTAGATCTCTCTCTGCGGCAGGGGCCTCCCTCTGGAACAGCCTTCCTGCCTCCCTGAAACTTGAGGAGAACCATCTTCGGTTCCGGAAGCACCTCAAAACCTTCCTCTTTGCTTCTGCTTTCTCTCTCCCTCTCCCCTGCTAAATTCTTCACTGAAACTGCACTGAACCTGCACCTGGGCCACTCTCACCGACCTCGGTCCTTGGCCCAGCCACTCTCCACTTGCACTGCCTCCCTGGCAACCCCTGCACTGCGGGACTGTCTCTGCATCCCTACAGTCCCCCCCCTCCCAGCACTTGTCTGCACTTACCTTGCACTTGCCACCAGCTGGCCCTATTTTTTTTTTTTATTCTACTTACCCTGTTCAGCACTTCCCCCTCTCCCCTTGCACTTTTTCCCTTCCCCCTACCCCTGCACTTGCGCGATCTGAATGACACCTGGCCTAGTAGGATCGTTGTCTGTCTTCCCCCCTACACCCTCCTCCCTGCCTCGTCGCGCCTTTAAACACTTGTGTATAGGCGCGTTACAAATGCCATATCATATCATATCATATCATAGAGCACTCGTGCCTTGCCGCATCAGTAGCCTGATCCGCGGCGCCCACTCTACTCATGGTACAAAGGTGGTTTCAAGGTCAGCAGATGCCAACTTGGCTCAGTATAACTTTCAGCAAATGCTTGTCCAGGAAAGGCGTGCAGAATATGGACCCAAAGTCAGGTACTCAGAGCCTGGTTCTGGAAAATATGGGTCCTTGCCCAAATACATTTTAGCAGTGAAAGGGTCATTAGCCCATTTGGTGCATACCTACTTCACCGAGATGCATTAATTAGATACACTTGTAAACTTTCCTCTGTGCACAGTCTAATTCCAAACCAACAGCTCTTGGTAACAAATAGCTAATTGAGTTTTTTCAGCATTCCTAAATTTGAAAATGAATTAATATCTGCATATGCCCAGTTTGGGTTTACAAGGCATCCGGTTCAGTATATCACTTTCCTTTACTAATCGCTTTTGTACTAATGAGGAGACAAGTGGTGATTGACAACTGTGTTATATTAATTCACTTTTCAAACGCAACTAGACTTTTAAAGGAATTAACATGGAATAGCACTGCCAGAATCCCTAGAATTGCCTCAGCATAAGTGTCCATCAAGGGAATATCACTGCCAGAATCCCTAGAATTGCCTCAGTATAAGTGCCCAGCAGGGGAATAGCACTGCCAGATTCCCTAGAATTGCCTCAGTATAAGAGCCCATCAGAGAATAGCACTGCCAGATTCCCTAGAATTGCCTCAATATAAGAGCCCATCAGGGAATAGCACTGCCAGAATCCCTAGAATTGCCTGAGAACAAGTATCCATCAGGGGTAAACACACTGCCAGATTCCCTAGAATTGGCTCAGTATAACTATCCATCATGGGGATAGCACTGCCGGAATCCCGAGAATTGCCTCAGTGTAACTGTCCATCAGGGGAACAGCACAGCCAGAATCCATAGAAATGCCTCAGTATAAGTGCCCGTCAGGGGAACAGCACTGCCAGAATCCCTAGAATTGCCTGCGTATAAGTGCCCCTCAGGGGAATATCAATGTCAGAATGCCTAGCAATGACTCAGTATAAGTGGTTGTCACAGGAAAAGCACTGCCAGCATCCATAGAAGTGCCTCAGTATAAGTGCCCATCAGTGGAATATCAATGTCAGCATCCCTAGAATTTCCTCAGTAAAAGTTCCAATTAGGGGAATAGCACTGCCAGAATCCCAAGAATGTCCTCACTATAAGTGCCTGTCAGGGCAATAGCACTGCCAGAATCCCTAGATGGGCCTCAGTATAAGTGTCCATCAGGGGACTAACACTGCCAGAATGTTTAGAATTTCCTCAATGTAAGTGTAAGACAGAGGGGGGTCTGGGAAACTCTCTACCATCACAAACACAGCCATTGACTTGTTCTTGGGTGGATGGCCCCTGGGAGAGTCTCAACCAAGTCTTTAGCTCACTGTTCTTTTCACAGAGAAGAAATGTCCCCACATATCAGTCTTTGTCCTGCCCAGGGGCAGTCCAGCACCGAAATGCTAGGCAATTCTCCTTTGAAAAAGAGTACCACAGCAACCCCATACACGTGTTTCAACCTTGTTGGGCATCATCAGTGAGATGAAGCTGCGCCCCTCTAAGAACAGTGAGCAAGGGGTCCATGTCTGGATTCCCCTGGTAACTTAGGGTGAGACCCAAAGTTACTTGGTATGCAAAACAGAGGGGGGTCTGGGAAACTCTCTACCAGCACGAACACAGCCCATTGACTTGTTCTTGGGTGGATGGCCCCTGGGAGAGTCTCAACCAAGTCTTTAGCTCACTGTTCGTTTCACAGAGAAGAAATTTCCCCACATACCAGTCTTTGTCCTGCCCAGGGGCAGTCCACCACCGAAATGCTAGGCAATTCTCCTCTGAACAAGAGTACCACAGCAACCCCATACACGTGTTTCAACCTTGTTAGGCATCATCAGTGAGGTGAAGCTGCGCCCCTCTAAGAACAGTGAGCAAGGGGTCCCAACACTGATAATGCCCAACAAGGCTGAAACACGTGTATGGGGTTACTGATGGTACTCTTGTTCAGAGGAGAATTGCCTAGCATTTCGGCGCTGGACTGCCCCTGGGCAGGACAAAGGCTGATATGCGGGGAAATTTCTTCTCTGTGAAAGGGGCAGTGAGCTAAAGACTTGGTAGAGTCTCTCCCAGGGGTTATTCACCCAAGAACAGGTCATTGGGCTGTGTTCGGGCTGGTAGAGAGATTCCCAGACCCCCCCTTTGTTTTGCTCAATGTAAGTGTCCATCAGGGAAATCACACTGCCAGAATCTCTAGAATTGCCTCAATGTAAGTGTCCATCAGGGGAATAGCACTGTCAGCATCCCTAGAATTGCCTCAGAATAAGTGTCCATCAGGGGAGATTCCCTGCCAGAATTCCTTGAGTTGCCTCTGTATAAGTGTCCATCAGGGGAATAGCACTGCCAGCATCCCTAGAATTGCCTCAGAATAAGTGTCCATCAGGGGTAAAAAACTGCCAGAATCCCTATAATTGCCTCAGTATAAGTGTGCATCAGGGGAATAGCACTGCAAGAATCCCTATAAATGCCTCAGTATAAGTGTCCATCGGGGGAATAGCACTGCCAGAATCCCTAGAACTGCCTCACTATAAGTGCCCGTCAGGGCAATAGCACTGCCAGAATACCTAGATGTGCCTCAGTATAAGTGCCCATCATGGGAATATCAATGTCAGAATCCCTAGAATTGCCTGAGCACAAGTGTCTGTTGAGGGAAAGGCACTGCCAGAATCCCTAGAATTGGCTCAGTATAAGTGTCCATCAGCGGAATAGCACTGCCCGATTCCAAGCATTGCATCCATTTAAGTGTCCATTAGGGGAATGGTACTGCCAGAATCTGTATATTTTCCTCAGGATAAGTGTTCATCAGGGCAATAGAACTGCCAGAATTCCTAGCATTGCCTCACTATAAGTGTCCATCAGGGCAATAGCACTGCCAGAATCCCTAGAATTGCCTCAGTATAAGTCTCCATCAGGGGAACAGCACTGCCGGAAACCCTAGAATGGACTCGGTATTGCTTGGACTGCTGCACTTTGCTGTGTTTTAAATCCCTGTTAGTTCAATCTGCCTTTGCCGTGTTTTTGCGCTGTTTTTTCAAAATGGCTGCTGCATTTTCCCTGTCACAGTGGATTCCTCTCTGGGCCTTTCCACCCTCATTTGTCCTGCGATTGGCCACTTGGCCAGCCTTATTGGCCAACCGGGGACTGGCAGGCTTTAGCCGGCCTGTTGTTCTAAGGCCCATTTCTAAGGCCCTTGTCAGCTTCCCTGTCCGCTGCCAGTTCGCTACATGAAGCCAATACCGCAACTTGACCCTCCTGGGTGCTGTCAGTTCACAGGTATGATTCTGGACTACTAAGACTCTTGTGGTTAGTTTCCATCCTTCTGCTTACCCTTTCTATTCCCCTCATTGACTTTTACTCTTCCCTCTGCTAGCTTCAACTGGTCTCCCTGTACGCTATAAAATGCTCCAGGCTCAGCGCCTGCCTCTAACTCTTACCTCATTTCTTTCACCAATGAAAGCCTTAACATTACAATTTGGGTTGTTTCTGAAAATCACATTTGGGTGTGTTTGTAACTGCAATTTGGGTTATTTCTGAAAGTCAAATTTGGTTGTGTTTTGTAACTTCAATGTGGGTTGTTCTGAAAGTCAAATGTGGGTGTGTTTGTAACTGCAATTTGGGTTGTTTCTGAAAGTCAAATTTGGGTGTGTTTTGTAACTGCAATTTGGGTTGTTTTGAAAGTCAAATTTGGGTGTATTTGTAACTGCAATTTGGGTTCTTTCTCAAAGTCAAATTTAGGTGTGTTTTGTAACTGCAATTTGGGTTGTTCTGAAAGTCAAATTTTGGTGTGTTTGTAACTGCAATTTGGGTTGTTTCTGAAAGTCAAATTTGGGTGTGTTTGTAACTGCAATTTGGGTTGTTCTGAAAGGCAAATTTGGGTGTGTTTGTAACTGCAATTTGGGTTGTTCTGAAAGTCAAATTCGGGTGTGTTTTGTAACTGCAATTTGGGTTGTTCTGAAAGTCAAATTCGGGTGTGTTTTGTAACTGCAATTTGGGTTGTTCTGAAAGTTAAATTTGGGTGTGTTTGTATCTGCAATTTGGGTTGTTTCTGAAAGTCAAATTTGGGTGTGTTTGTAACTGCAATTTGGGTTGTTTCTGAAAGTCAAATTTGGGTGTGTTTGTAACTGCAATTTGGGTTGTTCTGAAAGTCATATTTGGGTGTGTTTTCCACATCACTTCAGGTCCCAAATTGTAACCGGCTAGCCCAGTGACTGTTCCTTACCGCTTCTCTTGCATATTTCTCCTACTGCCTACTCTCTCTACTCACTCATGGCGTTATCTATCTCTCCTATCTACTCCAACTGCTTCTCTATCAACTGTCCTTCCCTTCTCACTAATTCTGGTAAGAAGAAATTCAAAAAGGATATCTTGGCTTCAAACCCAGGTCTCCCCATCGCCGATACCTATTCTAGTGCCTCTGCCAGACAAACCCTCCCTGACATTCTCTTTTTTGTTCCTTCACCTGATCTATGGACCCCTCATATGATCTCTGTGCTTTGTCCTGTCTCCTCCTCTCCCATTAAGGGTGGCACCTGCTGGGAAGTTCCTATAGCTTTCTATGACTCCTCCAGAGTCATCATTAATGTCTACCTAAGTGGCACTGTCATGGTGCAAGACCCTCAGGCTAATCTTCTACTCTTTGATAGACGGTTCCCTCACCTCATCAGTTTCCTCTCATCTCCTGCTGTCCCCTCCTCTCCCCTCTTGGCTACATTGCCCTCTCTCTCCTCCTCTGCCCCTCCTAGGGCTCTTTCTCCTCCACAGGGCATACCTCTGATCTGTACCCCTCCTCGGAAGGTCTTTAAGGCTGGAAACCGGCTTCATCTCGCCACTCTCAACTCTGACTCGGCTATCAAACACTCATCCGACATCTGCCACCTCCTCGAAGAACTTGACCTTGATGTCCTCGGTCTTACCGAGACCTGGTTCACGGCCAGCTCTGTCACGAGTTTTGACACTCTCCTCGCTGATGGCTACAAGATCCTCTCCGCTCCCAGATCCAACCGGCCTGGAGGGGGTGTATCCCTGATCTACCCTGAGTGGATTCCAGCCTCTTTCATCCCTACTCAGACTTACTCTTCTTTCGAATGCCTTGTCTGCAGGCCCTCACTCTCTCCTAGCCACTCTCTCACTGTTGCTACTCTCTACAGGCCCCCTGGTCAGATTACTTCTTTTCTCTCAGAGTGGGCAGACCTCTCCTCCTCCCTCCTGGCCCCAACCACTCAACTCCTCCTCATTGGTGACCTCAATAATCTCCTTTCCTTTTTTTGTCCCCTGTGAGCTCGCTAGACATGTCCGATCTATGAAAGCCTCATCAAAACAAGTGCATCCCAGCTCCTCTAAAACCCTTAAGGACCACATTGATACCCTTGCTCTGGCCCTTGCCGATTTCTGCAACCTCTCCTTTGCCTCTGGATCTTTCCCCTCCCCCAGAAGCACTCCATTGTGCATTCCCTGCTCAAGAAACCCACAGCCGATCCTTCTTGTCCAGCTAACTATCGCCAAATTTCCATTATTCCCTTCTTGGGTAAACTCCTGGAAAAGCTGGCCATCTCTCAGCTAAACCTTCATTCCAAATCTGTTGGCTCTCTCCATGACCACCAATCTAGCTTCAGAGTTGCCAGAAGCACGGAAACTGCTCTCTTGAACATCTGTGAAGATCTGCTCTCCAACCTGGACTCTAAAATTCCCTCTGTCCTTATCCTACTTGATCTCTCCTCTGCCTTCGACACGGTCAACCACACCACCCTGCTCAACCATCTCTGTGACAACCTGGGTAGCATTGATCAGGCTCTGGTCTGGCTGACCTCTTTCCTCTCTAATTGACCCTCCAAGGTGCAACTTGGGTCCTTCCTTTCTTCGATCTCCCTCTCTGCCTGTGGTGTTCCCCAGGGGTCTAACTTCTTGCCCTGGCTTTTCAACCAATACCTGGCAGCTCTCGCCTACTGCATTTCCATTTTGTGCTCAAACTTCCAGTGCTATGCTGATGACACTCAACTAATTTTCAGGCTGCCCTCGGCCACCTCTTCTCCCTCTCTCATTTCTGATTGCCTAATTGCCATTCAAAATTAGTGTACTGCCAACGATCTTTGTCTAAATGTCAACAAGACTCAGATCCTCCTCATTGGTACACCTTCACCATCCTTTCCCCTTACTCTCTGGCCAGCCTCCCTTGGCCCTCCTCCTACCCTTACCTGTGAGGCCAAGAACCTTGGGGTCATCTTTGACTCCACACTTTCCTTCTCTGCACACATTTCTGACGTCTCTAAAAAGTCAAACTTCTTACTCCACCTCCTCAGAGGTACTCTGCCTTTCCTCTCCTTCCCCCAGAAGATCACTGTCTCTCAAGCTCTGGTTCTCTCCAGGTTGGACTATTGTAACAGCCTCTTTCTAAATCTAACCTCCTCCACTCTCCGCCCTCTACAACTAATCCAGAACAGGACTGCGAGACTTGTCCTTGGCCTCAAGCTCTGGGATCTTATTGCTCCAGCTCTGAAATCCCTTCATTGGCTCCCAGTGGATGCAAGGATGAAATTTAATACCCTCTGCATTGTCCACAAGGCTTTCTGGGGCCTGGGTCCAAAATACCTTCAGCTATCCTTCAGCAAATACCTCCCCGCTCGAGCCCTTCACTCCTCATCCTCTAACTCCCTCAGGGTCAGTCGTTTTTCAAAGAAATGAGCTGGGGGCAGATCTCTGTCTTCGGCTGGGGCCTCCCTTTGGAATAGCCTACCGGCCACCTTGAAACTTGAGGAGAACCATCTCCGGTTCCGGAAGCACCTCAAGACCTTCCTCTTCGCTTCCGCCTTTGCCCCTCTTCTTCCCTGCTGACCTGTTCTTCTCTCTTGGCACTGTACACCTGCTTCGGGCCCATGTACCTGCTCACCCTGCCTCCCTCCTGCACTGCCTCCGGGTCTCCCATTGCACTGGGTTATGTATCTGTACCCAGACAGCCCCCTACTCTTCCTCTGTACTTATCAGATATACCCTATCTGACTAATCTTGCACTTGCCACTTGCTGGCTGCACTACCACTTTTTCATTGCCTGTATTTATTACACAGCCACGGTAGTGGCTGTGTAGTTATGGTTAAGTTGCTGTTTGCATAGGAAGAGCACTTTTTGGGCAGCTTATAACTCCACTCCCCCTGGACGAATCCTCACCAAACCTTGCAGTATATGGGCCACTCTGACTTTTTTTGCAAAGTTTGGTGACTGAATGGGGGAAAATCTTTGCGTACGCCTACAGGCCAAACCGCTGGACGGATTTTCACCATATTTGCGGCAGGGGCAGGGGCTTGGTCCCGAAAGCGTGCTTTTGTAAATTTGGTGACAATCCGTCCAGTTTTTTCCTTTAAAACGACCAAAAAGTATGTCTCAAAAAATTAGTGATTTCTATGTCCGCTCCGCGGTCACACTTCCCTGTTCACTCCGCGGACAAGAAATCGATTGGCTAATCCGTAGCGTCATGTCCGCGGACATGTGACGCTTTCACTGATTGGTTGTGGTAATACATATAAAACAAGACACCATTGCACTTGTTATACTTATGAAATAGTGTTTCGGAAGGTGAGCGTTAATGAGGCTGGGACGGGATGTGGGAGCAGAAAGGCTAAAAGTGGTGTTTTATTCTCACCAAAGTCATACGGTAAACTGAAAGTTGATGCTCAATGTACAGCGAACAATTACTGCATCCGTGTTACAATGTATGTAAAATAATATTGCAGTCAGACTGGCGTCCTAGAGTTTGAAATATGAGCCAGCCACCTGCACTGTTTGTTGGAAACAGTGGTTCTGCAAGTGTATGGGAGCAGCGGTTCTCATGAATGCATTCTCATATGTTGTTGCAAAGTGAGAATGTATTTGCATTCTGAGTGAAGGTCACTTGGTTTACTTTTATGGTTGCGAGCTCAGTAGGCCCGCGCATCCGTCTAAAACCATAAGGGGCAATTGTTTTTTTACCTTGAGCGAAAGGGAAACTTAAGCAACAATGCAGGGAGTTAAAGTTTCCAAAAAAATACCATTTGATAAGGTTATGTTTCAAAAACGTTTGTAAGGCACATGAAATATCAGTTCACGCAGATTTTTTGCTGCAAACACATTGCTGTCTGACGTTATCCAAAACCAATGGAGGCGGTAAATATCATGTGAGTTTAATTTTGACGACTCTACACCGGACCGAGTTTAAATTTGTTATTACCAGAACAATAATTTTGACAATATAACTGAAGTATTACTTTTCTGTGCAGTTGTCATTTTTTTCCATTTACGAAGAGTGCAGACTCTCCGCCTTTGCAGGCTATGATTAGACTTACCCTTTTTCAACGCTAATATTTCGTCTTTAGAATGTCACGTTTGACCCCATCGCTTTGTGTGTCAGTTTGCATGTTCTTTTTGTCTTTTTTGAAATCATGGGATGTAATTTTTTGTTACTTGACCATTATTTTTTGACTTTCTAACTGAAAGACCATCTTTGTGTGTAGTTGTCATTTTTTTTTTACTTATGAAGAATTCAGATTCTCGGCGTTTGTAGCCTGTCACTAGATTTACCCATGTTCTGCCTAGACTTACCCTTGTTCAACGCTAATATTTCTTATTTAAAATGTCATGTTTGACCCCATCGCGTTGTGTATCACTTTGCATGTTCTTTTGGTCTTTTTTTAAATCACGAGATGTAATTTTTTGTTACTTAACCATTAGTTTTGGCTTTGCAACTGAAGGACCATCTTTGTGTGTAGTTGTCATTTTTTTGTAACTTATGGACAGTGCAGATTCTCGCCGTTTTAGATTGTCAATAGATTTACCCTTGTTCACCGCTAATATTTCCTTAAAATGTAATGTATGACCCCTTCGATTTGTGTATCAGTTTCCACGTTCTTTTTGTCTTTTTGACATTGCTTGCTGAAGGCTGGGTATTGATACGTACTTTCTCTTACGTTTTTTCTACCAGCTACATCCTGCCTCACTGTACTTGCAATGGATTTCAAATGCTGAGTGATGGCTTCTTTGGACGTCAGATGGAACTGATCGTGACCGGCTGACTGTCCGTCACAATTTTGTGGGATAATCGCTCCGGCCCCCTTTGTCCATACGCTGAAGTGGCCATTAGGAGTAACATAACCTCTTTTATGGTGGTGTAGGCCGAAGGTCATGGCAACATCTTGGAAATCACTCTGCGAACAAAGCGGTTGCTTTATCAAAAACGCATACTTTGTGTATACGAAAAGAACAACGTGTGGCTCACCATTAACATTTTCGAAGACGCACATAGACACAATGTTACACTTTCATTGAAAATGGGAATAGTCCGATGGTCTCGAACAGTTTCTTGTGAAATAAAACTACTCTACAAATTCTAAAATGTAATTGTTTTCTTTTGAAAAACAATGTATTATTTCAAAATGAAATATGCTACGTTGTACGTTGCTGTATGTTAATTTTCAGGTTCTGCATCACGGCACGTATTTTTACTTTTTGTAGGCTGCCATGGAAAGCAAAGAGGGAACATGTATGGAACAACCGCCTTCCCTTTCTATGGTGGCCAACTTGGAAAAGGATTTTGTTTTGTAATCCGGCCCGCCGCAGGACAAATCCTATTATTTAGTACCAGACGTTAATGCTTTGCAAATCTAGATTGTTAATTGCAAATCTAATTACGTCTATGTCCTTTACTGTGAAATATAAAGTAGATGGAGTGTATGCGATTTAAAAGAAAATATGTTTACACTATGAAAGGTGGTTCTTAAAAGAATATTTACCTTGTTTACGGATGGAGGTTTATTTTTGGTAGCACAGCTAATAAGTAAATTTGCGAACGGAAATGAGGAAAGAGGCCCCAAACAGTAATATAGGGGGGTAGGTGTATGGTGGAAAATGTTGTACGTTTGTTATTTGTAAGGTAGGGGCAGCGTTTCTCATGCTCCTTCATTACAGCAGTGCTGCTGTTTCTCGGGGAGGAGGAATGTCCTTAGCTGATGTCGTTTTCAGATAACTAGAACTTTTGCTAAAAGTGTGTAATGTGTACTACATTGCTAATGGCTGACTACCAATACGTGTTGGAACTGTGCAAGGGAAATGTTGAAGGTCGCCGTTCCTACATCAATATGAAATGTATTTCCACATTGTCCACTAGGCATACATCTTATTGTTAAGTGTGTACGTATTGTCGGACACGTCACCGTGCTGTACGCCAGCATATGGTCATGTGGCATTCTGCGGAAGGTGTGTAATTAAGTGAGAAGTTTCTTTACATTCTGGTTATGTGCCCCTACTAAAAACCGATGACCTTTAGCAAAAAATGTTCTTAAAGGGACGGTATGGTTAAGTTGCCCTACTAAAAACCTGTCAACTTCAGTAAAAAAAAACTTTGTTAAAGGGATGTTATGGTTAAGTTGCACTAATGAAAACCTATGCAATTCAGTAAAAAAAACGTTGTTAAAAGGACGTTATGGTTACAAGTAAAATCTAAAAACCCCTGAAATTCGAAGTTATGGTAAGCTAAGCAACCATAACTCGCGCCACCACCGTGCCCTGCTAAGACTAACACCCAGGACATCAACGATGACATCACAAATATCATTGATGACATCACTGATAACATCACATGTCTAGCCCCTTCTTTTTGTTCACTGCCATATATAGGCCAGGTGGGTTTATTTACTGACAGTCAGAAACTTACATTTCAAAGGGTATTATATTTATAGATATTGCTATCCTGACATGTTCTTACACTACTTTCCTTAGAATTTAATCAGTTCTTATGATGTACATATATAGGGGAAGAAGCAGGCCTGAAACACAGCATTCATTTTTGTGCATGCATACACTTATGTAGATTATACACCGCTGCTAATTATACTGCCTCTTGTTTGCTTACCTTACTCTCTATATATGAACCCCATATTTGTATGCATTGTACTCTATTTATGTTTTGTCTGTATTACTAGAAATATGTAGTAAGTGATGCATTATTACCAACTTAGTACATGTTTCACAGACCAGAAAAGTCTGATACAGAATTATTCACCGTTTTATTATACATCTTTGAAAAGTACAAATATAGCACCGCTGTGGTTATGCGGCAGCCAATACCTACATTTCTGTATGAGTAGTTTCCTGTACCAGAAAGAACACTGCAATGGAATTTTCTTTACAACACTACATTGCGTGATGCAGTATGTATTTTATTACACATGTCCCGATAATCCCTGATACTTTTTTGCCAAAATTACATTCACAACCCCTTGTCTGAAAAGTAAATGCACATGTGATGTCAATCTTGATGTCATCAATGATATTTGTGATGTCATCATTGATGTCCTGGGTGTTAGTCTTAGCAGGGCACAGTGGTGGCGCGAGTTATGGTTGCTTAGCTTACCATAACTTGCGAATTTCAGGGATTTTTAGATTTTACTTGTAACCATAACGTCCTTTTAACAACGTTTTTGTACTGAATTGCATAGGTTTTCATTAGTGCAACTTAACCATAACGTCCCTTTAACAAAGTTTTTTTTATACTGAATTCATTTATTTAACTTATTCTTTTCTCTCCTCTGTTCTGCACTTTCCACTTCTCCCCCTTCCACACACTTTACCCATTTTCCCTCTCCATGCACTTGCACGTTCTTAATGCCACTGGTCCTAGTAAGATCATTGTTTTTATTTTTGGTTCTCCCTTGTTCCCCTCCCTTTGCTTGATCGCGCTCTGAAACACTTCTGTACGAGCGTGATATAAATAAAATATCATATCATATCATAGTATAAGTGTCCAACAGGGGAATAGCACTGCCAGAATCCCTAGCATTGCCTCAGTCTGTCAGGCTCTTAGGGTTACTCAGATTCAGACGCTCTCTCTTTAGGAGGGTCTCTAATCCATTTCCTTGCGGATCCCATGATAAGCATCCTCCGGACACTCTGGGTCTAATAGTTAGAAACTATGGGCCTCATTACGACCGTGGCGGCCACGGTATGAACGGTGCCGGTAATGGACCAGCACCGTTCATACCGGGCCGCCACATTACGAGTTCTGCAGCGGGTCCCGCTCTGTACGCCTGGCCAGACCAGACGTGCAGAGCGGTACCTGCTAGCAGAACAGGATGTGGGCTCAAATGGGAATGGGGACGTACCGGGTCCAGGTCCCGAGAATGGGATTTACCGGGCCCGCAAATGTCGGAATGGCCCGGTAAATCCCATTTCTCGGCACCCGGACCCGAGTTTGGGGGCAGCCATGCTGCTAAAAACGGCATGGCTACCTCCGAACTCGTAATGAGGCCCTATGACTAAGGAGGTCGTAGGATCAGACACCTCTGATATGGAGGGTCCACTAGTCAGGCACCCTAAGGGTTGAAATCAGAGTCCCTAAGACTGAGAGGACTGCAGAGGCAAAGACGCTAGGACTGGGAGGGTATCAGAGTAAGGAACCTTTTGACCTGGAGTGTATCAGAGTCAGCAGCCCTCAGACTGGGAGTCTAGCAGAGTAGAGGTGTGTCAGAAAGCCACAGACTTGACAGAACCCATCCACACTGCTGGGGTCATGAAAATGCATGTATCTCTTTTCAAAGCCCCAAAAAGCTTTACAGTACTCCCCCTAAATGCTTATTCTTTGTAGGTGCATCTCAGCAGGCTTCCTCTCTGCCCTGGATCAGGGGTCCACTTTACTTCATTTTGATGTAGGCGCCTAGTTCTCTTCTGACAGCGCCTGGGACCTCATGTTATACGTGTGATTTGTTTTTCAGCCTCACAAGTCAAGAATCAGTAACTTCTTGACATGGTTGTATTCAGGATCTCTTCTCCACGTGAACTCTGGGAATTCATTGTAAGCAGCCAGTGGTCACACAAGGCCTGGGAATCTGTTATTTCCCTGAGAAACTGCAGCTTGCTCCAGCAGATGGACACCGAGGTAGGTTCTGCACCGCCCAAAGTCAAATTACGCCTGCGGTGCAAAGGGGGCTTAACCCTGGCCTCCTCCTCCAGCTTGCCCAAAGGCTTGTTCGGTACAGGCTAGAGGAAAGAGTTTTGACCCTGTTAGTTCCACAGTGCAGCGTGCCGCATAGACGGCATGTACCTCCGTAATCTCCAAAGGTAAGTGACAGAGTATTGGCCGCC
Source organism: Ambystoma mexicanum (assembly GCF_040938575.1). Lineage (NCBI taxonomy): Eukaryota > Metazoa > Chordata > Amphibia > Caudata > Ambystomatidae > Ambystoma > Ambystoma mexicanum. The sequence continues at coordinate 119,163,194 of NC_090921.1, forward strand.
ATTAGAAAAGTGCACCCACTCAAGTAACGGAAACCACTGCCATGCTTTCACAGATTAAGCATGCAGAATAAGTATGGAACCCCATGCAAGAGCCATTTTGGGGTCCTCCTTCCGTACAATGGGGCCAGCGTTGATGTTTTTAACACAAAATGGCACCCTCTAATGCCTATATGCTGGCGGTGTCCTTGGCAGCTATCTAGAATTGTGTCGTTCTAGCACCAGTTCTGGTGGTGCCCTGTGGGCATTAAAAAGGACACAGACCTAAGACAAACGCTAGCACTGCTTTGTCCTTGTTGCATCGTGGCACATTAGTCCAATGTTCTAATGTTCTTTCTACGTCCGCCATGGGCCTCCCTGAGATGTGTGGAATCTGAACCCCTGGGTATTGCCGACGTTTGTCTGCGACATCATCAGGCGTCGCCTCCCACGCACACCAAATAAAGAGATTGTCTCCTGGTGGCACTAGATGCGCACGGTGAAACCTCTCCCATTTCACGAGGGGAAGTCCAACGAGGTTTCCAGGTGCCTGGGCAGCAGGACTGTGGTCTGAGATGGATGGCATCGGGGAATGCTTTCGCTGGGAACATGACAGTGCTGTATGTTCCAAGCTCTGGATCCTTGCGAAACAGGATCCCATGGGTGCCCCGTACGAGGATCTTCGACTGGTCACGCATCCTGGACCTCATCCTTTCTTCAGTTTGGTCCCTCGCCCAACCCAAACTGGGGCAACTGTGGCGGGTATCCGCTGGGATAATCCTCAAATGAATGAAGAAGCACGTGGCTTCCGGTAACTCGGCCATCTTGACTTGCTAGAAGAAAGGACATTAATAGACTGCTGGCGGGACTCGTACAACATCCACCAACCAGGTTACTGCTTTGGCCACATGTGGGAGGGCCAGGCAGAACTGCAGGAAATTGCTGAAACTGCGCGAAACAGAAAGCGAATGCGCTAGTAGCGACCCAACCAACATATCCCACACATAGAAACCTATGACTACTGATGATAACGGGGGTCCAGAGGGCTACGCTGATCTGGGTCCCAAAGTTCCCTCGATGATTTATCTAGGGCCCAGCCACCACCAGCACCCCTTTCCCAATAATTTGGGAAGGAACAGGTGTCCATCAAGCGATGTGAGGTTGGTTGCCCCGGTGCCTATGCTGGTTGCCAATGCTCACTCAAGCAGCTCACGCAGATCAAAGCAATGCATTCCATGTCCCATTTTTAGGTCTGCCTAGAGAGGCAGTTGTAGCTCTCTCCCAGAGCTATTTCCCCCATTTCTAGAGTGGATATGGGTGATATAAGTGTGAGCATAATTTGCTACCTAAAATGCATTTAGTGAAGCTTTGTGCTCGGTGGGAATTGCAAGAGTCGTGCATGCAATGTGGAGGCGATCTAGCAGATAGTCGGGACTACTGAGCTTTCCCTAAAAGTCTAAGTTCATTGCCAGAAATAGTGTCCATTATATAAGGTACAAAACTACGCTGTCCCTGGAAGTAAATATTTAAAGGTGTAAAAACGTTTCAACCCCAAGTCTATGGCCTGTTAATTTTTACTAAAACCCCTATTTTTAAGCCACTTTTATTAAGAACTCCAAATAACTCATCACTAATTTTCAATGGTTAATAATTCGGAAAATCTAGTCCTAGAGCGTATCACCTTCGGCCAACCTATGGCATTCAAATCTAATAGACTGCTGGTGCAAGGAGTGATGCTGTCTCAAGCGAAGTGTCATTTATATCCCTCTCACGCTTGCAATGGGGCCAGACTGGTTGGGGAGTAGCTTCTGGAGGTCTAGTGCTGCCTTACTTTAGACCTGTATCACCCAACCTGCAATGAAGGGGCCTCCATAACAATCAGGCTGCTCACGAAATTGGAAGTCCTTCTTCTTGACCATGTTAAGATGCCACTGCTCGGGCGAACCATTGCCTGAAGAAAAGGCAGATGGTGTGGAAGGCTATGAGCCACCATCATAGCCAGCTAGTGGTGTAGGAGTCTACCATCATATCTAGAGAGTCATGTGGGAACCCACCATCGTAGCCAGTGAGCGGTGTGGGAATCCACTGGCATACACCATCATAGCCAGCGAGTGGTGTGGGAGACCACCATCATAGCCAGCGAGTGAAGTGGGAGTCCACCATCATAGCCATCGCGTGGTGTGGGAGTCCACCATCATAGCCAGCGATTGGTGTGGGAGTCCACCATCATTGCCAGCGAATGGTGTGGGAGTTCACTGGTGTCCACCATCATAGCCAGCGAGTGGTGTGTGAGTCCACCATCATAGCCACCGATTGGTGTGGGAGTCCACCATCATTGCCAGCGAGTGGTGTGGGAGTTCATCATCATAGCCAGCAAGTGTAGTGGGAGTCCACCATCATAGCCATCTCGTGGTGTGTGAGTCCACCATCATAACCAGCGAATGGTGTGGGAGTCTGAAATCATTGCCAGCGAGTGGTGTGGGAGTTCACTGGTGTCCACCATCATAGCCAGCAAGTGGTGTGGGAGTCCACCATCATAGCCAGCGAGTGGTGTGGGAGTCCACCATCATAGCCAGCGATTGGTGTGGGAGTCCACCATCATAGCCAGTGAGTGGTGTGGGAGTCCACTGGCATCCAACATCATAGCCAGCGAGTGGTGTGGGAGTCCACCATCATGGCTAGTGAGTGGTGTGGGAGTCCACCATCATTGCCAGCAAGTGTTGTGGGAGTCCACCATCATAGCCAGTGAGTGGTGTGGGAGTCCACTGGCATCCAACATCATAGCCAGCGAGTGGTGTGGGAGTCCACCATCATGGCTAGTGAGTGGTGTGGGAGTCCACCATCATTGCCAGCAAGTGTTGTGGGAGACCACCATCATAGCCAGCGAGTGAAGTGGGAGTCCACCATCATAGCCATCTCGTGGTGTGTGAGTCCACCATCATAACCAGCGAATGGTGTGGGAGTCTGAAATCATTGCCAGCGAGTGGTGTGGGAGTTCACTGGTGTCCACCATCATAGCCAGCAAGTGGTGTGGGAGTCCACCATCATAGCCAGCGAGTGGTGTGGGAGTCCACCATCATAGCCAGCGATTGGTGTGGGAGTCCACCATCATAGCCAGTGAGTGGTGTGGGAGTCCACTGGCATCCAACATCATAGCCAGCGAGTGGTGTGGGAGTCCACCATCATGGCTAGTGAGTGGTGTGGGAGTCCACCATCATTGCCAGCAAGTGTTGTGGGAGTCCACCATCATAGCCAGTGAGTGGTGTGGGAGTCCACTGGCATCCAACATCATAGCCAGCGAGTGGTGTGGGAGTCCACCATCATGGCTAGTGAGTGGTGTGGGAGTCCACCATCATTGCCAGCAAGTGTTGTGGGAGTTCACCATCATAGCCAGCAAGTGGAGTGGGAGTCCACCATCATAGCCAATATATTGAGCACTAGGAACAGAAGCCCAAGCTGCCAAGAGACATTAATCATGCCATTGCTAGCAGACACATTAAATACCAGGACTGGTAGTCTAGTCCCGCCGGAGGCATTGAGGAAGTGATTAAAGGCCACATTGAACAGTGAGAATTGAGGTCCACGTTCCCAAAAGACCTCATGCAAGTCATTGCTAAGAGATATTTACAATTCTGCTATTTTATACAGTGCCACCATCAGCAAGAATCTAGTTTTAGAGTGGTGGTTAACTTCTTACTTAATACTATCATTATTGCTCACAGTGCAGTACTCAATCAACCCCTTAGGGGGTGAGGTGAGGGCAGGACTGAATCCACCTAACCAGGGTTTCAAACCCACGATGGAATACACCCCATCGCCTTATTCATAAGGTGGGCACACTGCATTTGAGCTATCCTCCATGCTTGAACATCAGGTCCAAGGGTAGGTTAACCAGAAGTCCCAGTTATGCCAAGACTTTCCTGGAATGGCCCCTCTGTCCTCCCGTCCCAAAAGTTTTTTAATGTAATAAACATAACCCGGTATTCGGTCCGATCACAAGCTCTGAACTTCTTTCTTCTTCTTGCTGACAGATTTTATCCATCAGCAGTGGTTATTGGATACCGATACTTGGATGCCGAGACTTGTGCCTCATTACTACCTCATCCTCGCAGGTTGAGTGTGAAGTTGTGGGCTCGATTTCTTCATGGTCTCTGTGGACTTGTCACAGTAAGGCTGGTTTCACAGGGTCTTTGCCTTGATCTCGAGGTACACACAGGAACCCAATACTCGTTCACTAACTCTACGTAATGAATGAATACATTTTATTGATCGGATTTATCCATTGACATACATAATTAATTACATCATAACAGAAAAACATTATACAAGATTTAAAAATCAATTAAAAATTAAATCTTAAAAAATTCACCCACTACAATTTAAGCTAAAACCTTCTTCGATTGTTTTATCAGAGCCTTGCTCACATTGACATAAGTACTGAAATTAAAAATAAAATCAAGATCCGGACAGTTCCAAATAAAATACAATGCCGCTTTACAGTCCTTTATATTGTTTTACATAAAGAAGGACCTTAGCAGATCTATTCGCAAATCCAAGTACTACCTACATATTATCAGAACATGCTTAAGAACCTCCCTTACTCTTATCCCACACATTCAGTTTTTCAAAGGGTCTCCCAGTCCCGATTGGCGAGTGCTCTTAGTGGTAACATGTTTGAACGCACTAGTAAAATAGAGTGCCTACAATTAGGCGAGGGGATACTACAAACACTACCCCCGGGTCTGAATTAATTCTCATAGCCGCATACTAGTTCACAGAACCTAAAACACTTGTGTATGAGCGCGATACAAATAAAATATCATATCATAAAACCTGAACCGCATTCCGTTCCTGGGCCAGGTCCCTGCTAAGTATCCCCCTTTTAACCCTTGATTTTAGATCTGTCAGACTCAGGTCTCCGCTGCCACCAATATGTTAAGACCCCCTCCTGAAACCACTTGAACTTTAAACAAACACTTGAGGCTGCCATCTCCGATAACGCGCTCTGGATATTATCGTTTTTCGGGGGTATCTGCAGAACCCTTGAAAAAAAAGGCACCTTGTCTCAGTTTAGCCTGTGTGGCAACCCCAGTGCTCCCCAACTCCAACTCCAAATGCGGGGGCACAGTTTGGGTTTAACAATAGGAGACCCGTCAGCCTTTTCATGATCTAATTTTGGGCAACCTCCAATTTCTCACAATTAGAACGCCACCATATTTCACTACCATACAGTAGCATACCCCCAACCTTGCACTTGTAATCCTCTATAGCTTTGCCCAACATGCGCGCACCAAATTTATGGTAGAATCCAATTGACCCATTTAACCTGGACCTGGCCTTCAAACATACTGAGTCCAAATGCTTGCCCCACTTCCTGTTACTATAAAAGGTCAGCCCCAGAATGAAACCACAACCTCGATTTTTCTCACCGTTAAGAAACCATGAATAGTCAACCTTTTTCCTGCCATTGCTAAAAACTACAATCTTTGTTTTGTCCCTATTCAGGGTTAACTTATTGGCTTTAAAATAATCAGCAGCATAGTCAAGACTAGCTTGCAGTCCCGAAGGGGTCAAGTCAATCGAACCTGTATCATCAGCACATAACAGCGCCTCGAGTGACCTGCCCCCCAAACGGAGTGGATTGGTCCTTGAGCTTGCTTCTGCTGGATTAAAGTCAGCTAAAATAACAGGAACATTAACAGGGCCAGGGAGCAACACTGTTTAACTCCTCGATTTATACAATAATCTCCTGTTAATCGACCTTGATCGGTTGCCCGTACACCAGCAGTGGTATCTGAATAACTGCATAGAATCAACTGCAGTAGGTTCAGGAGGAGATTCAAGTCCCTCAGTTTCTGCCATACAGACTCCCTGTTACTTGTATCAAATGCCTTCTCGAGGACCTAAAAGGCAACATATAACCTACCCCCTCTTATTAAACAATACATCTGAAATAGACTATGTAGAACCAAGCAGTGATCCATTGTTGAGAAACCACTACGAACCCCTGCTTGAAAGGAAGGTAACACTTTATTACTCTCCGCCCAATCTTTGACTCTCCTATCTAGGCATGTATTAAGGATCTTACTAGGGATATCCAAGAGTGAGATTGCGTGGTGACAGTGGGGGTCATTTGGTGTGCCCTTCTTAAAAACAGGGACAATTTTAGCCTTCTTCCAGGAACTAGCGACCACCTTAGAGATCCTGATTTCATCAAACGCTTTGCTTAGAATAGTGGCCCACCAAACAGGACTCCATTGCAAGAGGTCCGACTGAAGGCCGTCGGAACCCGCCACCTTCCCCATTGGGAGAGCGGCGATGCACTCCAAAATCTCCCCCTGTGTAAAGGCTATACGCTCCCCCCCTTCACCAGGGTCACACTGCAGAGAAACACCTTCCCCTCCCACTTCACAAAAGATGTTAGTGTAGTGGGAAACCCCCTTATCAACTGAGATACAACTGGGTCAGCCTTGTTAGGAATGTCAAACCCTCTTCTAACAAAGCTCCAAAAAATACACCCCTCTGGGGTAAAAAGGACAAGAGATTTCTTACAAAGATAACAAGTTTTAATAGCACAAAAAATAAGTATGCCCGCAAAGAAATCTGCTGCTCAAGACAGTTTTGCAGGAAAAAAGTACAAGGAGAAGGTTATAAGGCAACACATCGTCATTACTATGTCATACATACAGTAGAAACATGCCTGGCTGGTTGGTGAGACCCTATACATGGGTGGCCTGTACCATAGGGGATGCCAGGCTGCCATTGGCCTAAGCCCTGTCCGTCCGTCTTCCACCATGGAGGAGTGAATGTCATGTTCCTCATCAGTTTCTATTGCAAGACAATGCTCCTCTATTATGGCGTGCGCCTGGGAACCTCGGGGACTGGCACAGGGGGAGGCTCAAGATTATGCTGACCCACACATTCTTCACTCAGTTCACATCACACTCTCCGCACCGAAGGTTTCCACCCTCGCTTTGGACTATAATGTATTACGCCCTGTACCTCGTATTACAAAGTGAGACATTAAGACATGGCCACTGGGTTTATAGTTGGTGGTCTGAGGTCTCCTCCTATTCTGGAATTAGGGGGTCTTGGACTGGGTCAGTTGTGGGTGTCATAACTCCTGGTGGGCTGGATGAGGGTTGGAGGTTTGCTTTTGGCATGGCTGTGATGAGTGTGCATAGTGAGGGGCCTGGTGCTGTCTCGCTGTCTTGCAGGGCGCATTCCTTTTTGGGATACCAAGCATTCGCAACAGTTAAGGATCACAGAGAAGGTTACATGGGAATCAGCAGTGCAGGTGTTTTTACCATCAGGGCTTGGTCCTGGTCAGGTTTCTTCGTCAGGCCTGTGTTTTCTGCGCAGCCATGCAGGGCCGAATGTATCTACCATAACTACAAAAATGGCGTCTCCTTATATGTGCGCACTACATCTACCCATTTATATTTGATATTGGGTCTGTGCAGAGTTTCTTATCAGGCCCTCCCACCCTCTCGCGTACATCGCAAGTGTGGTCATGGGATCGACCTTACTCTAAAGCGCCTATGGGGGTCTCAAAGGTTCATTTCCTTCCCAACACAGCTTATAATTATTGTTTAAAACCGAATGCTGTAAACTTTCCGACTGCTTCACTGTGTGATCTCTCTTCTTCGCTTTCAACAGCTTTCTGTAATCAGATTCAAGAGCATGTAATTGACCCGAGTTCATATCTCCACGTTTCCCTGCCCTATTAATCTTCATTTCAGGGACCTACATTCTTTATCAAACCAAACCGCACCCCGACATTCCAAGTTGATTCCTACTAGAGACCAGTTTCCTACATTCACCAAAAAATAGCTCTAATAGTTCTTCATAGCAATGAATACATCCCTCATACGCGGTAGGCGCTTACCCTTTTACATAATGAGTTTTAGGTGGTTTTACAGAAACGCTAGTAGCCAGGTATCCACCATCCCTCGCTGGGCTCGAACCACCAACCTTTTAGTTAACAACCCCATCTTATTGGACTACAACTCACATTATTCCTCACCATTGATTTCTATGGCTATGGCTCATGGGAGTTGTAGTCCAAACCATCTGGTGAGCCAAATGTTGCAGACCCCGGCCACTAACCACTTGTGCCAAAATGACTGCTTGAGAAACCGTCTCACAGCCAGACTTGGAATAGCACTCAGAGCCAAAGCTCCTTTTTGCTCAACATGCCTAGACTCACAGCCAAACCCGCACAGCTTATATTCAGGGGGAGGGATGTCTGCTGGAAACCCTTACTTTTTTTCACTCTACTGAAGTGTAGTCCTGGCAGCCACTGTCAAATTGTAGTCCAAGCTTTATGTCAGTGGCCTCTCCCTGTTTTTTATTTAGAAATCTGGTCCCCCTACCCTAGGCCCAAGGTCCTAAGAGACATTAACGAGTGAGCCCCAATGCACGCGCTGCACTGGTGCACCTGTAACCCACCGCCCCAAGAGACCCTGTGAAGGAGAACTGCTGTGATAACTAGCTTATTTACTTTAGAAATAGAACCGTCCAGCTCTGCCTAGTAAATTGCATAATCATGCTCTTCGTGTCTGTAACATGAGTCATATAACATGTAACAGACTCGATGTGAGCAGTGGCCGAACCAGTTGATATATCTGGCAGTGAGAACAATGCAAGCACCTGGGGAAACGCGTGCAGAAATGAAGCGGAGTTGGCCTCAAGCATCCATTTTCTGCATTGTCCCCCTGACCAGGATGCAGCGCCCCGCCATTCAGGTGGTTTCCCTGAGTCTTGGATGATATGAGAACACACCCTGTGCATATGGCGGAGCAGTGAGACAGAACACACAAGGCACCGGCTTTGCAACACTATGGGACAGCGGTTAATTGCCCAAGCAGGACCATACATGACAACTAAGGCCAGACCCACTAAACTATACCTGATAGATGGGGGTCAGTGTCACCTATACCGCCTATCGTGAGACATCCCTCCCTGTACTGCCCAATGCCTATACTGTGTAATGGGGCGGTATCGATACTGCCAAATGGAGGGTACTAACATGCACACTGTCTGCTGTGGCCACAATAGTGCTGCCTGATTGCTGTTCTGCATCTGAGCTTGTGTGTGTGCTCCATGTGTGTGCAAGGGTGCCGGTATGTGCGTTCGGGCTGTGTGCCTGGGTGTGTTTGTTTGTTGTATGTAGTAAGGGCTGGGTGCCTGTATGTGTGACCTGGCTGTGCGCATGGGTGCCTGTGTATATTTTGCCTGTGTGTGCATAGGTGACTCCGCGTGTATGTCCTGTTATTGGGGTAGAATTCCATGTTTGGAGTTTCTTTGCCTGACTTGGACGGTCCTTTCCTCATTTTGCTGGAATCCTTTTTTTTAATGATTTATCCTTTTCTCCCAACAAGGCTTAATCCAATGCCTGACAGAGAGTGCAGAACTGGTTTATGTGCTCTGCCTTGAGAGCCCTTATGACTCCTAAAAGGGGGCACACACATGTACCCCTGAGTCTCCCAGAGTACCTCCTTCTGTTGGTCATGTGGCTAGGCTGGCAATGGGTTTTTTCCCTTGTAAAATGGTGCCATCGGAATAATCCATTTTACCTGATGGTCCTTCTTTACCCCCTCCAATCCCCTGCATTCATACAAATGGAGGTTGTCTTTGTTTGCCCCAAAGGACTGAGTGGTCAGATGACTATCCCCTGCCCCTCCTTGTGTCTGTAAGAGGAGGTGGGCATCTGATCAACTGGGTGCCTGCTGTATCCCAGGACTGGGGCCTGCAGGCAGCCTGAAACCAGTTCCGAATGGTATATGAGGATGTCTGTCTGCGATTGCGCGGATTCAATCATTTGTGCGGGGCCCCTTTCTCTGCGCATGTGTGTGCTGGGAGGGATGCCCAGCCATTGGCTGAACACTCCTCTTTTTGAGCAAAGCTAGGTGTGTGATTAGGTGTCGTGTCATCCAAGGAGAATAAAACAGACCCCATTGGCCACTGACCTAGTCAAGAGCTGCCTCTCCACACCTGCACTCTGGAAGGCCTGCTGCTTGTGAAGTGGCAGAGCTGTGCATAACACGCTGAAACATCAGACGGCAGAGCTGTGCCTGTACGCTCCTTTCCGCTGATCTGTTGGGGACACCTGGATCAGACCCCCGCTCAAAGACCGCATCTTCCTGAAGCTCTTGACTATGCTTGCATTGCTGGACCTAGAAGCGGGTATCTTGTTTGATGACATCACTCCAGAGACTGTATGTGCTGAACAGAGCAGAGAATCAGTTCACTCGGATGACATCAGGCAAGTGTAGCTCCCTGTAAAGTAGAGGTGGTAAGATCAGTGTGTCTGCAACACGGAGACAGTGGTTTGTGAGCCCCCAAGTCCCAGACGGGCTGGATATTCCATGGTGTGCCAGTATTGACAGTCTGGAAAGGTTCTCCGGCAAGGCCTGCCATAAGAGCAGGTGACCAAGGGACCATGTTGCCATTTATGTGTTTTCACATTAGAAGAATGACGAGAAATTGTACGCTTTAAATTTGCATTAAGCAATGCAGCCATCCCTGGACAGCCGTGTCTTGGAAGGCAGAGCAATGTGCTTCAGTGGGCAGTGATTCAGCAGAGCTGCATCTCTCCACAGCTCAGAACTCTGAAACTCCTTGGAAGCACAGCACCTCCTCTGCCCCCACCTTTGCCCTGTGCTTGCTTGTTTCTTGGCTCAGATGGAGTGATGACGTTGCTAATCATTCTTCCTGCAACCTGTTGTTCTCCTGTGCTTAACATGGAGGAGTTCGAAGACTTTCTGGCACCAGGATCCTCCTCTGATCGGATACTGCCCTTTTGGTGCACCGGGCATGTGTGAATGTTTTAATTAAGGCATTCACTTTATTTTCCCATGACATATTGTTTTATACGTTTTCCCATATTCGATTTACATCATGTCAATTTCAATCTTACTATTTTTTCACCGGCTTTCCTGTCATTTGCTTTGCATTGACGATGTATAGTTATTGCAGCTTCATCCCAGGTTTTGTACTTGGTAAATTCAACCTAAACCCCTTGGTATGTGGCAAATTCCTTGAAAAGCTGAGCCATGCATTGGTTTGGCGTGCCTATCGTGCCCATTCCATATGATCCTGTTGCTCCGTCACCCTGTGCTTTCCAGACCCCCTTCCAGAGAGCCTATTCCTGCATCCAGTTGTGCTCTGATATAGGTCTGCCCTTGAGGCCTTGTTGCAATGTGTTTTGCCGTGTGCCCTGTCCTATCCTTCACCCCGCCGTGATTACTGTTGTAGGAACTCAGTTGAAGGCGCCCTCCTTCTCCTGAGGGATTCCCTACACCAGCTCTTCAAGAGCGGCTCTTTGGGACATTTACACACAATGGTAACTCTTTACCACCAAACACCGCCGCTATCTGCACTACTGTTCGGCCCCCCATGGACTCTACTTGACCTGATAGTTACTTTTAGTTCATAGGATGAACTATCTATTGACTCTAAAGCTGTGTTACTTTCCAAAGTTACTTGTCCCTGAATGAATTGTTATTTCTCTTTGCCTTTCCTTACATACAGATGATATTTTTATAATAAAATATAGTGTGTGGACATTCTCACCTGTGAACCACCCCGCTCCAACCCCCCCCCGCACCCCCCGCCCCCCGGAGTGTTCGGCAAGGGCTGCTCTGATGTGACTACCAGCTGGGAGAACCCGCTGAACGCGATGGAATCCCAATCAGTACCCAAATCAGGAAGGCACACCTAAAGACCCGGACTACATGGTCTTAAAGAAAATCTCCCCAACACGTGTGTCTGAACGTGTCTTTGTGAGGATTGTATGTGAACATGCATCATACAAACATCAGACCTATATGGTGTATCAATTCTTGTTTTAGGTTATTCTGTTTTTTATTTACTCCACTCAATTTTGGGATGGGACACAAAGAGTGGCATCGTGCTCTCCTTCATATTTAACGTCGCCAAAACATGTAGATGCACAAGTAGTATCAGGGCTTAGTCTCTGGGGGATAGCTCAGGGGCAACGCGCTCGCCTTGGAAGCAACACAACATGGAGCAACACAGGTTCGATCCCCAGCTGTGGGTATTAAGCGTGTTATAAATACAAATTACAGCTGCAATGGCTTACCTGTCCCAAATGAATACATGTGCGGCTCTAGATTACGAATCTTGTCTTCAGGCGCTATTTTTCTGAAGTTGCGCAGTTAGATGTGAGGCCAACTCATCCACCTATAACGGACCCTATAAAGAATAAGCATTATAAAGATTTTCTGGCATCAATTTCCATTCCATGCATTAGGAATGTAGTCCACAACCAGGGGCGTTGCTAGGTGGGGGCTATGGGGGCTATAGCCCCTGATCTTTTGGTTGTAGCCCCGGATAGAATCTCAGGAGCTACAGCCAAAAGACTAGCTAGCCCCCAGTCCCGACAGTTCCGACATCAGCTTAGCCCCGGGTCTTTTCCAGACCTAGCAACTCCCCTGTCCACAACTGTGTCATAAATCTGTCGTTGACTACCAAATGCCAGAAATATCGATCAAGTACCCTCGGGGCAACTGGTATACTGTAGTCAAGGCGCCGGTACACTTCCCCAATGGAAGCCAGGGAGTTGGTTGCATCAATGTAGCGCACGCCTGTCATTTTGGTGGCCCCTTGGTGAATGGTCTTGGTGCACAGGGAGAGGGGAGAAGGTGTTAGTGAATGAAGCGGTTTAGCAGGTTGAAATCTGTGGTGATGATGTGCAGGCCAAGAGTGCTAAGTACTGCATGTCTGTCTTGTGCAAGTAACGCTTAGGTGCATGTCTCATGCGAAGGAGAAACTCTGAGAGCGACAAGCTGTTGGCATTGGGATACAGGGAAAGGCATTGCTCTGGTAAGAGGAGGGGGGTGTGTGATAGGACTGAAGGTGTTGTGGGCTGAGCAGTGTGCTCTGTGGTTATTGTGGTGGTGCCAGTAAACACAGAGTTGCAGTTTGCCTTGTGGTTCATATAAGTAGTGGTGAGATGATGGTACGTTGAAAGCTGAGTTGGTCCATTGGGAGGAGGTTGAGCTAGTTGATGAGGAGTCGTGTTGCTTATAGTTCATTGGTTAGTCTGACTTGGCGGGGGTTCACTGACGTTGGGCTGGACATTGAGCGCTGTAGTGTTTGTGTTAGTGTTTGTATTTGTCGAAACGTCACATTTCTTAGTGTTCTCGGTTCTCTTTTATGATGATTGTTTAGTTTAGTTTAATTTATTTATTTGTAATGCGCACCAGACCCAGGGGTATCAGGGCACAGCAGATACAGATAATGCAAAGCTTGGTTAACAGGTTACAGAAATGGCAATACAGGCCAACAATAGTGCAGTTGCGGAAAACAGAGGGGAAAGGGCAAAGCAAGGGAGTGTGCAAAGACATTCAATACATTATAGGCGGGATACAAAGGCAAGGTTGGAACCACTAGGATACCGTAGGGTACAGGCAAATGTTTGTTTTGTTTGTTTGTTTATGTTTGTTTATTTATTTCTATAGCGCTCCGGACCCAGGAGTATAGGGGCGCTTAGTACAAGGTTACAAGGCACGGTACAGGGTAATAAGCAGTGAAGCTAGAACAATTTAAATAACAGTTATATACAGGCAGTGAGGGTGAAAGCACGCGCTAGTGACATAAGTGAGGAATAAACAGTCAATACATTCTAGAGCTAGGTCTGACTTCAAAGTTGGCTATTTGTCAGTAGCCACCCAATGACCAGTTTCCTAAATGACTGGAAGGAGTTGGATGCTTTAATGCTCAGTGGCAAGGAGTTCCAGAGTTGGGGGGCGAGGACAGTAAAACTCGAGCCTCCGGCTCTTTTGGAGTTAAATCTAGGCACTGCAAGGCATAAGGTGTTAGAAGATCTCGTGGTTCTAACGGACGGTTTCATGGTGAGTTTGTCGGTCAGGTATGGGGGTGCTAGATTGTTGAGAGCTTTATACGTCAGGCAAAGTGTTTTTAGGTCGATTTTATGTTGGATAGTGAGCCATCTGCATGCCGTTCTGGTGGCTGAGATGTGCTCACGTCTAGGGATATTTAGCGCTGCCCGAAGTGCATTGTTTTGAAGGACTTGGAGCTTGTTAATTGACGCTTGATTGGCACCTAGGTAGAGACTATTGCAATAGTCTAGTTTAGATTGTATAAGGCCTCTGGATAGTATGAGGCAACTATTAGGGGAGAGAAATGGTCTACAGGCTCTAATGAGTTTTCCGGTATATGCCGTGGCAGAGGCAGTAGCATTAATTTGTTTGGTGAAGTTAACGTTGGCATCGAGATAGAAGCCAAGTGTTTTCACATTTTTGGCGACCGGGATGGTGTTGCCATCGATTATGATGTTCGAGTAGTTAGGACTTAATTTTTGTAGGTTATTCGGTGAGCCAACAATGAGCAGTTCGGTCTTCTCGTCATTGAGGCAGAGGCCATGTGTGGCCATCCATGCCTGGATGACAGAGAAGATTTCATTGATCCTAGCTACATCCGTATCGTAGTTGCCCGAGATAGTGAGGAGTATCTGGGTGTCATCCGCGTAATTTGTATGAATGACACCCAGGCGGTCTAGTTTATCGAAGAGGGGCTTTGTAAAGATATTGTAGAGGGTGGGTGAGACACATGATCCTTGTGGGACACCACAGGATATGGGGATAGGGTCTGCTGCTGCCTCCAGAGAGAAGACCCTCATAGTTCTGTTGGCTAGGAAGGACTGTATCCATGAGACAGCAGAGGGGGAGAAGTGGGCGGCAGAGGAGAGGTGGTTACAGCGTATTTTATGGTCAACCAGGTCGAAGGCCGCTGAGAGATCTAATAGGAGTAGGATGGCAGCCTTACCCTTATCTTTGATTTCGTCAATCTGGCTTTTAAGGTCGACAAGAGCAGTTTCGGTTCCATGCTGAGGCCGGAAGCCAGACTGACGCAATCCGAGTAATTGGTTAGACTCTAGGTAATGCTGAATTTGCAGGTAAGCAACTCTATCGAGTATTTTTAGCAAGAAGGGCACAGTTGTAATGGGCCTGTAATTTGTGGGGATGGAGGGATCCAGAGTCTGTTTTTTTAGTAGCGGGAGGACCCATGATTGTTTCAGATTGTTGGGTACCGAATTAGTGGAGAAGGATGCGTTTATGAACTTGGAAATGAAGGGGGCGAGGTCTCTAGCAGCATCTTTTATGATCTGTGCAGGGCAGCTGTCCCCTTTGCAGTTTGATGGTTTGAGGGAAGTTATGATTTTTTGCACTTCTAGTGCGGTTACGTTTTTGAAGGTGAATCCCTGGTTGGTGTTAGGGGTGGTAGGTGGGCTGGGCATGATGGTGCTAACGGTGGGGCTGCTATTAAAGAGTTGAAGTCTTTTGTTTTCGATTTTAGTTTGTAGGCCAGTAATTTTGTTTGCCAGGGCGTCTTGGATATTTGTGCACCAAGATTGGTCCTTCACAGACGAGTCCATAGGTGGATTGGGGTTTTCTAACTCCTTCAGGATAGTGAATAGCTCTTTGGTACTGGAGCTGGCATTACTTATTCTTGTGTTGTAGGCTTCCTTTTTTGTGCGGATAATTTCTTTTTTATAGAGGGAAGATGCATTTATGAGATTGACTTTTTGTTCCTCGGAAGGGTCTGCAATTTGTGTCAAATATTGTGATGTGGCGTCGTTACATTGACGATATTTTTCTAATTTGGAAAGGGTCTGAAGACTCTTTCACTACTTTTCTAGGTCATGCCAACACCAATAGGTTTGGAATTCGCCTTATTGGTCTTTTGAACTCATGTGAAATTGACTTCTTGGATTTACATATCTTTGTTGTAGGAAACACTGTACTTACCAATACTTTTAGAAAACCTACTGAAGTAAATTCAATTTTGGCTGCACAGAGCAATCACCAACGTGCTATTATTGATAACATCCCAACGGGAGAATTTCATAGAGCCAGACGTAATTGTACTCTATCCAGTGACTACAAAAGAGAATGCAATATCCTCAATCAACGCTTCCTCAATCGAGGGTATAAGAGTTCAGTTATTTACAAGGCTTACTCCAAATTCACCCAAACTCATCAACGTGACCTCCTGACTAATGTGACTAGGTCAAAAGAGCATCCCTCACATATCTCACTAATCACTCCATTCACGAATGATTCTTCATTGCTATATAAAATGGTTGCAAAGCATTGGCATATTCTAAGACTTGACAAAGATTTACAACCATTCTTGACTCCAAAGCCCAAATTTACCTTTACAAGATCACCTACGATCAAAAGTATTGTGAGTCCTTCATTTTTTGATAACCAACCAAGTTCTTCTATGTGGTTAAAACAACCGGGGGGTTTTCATAAATGTGGTAATTGTAACCAATGCCCTTGGGCTGTTGCTAAATGCAAAACCTTTTGTGACCATTTTGGAACTCAAACTCAAATACGTGATTTTATTAATTGCAAGACTACTCATGTGGTCTATGCTATCATTTGTACCTGTGAGAAATTGTATGTGGGTAGCACCATTCGTCAACTCCGTATCCGAATCCGGGAACACTTGTCTAGCCTTAAAATGCTTGAACCAAAGTCACCCTTGGCCGTTCATTGGCAATTGGAACATCAGCTAGATGACATTGCTGACTTGCGCTTTATTGGTCTGATGAAGGCTCATAAGGGGAAAAGGGGTGGCAACCTTGAGCTGAAATTGCGTCAAATGGAGGCGAAAATTATTTGCTTATTACGTTGTACCACACGGGGTCTTAACACAGACCACGAGATGTCTGTATTTCTATAATAATTCTGATTAATGAATCAAAATGGATTGTATGTTTTTTGAACAGGACATGGAGACGCACCTTGCCGGAGCCGCTACATCATGCTCGTGTGCACTGTCACCCTTAGTTTTAATAAAAAATGTTTTTCCATTTCAATTTAAATATTTGATATGCCCTACCATTGGAATAGGTAGGGATTTGATCCTAATCATCTCTTTGAGTCCAAGATAACTATTATTTTGTTTGAATATACTTACGTCATCAGGGCGACGTTAACTGCGTTCTACGCAACGGACGTCACCGCTGTGACGTCTGCTGCTTCTTTTCCACTATTTTCTTCTCTTTTTTAATTAGTATTTGGTTACCGGCCACATATTAGTAGTTTTCTCTATACTATCCCTACTTGACGGCTTAGTCCTATTTTTATTTTCACTTTAACTGTTTGTTTACATCTGACGTCACTCACGCGACGCCAGATGCATGCGACGCAACCTACGTCACCGCTGTGACGTCGGTTGCCTTTTCTTTATCTTTTTCCAATGTTTGGTACAGATGACTGCTCTGGGGAATTCCTCTGTAACTGTGACTGCTCGATCCAACGAGTGAGTTTGATCTTTTGCTGCTGAATAGTCAGTGATTTGATTCCATACTATCTGGCTGAAGTACTTAGATATTCTATTGATTGGTTTTCAGGTTATATATTGGTTACGGCCATCACGGCTTGGACTTGACACCAGCGTAATACTTATAACGCTCTGCTTCTTGTGGTATGTAGACTCGAATATTTTGGGTTATATCTTGTATTTTCTTACAATTATCAGCAATCCTTTGTTTTGAGTTGTCTAATTGACATTCATGCTTGTTCTACACAGGGATTTCCCATTTATTGATTTCTCCGATATACTCTGTGTTCTTGTGGTAAGCTCAATTTATTACTTTGATCTTGTATCTTTTGCATTAGCTATTGGTTTCTACTCAACGTGTGTCCTTTAACTTTTGGTGCCGATTAGTTCACAATTTCATTATTTGCATGGGTGAAGTGTGCACACCATGCTTGATTGGGGGCTCCGGTATTGTAGCGCATAGGTCAAGGAAATCCCCCTTTTTATGTGTTTCTTTTGTTTTTCCATTTAAGGAAGGATGTATTCCTCAAATGTTTAAGCATGTTTCTTACTGTATATTTTCTGTTTTTGTTTCATTATTTTCAACTACCGTTTGCTTCTGTTTACTCCACCCTCCAAACATGGTTTACGGTATGCCAATGATTCTTATTCATATAATATTATGATATTTGCTATATGTCACTATCTTTTTTGCTATATGTCACTACTATTTTTTAACTTTATGTGATATGGTCTGTATTTACTTTTTTCAAATTCAATGTGATTGTTACAATCTTTTGTATCCTCTTTTCTGTCATGAATAATATGATAAATCAAATGTTGCATGTGACTACTCAGCCTTGAAAACGACCTGCGTGTCGAAACACGTGTCGGCTGTTTCTACAACAATTAAAGCATCAATTTTATAATTAGTGCTCCTTATTTATATGGTGTTTAGCGCATCTCCACCTCAACTCCCCTCTTGTACATACTTCTTTTTCCAGAGGGTTTCCATTTTGGACTTATTTTTTCTTAGTATTTTGAGTTCTGGAGTATACCAAGAATTGAGGTGTGCCTTAGGTTTACTTTTGCGTAATTTTAGTGGAGCAACACGGTCAATAGCATTGGTCATGACGCTATTGTAGGTGTCTACTAGAAGGGTAGGGTCTGATGTGTTAGGGATCATGTTAAGGGTAGGTAGAACCAGAGGGATGAGGGCTTCACTGGTGATGTTCCGTTTGTTTCTCGTCAGGCATGCTGGTGCAGGCGGGTGTTGTCTGTGGAGGGGGTTGTTAGTGCTAATGTCGAATGAGAGTAGGAAGTGGTCAGTCCATATCAGTGGTTGTGGGTCTCTGCAGATGATGTTGCAGTTGTGGGCAGTGAGCCAGTCTAGGGTTCTGCCTTTTTGATGCGTGGGTAAGGTGTTAAGTTGAGTGTAGTTGTGTTCGCCAAGTACATTGGCGAGGGAGGCAGCTGGAATGTCATGAGGGTCATTGTAACCCAGGTTGAAGTCACCGAGGATAATATTCTGTGATAGAGGTTTGGATTTTTCGGCTATGAGGGTGGTTATGTCTTCTTCGAATGAACCTATAGGCCCAGGGGGTCTGTATAATAGGTCCTGGGTAATGGAGTTCTTAGGGGAAGTTTGAATTTTGATAGATAAATATTCGCAGGACTTTAGAGTAGGGGCGGTCATCGGTCTAATGTCAAGTGAGGATTTGAAGATGAGTGCTACACCTCCTCCACGGGCATCCGGTCTGTCGGCCCTGAGGATGGAGTAGTTGTCTGGAACTGCAAGAGATAGAGAGGGGCCTGCTGCAGTATGGAGCCAAGTTTCTGTGGTAGCTAGGAAATCCAGGTCTGCTGCGAAGATGATGTCTGCAATTTCCGTAGGGTGGGCCACAAGGGATCTAACATTAAGTAGGGCTCCTTTGAGTGGCACAGAGTTTGCAATGGGGTTTTTATTGGTGATTTTAGTGATAGGATTCGTGGTCATTTTGCTGAGTAGGTTAGGGAGTCTGCATCCTAGTCTGTCGTTACGGGTCATGATGTTGGGGTAGGCTACAGGGCTATGTTCAGTTGAACTACGCAAGTTTAGGATGTTGTCAGAGTGGTCATCTGTAACGAGGCTGCGTGGGGTATTACCTAAAGTAGCGCTCGTTTTGGTAATAGGGTCTATGGATGCGCTGTGGGAGAAAGGAGGTAGGGAAGGTAGGAAGGGTGTAGGGCAAGGTATGGGGTAATGTCTGGGACAGGCAAGCTTGGCGAGTCCATTACTGAATGGGATATAGCTATTTCTACTGCATGGTGTGCAGTCCGGCATAATGCAAAAGGGGAACATGATGAGAATTAGCCAGGCTGGCATAGTTTGGGAGTGGATTTGGGTAGTATCTGGCTAGCAACCAGAGGGCCCAGCACAATCAATGTGGTCGAGTAGCGACCAGAGGCACAACTCAGTTACAGTGGTCCGTTAGCGACCATAAGGCATAACTCAGTTAAGTTACAGTGGGCACAACTCAGTTACAGTGGTAAATATGCTGGAGATGGTGCAGTGATGCGAGAGTGTAGTCCTACTGGATAGATGTGTATGTACGGACATTAGATGTCTTCCGATTTAATTATTTGTTTATTTGTAGAGCGCCGAACTGCTCGCAAGCATCGGGCCGCTTACATGAAGACGTAGACAAATAGTGAAGACGAACAGTATACACGACGATTCATTACATTTAGAGGTTGTCCATCAGAGGTCGTAAAGCCTTATCTCGAATTACTTAAAAAGCAAGGTTTTAAGATTTTTACGGAAGGAAAATAGATTTGATTCCAGTCTAAGGCTAGTCGGAAGTTTGTTCCAGAATGCTGCCGCACGAGTGGGGAAAGCTCTTCCTAGACCTAGTTCTTTTTTGAATTTTGGAGTTGTTATCAGTCCCTTGGCTTCAGATCTTAATGTTCCGGTAGGGTTGTAGGGTGTAAGTTTGGTCTTAAGGTATGCAGGTGCTTTTCCATAAAGCATTTATGGGTTAGGCACAAGGACTTGAATTGTACACAGTCTTCCATTTTTAACCAATGTAGGTCGCGTCTGGCTGTGCCAGACGCGACCTACGCCAGTTGATGTAGCTTAGTCTGAATTTAGGGTAAGATTGATCTTCTCTAATGTTGGGGGATGGCAGTTCTGTAGGGTCTTGAGTAACCTGTTTTGTTTACTTGGCGTGCAAGAGATTAGCTGTGGTGGAAGAACGGCCTCAGTGTCTGTGCCGTGGTGTGGAAGGCATGCATTAGTGCCTTAATAGCTTCCATCATGATCTGTTATATGGTCCTTCTGTCCAAGGGGGATATGTGGAGGTCCAAAGGTGGACCTCCCTCAGCTTGCTGATGCTGCGGCATATGTCTAATGTCAAACAAGGAATTGAGAAGAGCACCTGCTATACCATTAGGTGGCGATACTAAATGCTGAAGCTGTTCTGTGTAGGGCATAAGCTCATGACGTAGGTCCTGTGGTCCTTATGCGGCCCAACATGCCATTTTTTTGTGACCTGCGAAGGGTGATGACTTCTATACTGAAATGCGGCCGGAAGTAGCTATACTTCAATAAGGAAATCATCATCAGTTCACCCCTGATCATCGCCCGCTCTCTGTTGAAACAGCTCATGCTCAACACATGGCTAGGTCTTACTAGGCATGTAGTGCGTACGCTGAGCCTATAGAGGGCTAGCAATTAGGGGGTGAGGCCTGCATACATGTCCTCTGAAAGCTCTGCTAATGGAAAACCCTTGCTTGGGCACCCCGGTCTGAAACAGTCTTGCCCACCCAGAGACTTGAGGGGCCCCTGCCTATCTGGAGACCCACGCTTAAGACACCCTTTTCCACCCGGAAACCCACACTGCTCATTACTTCCTAGGTAACCAAGGAAAGTCTCCTGAGTCCTTAGTCAAGTGGCAGGTGGGGTGGGGTTGGCTTGGCTTCTGTGGGGGGGGGCTCTTACTCACTCTGCCTTTCCCACTTCTATTCGGGGGTTGGTTGAGTTTAATCCTCCCGCTTCTGTTTTGCAAGAGGACATGTGTCAGTTCGCAGTGGCTCTCTTTGTTCTGCAGGGGTGCATACATGGTTTTGCCGGAGGGGCAAATGCACCTTACGAGCTCCCTAGAGTGGGCCGGACTGTTCATGTGGGGTGGCGGTGTGGCCAGGAACTCTGCAGAACTTGGTACTCAATCAGCAACGCCTCAGACACTGAAAGATAAACAGCACTCACGCCTTCCACAAGGCTCTAAGGGTCTCCACTGGACACACACACAGTTCTCTCTAAATTATGTGTATTGCAACTCTTCACTCACCCGGAGATGTACAGTGTCTAGAGGATATGTCTGTCTTTGCCTTAGTGCTTTCCAACTACAAAGCACATTGAGGCCATGTAAATGGGCAAATGGCGCAATATAAATGACAAATACAGTACAATATAGTACAATGATAGTGTCCAATGTTAGATGGCCATGCTTTAGGCAACAGCCAGGCTCAGAGAACATCTGCTGAAGCACTGAAAGAAGACCCCAGAATGCCAAACAGCATGGGGTACTCACAGGTGCAAGAGGGAGATGGGAAAAAGCAAAGGCTCACAGGCTAAGAGGCAAAGAGGCTAGTCAACAGCAGGTCTTCATTCTTCACTGTTTGGCCCTTCAATGGGATGCACCTGTATGGACGCTGCAAGGGAGTTCAGAAGGAATGGCACACGCTCTTGTCACCTGATCGCCTAGACCATAAGTGGTTGGTCTCTCTGATATTGTCCCTGGTGTTGCTAGGATGAGGTAATTTTTCATGATTGGTGTTTCCAGATGAGCCTCTTGTGGCCTTCAGCTGGAGATGGGGTTAATCCAAGATGGCCACAGGGAGTGATGTCACTGATCCAAGATGCCCACAGGAAGTGATGCCACAAATCCGAGATGGCCACTGGAAGCGATATCACCAATACAAGATGGTCGCTGGCAGTGAAGTTCCTGACACAAAGTGAAGCCAAATACCAGAAGGGATGACGCACGCTCTTGCAACCTGATCGCCTAGTGCATCAGTGGCTGGTCTCTCTGATATTGTCCCTGGTGTTCCTGGGATGAGGCAATTTCCTCCCGATTGGTGTTCGCAGAGGAGCCTCTTGTGGCCTTCAGTTGGAGATGGGGTTGATCCAAAACGGTCACTGGAAGTGATGAGAATGGAATTGAGAAATAAAGAGAAACACAGATGAGGCTTTATTCCAGCCTCACACCAAGTCCCACATTTTTGCATCTGATTTGGTCACATAATCTGTGGACGCCTTTCAAAGATTACCCGGATGTCCGAGAGCTCCATATTCTATAGTATAGCCACATTTTAATTCAGCTTTCACCTCTTCTCGGCAGGTCACCAGACCCATGTCTCCAGCTACCAATAACTCCAAACGTTCATCCATCCGAAACTCCTCTTGACCTCTCCGTCGCCTATGACACTGTCGATCACCCCTCTCCATTCTGGGCATGTAAGATGCTGTACTAGCCTAAGATAGGTAAAGCAGATCCTTCCAAGGATTTCCGTAGTCGTAACGGTTCATTATCAAATATGTTGATTTAGAATTCCTTTTTCAGATCCAAATACCAATGTATTTCTTCACGCGTTTCACGCTCTAGTGTAGAGCGAGCATCAGGGCAAATTAATCACATATTCAAATTCGGCATGGTGACTGTACCTGATCAGAACTCGTGGCAAAAGTAGCATTATAGAAATTGTTTTGCCACAACTTACCAAAATAAAAATTTAACTTTATGGCATTTTGGTTCCTTAAAAACAGCTTAGTGAACCTACTGCACTGTGTGGAAACTACTGTGCCGTCTCTTGCTTTCCTCATATGGTCGTCTAGGGTATGTCTTGCTGCTCTAACCAGTGAAAGCTCCCCAATAGGTGGTGGGGGGGAGGGGCTGGGTGCTGCTCCTGTTATTAAGAGGAGCCTCTAGGTCCCCAAAATTCCCCTTGAGAAATGTCCTCCCAGTTTGCATTATCGAGGGAGAGTCTTTCACTCGCTCCATAACGCAAATGTAGCATTTACAACACCCTCCTACTACACGCACGAAGACACATTGCGTAGCACCTCTGCCGTTAGAATGCAGCTACCCCCTTGATAAAATTCGACCTTGCTCCACACATAATGTCTCTCCTGCTCTTACATACTCTCCAGACGACCTCTTGGCACCCTTCCAATACTTGCACTGTTATGAGACACACTGCGCAACATCTCTGCCATTAGAATGCAGCTACTCCCTGACTATAAAAATACGGTCTAGCCACACTTAGGGCCAGATTCATGGAATTCTTTGCACGGTTCAAAGTTACCTTGCACTGCTGAAAAGTGACTTTGTACTGCCAACACAAACCCTGACTCATGGAACTGTGCAAAGCGTATTTGTCAGTGCATAGTCTTTTTTGCCGTACAGGATGAATACACTTTGCACAGTTCCATGAATCAGGGTTTGTCTCTTCAGTGCCAAGTCACTTTTCAGCAGTAAAAGTCACTTTGAGCCGTGCTAAAATTCCATGAATCGGGTCCATAATGTCTTCTTGCATACTCTCCAGATTACCTCTGTGCACCCACCCACAAGGCAGCTCGACATGGGTGACTAGCAGGGACTAGGCCACCCGTGCCTACCTTCGTATTTGGCTGAAATGCACACACGCATTCTATAACTCTGACACATTTCTTCACACCTGAATCTCAGGAAACGCCCTGTTCTGCCTCGTGTATAACTGAAAGAATTTGAGGGCAGCTGCCTTGACGTCACAGCCTTGTTTGTGCACCACAGGCGCTGGGAATTCCACCTTCGACCACTCCCTCAGCCTACCTCTCTCAGGTCGGTGGATGTGGTCAGATTAATGATAGTGCCCCAGGCCTGATTCCTGAATAGGCAGAGGGAGGGTTTAGGGGAGTCTGCTGACCGGCATACAGCGTGCTGCTGGCACATGAGGTAAGTGAGGAGGATGTACAAGCAAAGCGTCTAAAAAATGGCACGTGCGTGCTTGTGTATGGATGAATGTTTGTGTGTGTGTGTGTATCAGAGAGTTATCTGTTAACGGGGTGTAGATGTGTTAGCGAGAGTGCGGGTGTCTATGCTCTGTGCTACCAGGGGGGAACCGCGTTGCTAAAACGGGAGCTAGAGTCCAAGACTTCCCTGTACAATAGCTGCATCGCAGCAAATTACCATGGGACCCTCAGGGGCAAAGCCCCTGTTAGGGAGATTTATCACCCAAGTGCTAAATTCCCTCTACCTTAGAGCCCTCCAGCTCTTTTGCTATATTTTGGGACTTTGAACTTTTCCTTTTCAATGTGTTTTACTTTTGTGTTCTTTGGATATGG
Source organism: Ambystoma mexicanum (assembly GCF_040938575.1). Classification (NCBI taxonomy): domain Eukaryota; kingdom Metazoa; phylum Chordata; class Amphibia; order Caudata; family Ambystomatidae; genus Ambystoma; species Ambystoma mexicanum. The sequence continues at coordinate 119,187,855 of NC_090921.1, forward strand.
ATTTTTAAAACAACTCCATAGGCATCATCTTTTTCTTGTGTGTCACACAGCACCTTCAGTGCAGTGGCACAGGGATGTCTTTCAGACTTCTCACGGTTTAAATACCTTCTCTGGGACTGACTACAGTCTCCCAGAGCATGTAAAGTTAAATTTACTAGTCTTTTTAAATTTACAGACCCAGCACACACTATCTTCCTATAGAGTGCTGGAGGGGTTGCCTAGCATCCCCTGAGTCTAAACACTCATGTAACAGTCAAATGTTACTCTTTCCCTCTTGTTATGGCTGGTGGCAGTGGTTTAGAACAAGCTACCATGATTTTGGGGCAGCCATGTTTTTCAATATGGCGCCCAAGATCTATCTGTAAAAACAGACTCCGGTCAACATTTTTCACCATTTCTTTTTGGAAAGGTCCTTCTTGTGTTTAACTCTGCGTCCCAAACCAGGTTTGGTCCCTTTGTTCGTTGGCCTTTGGCGGGCTTCAGTGCTGAAGCCCTCCTCTAGCGCCTGAGTGTCTGGGGTGGACAGGCTGTGAGGGAGGTGCCCGAAACTCCCTGTGCTTAGTCTCCTAGGAGACCTGAATGCACTCTTGCATGATTGACCGGCTGGCTGTCTGGCAAAGACAGCCACCCTGCTGTGTGAGTGACAGCCAGGCTGGAATGAATGAGGGAAAACTGTTTAAAAGCAGGCCTCTGGGGCTTGGAGAGCAGAGTCGACCACTGGAACGAAAGAACCGAAGACTAGCTGAAGGAAGACGACTGCTGCAACTCCTGGTCCACCGGTGAAGCCCTGATGCAGGTCCGAATTGCCTGAAACACCATCGACACAGAAGCCCTTCAAGGTTAACTTCTTACCTTGAGTTTGGTGGGAACAACCAACTCATAAGCCGCCTGTACACCGTCCCCATACTGGTGGAATTATCTTCTGAGTGCTGTTGAAAACCGGATAGCCAGTGGGAAGGATACCAGTTTGTGATCTTTAAGGTACTCACACCTTAAACCGACGTTTTGCCAAGCTTGTGGCCTCTTCCTGGGCAGTGCAGGAACGTCCCGACGTCTTCCTTCTTCTCACCACGACTAAAGCTCAGGAATACCGAGATCTGCAGGAACTGCCAGGAACAACTGCCTCAGCTACAGCTCTTCTTCATTTTAAAGGTACTGTGCAAGTGCAGTTCAGAACTCCGTTCAGCCGCGGTGGACGTTTGTGAAACTTTCCCGACTTTGAAGGCTTGTCCTTTCCTAAACCAACTTCTGACTTTTTTCGTCTGACCAACCACCTCTAAAAACCGTGGCAAAGACTTAACCGTTTACTACCAGAACTGTGCTATCCTATCCAAGACTCTGAACCATTGACTTTGGCCCAGCCTATTAAATTGAATTGCTGGTTGTGGTGAACTGAAACTATTTGCCCTACCTCTGAAAGTATTTGTGCTGTTGATTCTTACAACCTTGTCTTTTTAGTTGTGTATTGTAGCATATTAGATCGTGATATTGAGCTGCTCTTGCTAGTGGAATGTTTTCCAACTGACTGTGTAAATAAATGTATATTCTTTTACTAAGAAACCTTGATTAAGTGTTCATTTGAATCACTGTGATTGCAAGTCCTTTGTGTAACCTCTTGTACTGCTCATTTTACTCTTGAGATAAGCCTAGCTGCTCAGCCATCATTACCACTTTACTGTGTAGTACAGGCTTGTACCAAGGGTGAAATTGTACTGACACTTGTAGTCTTAATTGTGTGTAGTGTTCCCAAAGGGTACTGCATGTGATTCTGCCTAACAGCCCCGAAGGTAGGGGACCCAGGCGCATAAGCCTGGAGGTGACATGTAGGAAGGAAGGGACACCGCCACCCCCGGTGACAACAGCAGGGCTGGGGTTGGTGGTGGGTTGAGGGGAGCAACACCTGGCCCGTTTCCGCTGACACACGCTTGGGCCAAAGGAACACAGGATGAACAAAAGGGATGGCAACCTCCTGGGCGCTGCTTTTGTTTTAGTTAGGCGATGTGAGGTAGCACATACCCTTCACCGGGTAGTAACACAGCGCTAGCAAGACAAAGACAAAAGGAAGGTCTCCATAAGGACAGGATATGGTACCAGCTACACAGAAGTAGCACCCAAGGTGCCTGCATGCCCTCAGGCAAAGATTTCACCGTAAGAGCAAGGGCCCTCCAGCAACCTCTCTCTCACTTCTCGCTGACGCTGAACTGTGCCCAGAATTGGGAGACTGTTTCCCTTCAAGGCATTGTGCGGCCTTTTCGTTCATCTCACTGCTTTGTCCTTTGAAGAGCCGGGAGCTGAAGAAAAAAGTTATGTTGTTGCACCGGAATGTTGACGATCCGCGGGAAGGCAGCTGAGGCAGAGTTCCCTGAATTGTCTCTTTAGAAGACTTTTTGTTTTCCACGCCACACGGAGTCGGGAAGAACGTGTTGCGTCTCACGAGTAAACGCTTTACTCGGGTGAAGTTTTGCCTGGCAGACAGGGAGCAAAGGCACACACTAAAGGAGTTGCCAGATGCCCCGTGGGAAGTTACAAAGTGAGCGAGCGCTTCGAATTTTATTTATGGCGCATTTGTAGAACACGCTCGCTCCCGAGGAAAAGGGAGAGAGAAAGAAAATGGAGGCTCCAAGTAAAAATAGATTCTTCCGAAGAAAAGGATACCGACAACCCGGAAGAGATGAAAGAACCAGCCAGCAAGACACCACGTGGAAAAAGGAGCACATACACAGAGAAATCATCGACCATATGCATACATGTTGCAATTCACCACACAGAGCGCGGAAGCTAGTGGGGGAACCAGTCACAGCAAGGTCAGTTGGTAATAGTTCGGCCAACATTCTAGTCGGCAGAAGAAGGAAGGGTGACAGGGCTTTTGCTAAGCCAAGGTAAGAACACCGTACGGTGTGGCCACAGGTCGAAAACGCACAGTCTGGTGGCCGGAAACTTCATGACAAAATAATGAGAATTCTTGGTAAGCGTTTTAAAGCCAAAGCGTTCTGTTACCAGGGTCATGCATGCTTCATTTACAGAGATAACATCAGAAATAGGGTTTGCAAGGAGTAGTTTAGTTGCTAAGGATGGGCTGTGGAATCTGCCCCGGAGCAGAGCGATGGCTTCTAAGCCAGCAACTGTGGAGTGCCACTGGACGGGATCCCAGTCACTCGGTGGGCGGTACCGGCTTTGAGTGTGATGTATAATGTTTTTGTAAAGTAAGCTAGAATGGAAAACATGCCTTTACATAGCATCCCGGGTTACAGCCAGTGGCGTAACACAAAATGTGGAGGCACCCCTGCAAGCCATGCTGAGGCCCCCCTCCCCAACTCAGCAACAAATCAAGGGTCGCGCCACATTCTGGGCCAGCCTAGATTATCACACTTGCGCAATACGCACGAACGTGCTGCTGAAGGGATATGCTGCACCCTGCACTAGGAGAAAGATATAAATATGTGTTTTAATATAATATACAGCACACTTTCTGAGAAAAATTGGCTAAAAAGCCAGAGTGTTTGCAATTGTTTTGTAGAGTAACACCAATCCAATAGATGCAATTCACCAACAGTGCATAGGAACATGAATGCTTTACTATTAAAAATGCCATGCCACAATGAAAACATGTCCAACTGGCTGCACAATGTAGACCAGTGTAGACGCGTAATAACAATATGGTAAAGCTTGCCAGGCCACATTTAGACATACCTAGACTGGTTGCACCAAAATGGCAGTCGAAGCAATAACACTCATCAAGAAGAGAACACACATTCAAGCCTGTGTCTCTGTGGCCTCTAACAACACGGCCAAACTCTTTACAATCTGAAAGGAACTGGTCAATCCTGTACTGGTCTTTAACTCTCCTGTTCCCTCCCAGTCCCTCTGAATGGCTCTGTCATCTCACTTCTGTGCTAAAACTCAGGACATCCTGTCCTCCATCTCCTCTTCCTCTCCCTCTTCCTCTCTCGGCCCCCCTTTGGCCATCTCTGCCTCTCTTCCTCCTTTCTCCTCTTTCTTTCTGACAACACCTGACGAGGTTTCTAGACAAGTCCGCTCTTTGAAAGTGTCATCCAAACAGGTGCTTTCCTGCTCCACCAGAACCATCTAGAACCATATTGACACCCTCACTCCAGCCTTGACCGATTTCTGTAATCACTCTTTCGCCACTGGAACGTTCCCCTCTCCTGTAAAGCACTACCTTATGCATCCACTCCTCAAGAAGCCGTCTGCCGATCCTGCCAGCCCGACAAACTATCGCCCAATCTCCATCACCCCTTTCCTGGGCAAACTGTTTGAAAAGCTTGCCATCTCCCAGCTTAATCTCCACACAGAATCTGTTGGTTGTCTCAATGACCATTAGTCTGGCTTCAGAGCTGCCAGAGGCACGTAAACTTCCGTCCTGAACACCTGTGAAGATCTGCTCTCTAACCTTGATTCCAGCATTCCTTCTGTCCTCATCCTCCTTGCTCT